>NC_062559.1:10361238-10670325 GCF_016906955.1 Phacochoerus africanus | reverse complement strand
AGGATCCAATGTTGCCATGAGCTGTGGTGTAGGCTGCAGACGCAGCTCGGATCCCACATTGCTGTGGCTCTGGCATAGGCCAGCGGCTACAGCTCTGATTCAACCCCTAGCCTGGGAACCTCCATATGCCGCAGGTGCAGCCCAAGAAATGGCAAAAAGGACAAAAAAAAAAAAGGCTGGAGTTCCTGTTATGGCTCAGTGGTTAACGAACCCAACTAGCATCCATGAGGACAACGGGTTCAAACCCTGGTCTTGCTCAGTGGGTTAAGGATCCGATGTTGCCAAGGGCTGTGGTCACAGATGCGGCTTGGATCCTGCGATGCTGTGGCTGTGGTGGAGGCCAGTGGCTACAGCTCTGAATGGACCCCTAGCCTGGGAACCTGCATATGCCGTGGCCCTAAAAAAAAAAAAATTAAAAAAAATAAAAAGACAAAAGGACCAAAAAAAAAGCTGATTTAACTGTCAGGCTTAAAATTTCTGTAAATTACTTAGAAGGTTAAGCTCTAACACTAGATCCAGGCAAGAACTCAAGGTGTTAACACACCGTGTTTGATGAAGAACTAAAGAGGCTCAAGGGGCACATGAAACAATGGAGATAAGACTGCTTGGTGCACTGGCTGGTTTCAAACAAGGTATTTATTTTAAGGCATTGACTTCCTTCTACCAAAATCTCACAGCTAATGAGAAACTGATTTTAAAGCAGGGGTACACACCAATTTATTCAGCAGGAGGATGTATTACAACCACCCACGCTGCTGGCAGAAACAAGCCACCGAAAAACAGTATAGTTGAAACAAAGTAGAAATATGATCAAAACCATAAGGATATGATCCAGGATGTGATAAGAAGGGAAGTGCAGTCAAGAAAATTTCACTTAGTATTAGGAAAAATAGCATCCTCTGTCCTAGAGGATACAGAATAGGGGCTCATAATATGAATTTTAAGTGTCTGAAATCATCTATTTTTAAATTTTTTAATGTTTAATCCAATGTAAAACAAAATGGCACTTTTACATAATACTCTCATTTTCAAAAGGCTGCTTCGTACATTTTTCTTAGTTCATATTTGATGAGCCCCTTTTTCTATGTGCCGGGCCTCGGCCATGTCTGCACAGCTAGGACTTCTGACACAGGCAGGGGGCCGGCCAGGGGCCCCAGCGACTCTGGCTGTAGCGCCGGATCCACAGAATTCACTCTACCAAGCAAGCAAAGCCTGTGAGGGGGTATGTCAATGGCAGAGGTCACGGAGTCATTCTCTAGCATGGACCCAGGGCAAAGGAAACCCCCAGGGCGAGGAGGACTCCTATTAGTTCTGTGACCTTGAGTAAACGTGTGAAGCTCTCGGACCTTTATTTTCCTCATCTGGAAAATGGGGGTAATAACAGTGCCTACCTCGGAGAGTCGCTGTAGAGATTAAACTAGACACACTGCATCTAGCACAATGTCGGGCACACAGCGAGCCCTCTGCAGTTGTTGAGTAGGATAATTCCCAGGTCAGCCCTGAGATTTCTGCAGAGAAAGGAGTGCAAATTCAAACTCAATCAAAGGCCTGAGTGCCTATTAAGCAAGGAAATTCAGGAGTTCCTATCATGGCACAGTGGAAACAAATCCAGCTAGGAACCATGAAGCTGCGGGTTCGATCCCTGGCCTCACTTACTGGGTTAAGGATCCAGCGTTGCCATGAGCGGTGGTGTAGGTCGCAGACGCGGCTCTGGCATAGACTGGCGGCTGTAGCTCTGCTTAGACCCCTAGCCTGGGAACCTCCATATGCAGTGAGTATAGGCCTAAAAAAGCAAAAAAAAAAAAAAAAAGAAGGGAAAGGAAAGGCAATTTTTTTTGGTTTTTTTTTTTGCTATTTCTTGGGCCGCTCCTGCGGCATATGGAGGTTCCCAGGCTAGGGGTCGAATCGGAGCTGTAGCCGCTGGCCTACACCAGAGTCACAGCAACGTGGGATCTGAGCTGCGTCTGCAACCTACACCACAGCTCACGGCAACGCCGGATCGTTAACCCACTGAGCAAGGGCAGGGACCGAACCCGCAACCTCTTGGTTCCTAGTCGGGTTCGTTAACCACTGCACCACGACGGGAACTCCGGAAATGCAACTTTAAAGGAGGTATTTTTTTACCTGTGAATTTGGCAAAGACAATAAAGACTGGTAATAGCTTGTATTATGGAAGAAGCAAAACTGGCATTCAGGTTCATTGCTAGAGAGAATGCTGATTGTTTCAACCTTTCTAGAGAGCAATTTGGCAATAGATATCAACATTTAATAAATGAATACTGCCTAGTCCAGCAGTTCTATTTCTGGGAATTTATCCTAAGGAAATAATTAGAAAAGTGTGTAAAGATAGATATAAAGAGATGCTCAGAGCAGTGGGTTTTCTCTTTTTTTATCACAGCGCCAGTTGAAAGCAATATAATTATCCATCAACGGAGAACCAGTTAAAGCACAGGTGTTCCACGGCGTCGAATAAAACCGTGACGTGGCTCTCTAGTTCCTGACAACGTAAAGTTCTATGACAAAGTGTGAAGCGACAAAAAGCAAGTCAGCAAACAACACATTGAACACAGCGCCGTTTCTTCGCATGGATGTGTCTGCGCTTAAATGTGCAGAAAAAAAAAAAGAGTCTGAAAGGAGAAACAGCAAAATGTCAGAGTGGTTACATCTGAGTGGAGGGATCTGGGGTGGTTTTCCCTTTCTAACTTACATCTTTTTGTACCATCTGAATTCATTTAAGGTGCAATAAATGTTTTGATCAAACATTTGTTGATAAAGGTTTGCTCCCATCACTTGTGGGCACCGCTCCTCTGCGAATCCTCATTCCCACTGTACCTGGAGTCATGACAAGTCCTGGGACACCCATGGCCTCCCCCCAACACCCACTCCCTCCCCCGCCTGCGCTCCCGCTGTCCCCCACTCCCCACCCCACCCTCGCTGCTTTGGGCGCACGGGGCTCCTTCCCACGCCCCAGCACCAGGCACGCCCCGCCTCTGCACTGCCTGCCTCTCACCTCCAGGGAACGAGGTGCCCCTCAGACACCCACTCGGCTCACCCTCTGGCCTCTTCAAGTCTTAGAGTCAAAGTCACTGTTATGGGTTGGACATGGCTCTTCCCCCCCAAATTCACGTGTTGAGGTCCTGATCCTGAGTGCTTTAGAATGTGACCTTCCTTGGACACAGGGTCACTGCAGATGCCATTAGCCAAGATGAGGTCATGCTGGAGGAGGGTGGCCACTAACCCAGGGACTATCCTTACTTACAAAAGGGGGAAATTTAACACAGACACACACACACAGGGAGAAGCCCACAGGCAATCCAGAGTTACGTGGTCACAAGCCAAGGCCTACCAGAACCCGGGAGAGGGGCCTGGCATGGATCCTTCCCCTGTGCCTTCCAAGGAAGCAGGGCCCCATGCACCGTGAGCTGGCACTTCCAGCTTCCGAACTGGGCAGCAATACATTCCCGGTGCGTAAGCCGCAGGTTTGTGACACTTTGGTATGGGGCCCGAGCAATGACTACAGTCGCCCTCTCCATGAGGCCACCCCAACCAGCAGACTCAAACTCCACTGCCTCGCTCCCAAGCTCTTTATCTAGTCCATTTCTTCATGGCACTTCCCGCCTAGGAACACACCACAGAATCACCCACCTTTGTTCTCAGATGAATACCAAGGGCTCGGCACAGTGTCTGCACAGAGTAGGCACTCAAGAAAGATGTGCTGAGCAGACAAACGAATGACACAGAACAAAACAGAGAAAGGGTGATCCATCATGGCTCAGCGGAAACGATTCTGACAAGTATCCATGAGGTTGCAGGTTCGGTCCCTGCCCTTGCTCAGTGGGTTAAGGATCCGGCGTTGCCGTGAGCTGTGGTGTAGGTTGCAGACGCGGCTTGGATCCCGCTTTGCTGTGGCTCTGGCGTAGGCCGGTGGCTACAGCTCCGATTCGACCCCTAGCCTGGGAACATCCATAGGCTGCGAGTTTGGCCCTAAAAAGAAGAAAGAAAAAAAAAAAAGACCAAAGGAGGAAGACGAAATAAACAGACACATATAAGAAGGCGATACACGCTGTGGAGACAAAGCAGGGTCAGGTGGGAGGAATGACAAAGCAGGCTGCTGTTTCTTTAAAACAGAGGAGGCCTCTCCGATTCCCAGAGGTTTGAGCAGAGACCTGAAGGAAGGGGCGCAGTGAACCATGCAGATACTATCTGAAGTAAGAATGTCCCAGGCGGAGGGAACAGCAAGTACAAATTAGTGCAAGGAACACACACCATTTTTACAATCAGAAGGAAAAAAAATAAAGCTATCCGTAAGCCTGAAAATGCATCAAAATATGTATTTATTTATTTTTGCCTTTTAGGGCCGCACCCGTGGCATACGGAGGTTCCCAGGCTAGGAGTTGAATCGGAGCTACAGCTGCCAGGCTACACCACAGCCACAGCAACGCCAGATCCGAGTTGCGTCTGCGACCTACACCACAGCTCATAGCAACGCTGGATCCTTAACCCATTGGGCGAGGCCTGGGATTGAACCGGCAACCTCATGGTTCCTAGTCGGATTCATTTCCACTGCGCCACGATGGGCACTGCTGCATCAAAATCTTTAAAAGCCCAATTCCAAGAGCTAGGAAAAAGAACTTGTTTTTGTAAATTCTTAACATTCTCGTCCCCCGCTCCGTCGTCCATCAAACAACACAAGGATGGTGCTGTGAGGCAAGCGACGACGTGTAAGGTGAAAGGTGAGGTGGGAAGTGAGGGTGGGGGGGCAATCCTGAGGCCAAGAGGCCAGGGGATCTTTCACGGTGCTGAGACAGGCCGGACCTGGGACCTGGGACCCTTTGCTGCAGTGGCTGCCATGCTTGTACTTGGACAAACATCTCGAGTCACAAAATTCAAAAAAACTATAAAGGACTCAAAATAACTGGGTGCATGCAGTTGGAGCAAATCATGGGCAAGAAGATACAAAAAAAAGGAAAAACCCAACTGACACTTTTGAAAAGCCAAAAGCAAAAGGAGGTGTCGGGAGAAAAAGCAGGGGGGCCGTACGTGCCCTCTGCACACAGCAGCACCGCAGGGGTGGGCAGACCACCTAAGCCACCCCCGGAGGCCAACCCCTGGACCCACCCCTACCCCTAACCCATATAAGGAACCAGGTTGCCCAAGCCCCCGCCAGGGAGCAAATGAGCAAGGGAACCTACTGTTTTCGCTCCCTCTGCTGCAGCAGGGGCCCCAGTAAGGCCCTGCCTGAATTTTCTTGTCTGGCCCCTTATCAATTTCCATAGAATAAGAAGCCAAGAACCCCGAGACGGTAACAGTGCCACAGAGCCAAGAGCAGGGAATGTGACTGTTGTCCTAACAACCGGCTACCAACAAACTGTAGTTAAAAAATAAAATAAATTTCTGGCACAGCAGAAATGAATCCAACTAGGAACCATGAGGTTGCGGGTTCAATCCCTGGCCTTGCTCAGTGGGTTAAGGATCTGGCATTGCTGTGAGCTATGGTGTAGGTCGCAGACACGGCTTGGATCTGGCGTGGCTGTGGCTGTGGCATAGGCCAGCAGCTATAGCTCCGATTCAACCCCTAGCCTGGGAACCTCCATATGCTGCAGGTGTGGCCCTAAAAAGACAAACAAATAAATAAAAATAACACAATTTACCATAGTAACCATCTCTAAGTTTCTAGCTAAGCAGCGTTTGGTACATTCACACTGTTGTGCAACCAGTCACCAGACTCTTTTCATCCCACAAAGCTGAAACTCTGCACCCCCTAAACGCTAACTCCCCCTTCAGCTCCTGGCAAGGACCACTACTTTCTGTCTCCGAGATTCTGACCAATTCTAGAAACTGCATATACGTGGAATCCTACCGCATTTGTCTTTTTGTGACTGTCTTATTTCCCTAGGCATTCATGTCAAGGATCACCCAGGGGGCAGGTATCAGAACTTCCTTCTTTGTGCAAAGGAGTAACAACCGCTGTGTGTGGACAGCCTGCATTTGTGTTCATCCATCTGTTGATGGACACCTGAATTGCTTCCACCTTCATCTTTTGACACCTGTGGGCTTTAACAGCCTCCAGGTGCTTTTGTGAGCCTGCTGTGGGCCCCACCAAGGTCAGAGCAGGGCAACCTAGGACTGGACACAAGGCCTACAAATGCGTGCAGGCCGAGCGAAAGACACAGAGCAGAGGGAGGCAGTTCTCTGAGTTACACATCCCACCAGACACCTGCCCAGATCTGAACCTGCTGCTGCTCCTTCCCCCAGTTTCTCTAACCAAGCCGACACCTGAATTGTTATGGGTTAAAGACTCCCCATGAACAGATAACAACCCAAAGGCTGGGAAATGCACCCAACTGCAATGAGACACTGCCGGGGCCGGAGCTTCTCAAACTTTAGTGCACAGACAGCTCACCAGGACCTGTTCTTTGCAAGTCGACTGGGGCAACTGGGGCCACACCTGAGCATCGGCTTTTCTAGCAAGCTCCCAGGTGTGCTACTGTGGCAGCTCCACGTGCCACACCTCCACGCAATGACCTTGCCCTTGCACCAGCTCCTAGCTGGTGTGGCCCAAGTTCCCCAAGAAGTTGGCTGCAGAAGATGGTCTGTTTGGCACGTGTGAGGCTCCCTACTTTGAAGGCTCCCCGCCCTCCCTCCCCTCCCCCCCCCCCGCCCCCCCGCAGGATTTGCCTGGTGTTTCAACAGCCCTCTAGGCACTGCGGCTCCACAGCTAATCCCAGCACCCAAAACAATGGCGAGGCAGGGATCCTTCCGAAGTCCGGACAAGAGAACAAGGCAAGGTGAGGGGAGTTTCCCAGAGACTCCACAGGGCCAGGAGCAGAAGCCCCCAGAGCCCGACCTCGCACCTAGGCCAGCCGTCCATAGGCCAGGACAACTGTCACCTGCTCACGTTCGGCCAAGGCTCTGGGCCACCAGGGCCACTGGAAAAGCAAGCAGAGGGCACCCACCTGGCCTTGCAACGTCAGCAGGGCCCTTGCAATTTGTTCACTCACCTCCTCTCAGTTCACTCTGGAGACTGGCAGCGGTTTCTCAAGCTCCCGACCCCATCTCATACTGGCCTTGTCCCCCGCTGTCCCCGGACAGTCCCCGGCTCCTCGTCGCTATTCCCAGATCTGGCCTCCTGCTTCTCCTTCTGCTCTCCTCTCGAACCCTGGATCCCAGCCCCTCCCAATCCCTGAGACTTGGCTCCTACCCCGCTGCCTCCCCTTCCAACACTATCCGTCTAGGCCTCCAGCCCACCCGAAGCAGCTGATTCTGCCACTTCCTACTGGCACAGGTGGCCCCTACTCTGCCCCCTCCTTTCCCCTCACCAATTGCCTTATTTCGCTCCCTGAACAAACACAGCTCCCCAAGGCAGGAGTCGGCCTTCTGGCAGCTGCTGGTGGGTCACCACAAAGCACACCCTGGGGTTGAAAAACAGGGAGTTCCCGTCGTGGCACAGCAGAAACAAATCGACTAGCAACCATGAGGTTGTGGGTTCGATCCCTGGCCTCACTCAGTGGGTTAAGGATCCCACATTGCCGTGGCTGTGGTGTAGGTCGGCTGCAATAAGCTGTGATTAGACCCCTAGCTTGAGAACCTCCATATGCTGCAGGTGTAGCCCTAAAAAGACCAAAAAAAAAGAAAAGAAAAGAAAAAAAAGAAAAAGAAAAACAGCCTCTCTGCAGCTGAGCCTCAATCTGAGGAGGGCACATCTCAGACTTCAGATCTTGTCACTTTCCCCTCTTGTGGGTCCTTTTCAGCATGAACATTTTTTTTTTAATTGTTATTTCCCGAATACAATTTTTTTTCTGCTGTACAGCATGGCGACCCAGTTACACGTCCATGTATACATTCTTTTTTCTCCCATCATCATGCTCCATCATAAGTGACTAGACTTAGTTCCCAGGGCTACACAGCAGGATCTCACTGCTCATCCACTCCAAAGGCAACTGTCTGCATCTATTAAGCCCAAGCTCCCCGTCCACCCCGCTCCCTCCCCCTCCCCCTTGACAACCACAAGTCTAGTCTCCAAGCCCTTGAGTTTCCTTTCTGGGGAAAGGTTCATTTGCGGCACAGACATTTTAATACTCTGCACCCACTGTGTCCCTTTCTCATGAGCCTCCTCCTCCTACAGCCCTACCCCCACCTCCATCACAAGCCTCAGAGCACAGGCTGTGGGCTAGGGACCTGGACATCAGCCCCTACAGGTGTTCATGAAAAAAGGAAGTGACCAGATTTGTTTCTAAAAGGACCCTCCAGGTGAAGGGCAAGCAAGAGCAGAAGCGGAGGAAAAATAAAGGGAGCCTGACCTAAGTGGTGGGAATGATGGAGAGCCGAGAGGACAGAATAAAGAGTCGCCTCCTCTTCCATCGTGGGAGTCACCTCCCTTCATTCACTGAGGAAGAAGCGCCCAGCTCGCATCCTCTGGCCTCACTCGCGGCAAATTCGGCATCTACAGATTATTCACCCAAAGCCCACGTTCAGGCTCCACCCCAACAACCGACTCCCGCAGCCACACCCCACCCTGGGTCCTCAACCAAGACCAACACCAGGGTTGATCCACTTCTGAAACCTTCATCCCTCCAGCCCTCCCCCTGCCCCCGCCCCCCTGCTCTGGGATCTCCTCCGGACCCCCTTTCCCACGGCCTCCCTGTCCCCTCCTCCACCAGCCCAGATTCCACACGGCGTCCTGACGGATCCCTCCGCTCCCCTCGGCTCTCCACCGCGTCTGCCCAGGACTCCCAACCCCGACTCAAGCCAACCACCCACGTTCCCTGGCCGCACCTGGCAAGTCAGATGCCCCAGGACAAAAAGGCATCGCATGTGTACAGACAACACTACAGATGCCTCCCAGCACCTTCAACTTCACGCCCCACCTTCCGCCAGCGCCCTCCGCTTCCTTCTCTCATCAAGACGTCTCCCCCCTCCCCCGCTCGGCCCGAGGGGAAGCCCGCCAGCCTGTGCGCAGGAACCACTTCCCTTCGGGTGAGTTATCCTTCGGTTACTTCTCCTCTTTCTTAAGTTTTCAACCACTCTGTCTTTACTGATTCTTCCCCGAAGCCGACACACGTGACCAGGTCTGTAACAGGTTTTCAAATCTCCATTGAGCCCAGGCCACCACGAAGTTTCAGGTGGTAGATCTGGTCCCTCCGTGCTTCATCATCTGCAGCAGTTGCGGTGGTTTTCCCGCTCCTCCAAGTCCGAGTCCACAGTCTGTGCTCTCGGGACTAGAAGTGTGACGGGGGTGGGAGTGGGGATCTAGGATGTGGGGGCTCAGGAGAAAAAGACCACAGTGAGGGCAGAGTATTCCAAACCTCACCACACGTAAGAATCGCTTGAGGAGCTTACTGAACACTTCCCAGCTACACCATCTCAGGCATCACATATGTCATTAGGTGTCCTTTGACCATGAGTCGGAGGAGGTTTTTTTGTTTTTGTTTCTGTCTTTTTTTGCCTTTTCTTGAGCCACTCCCGTGGCATATGGAGGTTCCCAGGCTAGGGGTCCAATTGGAGCCGTAGCCACCAGCCTACACCACAGCCACAGCAACGCAGGATCTGAGCAGCGTCTGCGACCTACACCACAGCTCATGGCAAAGCCGGCTCCTTAACCCACTGAGCGAGGCCAGGGATCGAACCCGCAACCTCATAGTTCCTAGTCAGTTTCGTTAACCACTGCGCCACAACGGGAACTCTGAGTCTGAGTTTTTAGCAAGAACCCAGGTGATTCTGACCGGGTGGCCGTCACCACCCTTTCAGCGGAGCAGCACTGAATATGATGGATCCCTCGCCTTGATAAACGCTCCCTCCACCCCAGCCCCCAGACCTCACGACACTAGTTTGTCATGACAGTCGGTTGCCTGTGTGAGCTTTTCTTTCTCTTCCTCTCTTCTGGACCTTCTTCCCTTCCAGCTCCTCCTGTTCTTTCTCAGTCAGTTCTTCCAGGTCTATGACTTCAACTACCATCAAATGCATCCACTTACACTTTTAAGTGCTGGATCTGGGACGGATGAATGGCTGAGTGAATGGACACACTGGGGACACAGAGCAGGGTTCACAGCGGGGGGTGGGAGGCTGGAGCACGAGCTGAGAGGAAGGGGGGACGTTCTAGAGCAGCGTCCTGAGGTTTCTGCTGCGCTGAGCATTAACCCTTCAGTGGCTGGATCTTGCAGGATGGGGAGAATGCTCCATAGAGCAGCCTATTTAGCAACTGGTACGGTAGTATTTTAGTATTTTAACCACCAGTCAGATGTCCATAATGACAAAAAAAAACAATGAGTCAGGAATCAGGGGCAGGTCTAGAGAACCGTTCTGTTGTGAAGCTGCCTGGTCAAATGGAAGAGGGCTTTCGCTCACTATTCACAGGCATCGGTCCCCAAGGCAGATGCAGCTCTCGGTCTCCAAAGATCTGGACGGACTGCAGCGGAGTCTGGGCTGACTCAGGCCCTCGCAACCTAACGCCGCGTACTCCCAGACGCCCAGAGCAGGAGCCGTTACCTCTTCGCCCCGAGCGTCTCAAATTCTTAAGTGTGTGGCCAAGATCACCTGAGAATCTTGTGAATGGGCAGATTTGCATTCAGAAGGTTTGGGGCAGGACCCGAGACTGCACATCTCACGAGCTACCAGATGACGACCATTCTGCAGGTCTGTGCACCACACTTTCTGCAACAAATTTTCACTAACGAGAGGCAATGCCTGAAGCAGCCATAGCACTAGCCTCATCCAAAGCATTATTAACAAAGATGGAAAAAAGGAAGCCACAAAGAGAAAGAATGAGAGAGAGCAAAGTATGTGTCCTGGGGGTGGGAGAGGCAGGAGGGCGGAGTAGAGGAGGATTTTTTTAATTTTATTTTTTTATTTTTATTTTTGGTCTTTTTAGGGCCGCCCCCGCAGCATATGGAGGTTCCCAGGCTAGGGGTGAATAGGAGCTACAACCACAGCCACGGCAACGCCAGATCCGAGCCACGTCTGCAACCTACACCACAGCTGATGGCAACGCCGAATCTTTAACCCACTGAGGGAGGCCAGGGATCGAACCTGCATCCTCATGGTTCCTAGTCAGATTCAATTCCGTGCGCCACGACAGGAACTCTGGATTTTTCTTAAAAAAGAAGAATTGAATGCAATGGCCTTCGGTAGGTCATTGGGCTGGAACATCCACAGGCCAGTGAGACAGTGATGCTCACTTTCAGTGGAAGCAGGACAGCTTCTGTCTATGACAAGTGCATTCTAAGGAACCCAACACTCGAAATAAAAGAGCTAAAAGGGAGCTTAGAGATAATCTCAGAGACCCCTGCTGATGACCAAACCCAGGACAGGAGTTCCCTGGGAGCCTAGTGGTTAAGGATGGAACGTGGTCACTACTGTGGCTCAGGTTCAATCCCCAGCTGGGGAACTTCTGCATGCCAGGGTCGCAGCCAAAACAAAAAACAAAAACCCAGGACAGGGTAACCTGTCCACAGTCACACACAGCAAGTCGTCAGCTGAGGTTTGCCAACTCACATTCAAGGCGCTTTTCAACAAACCCTGGGGCCTCAGCACCGGAGGGAGAAATCATGTCACCGGGAGCTGCAGATGACAGGTGGGTGGTCACCACTTGGAAACAAATGAGATCAGTGAGAACAGCATCTTCCTGTCGGGGAAAATCAACCTAGTGTGATTATAATTACAGTAATTAGCTGCCTCGAGCACCCAGGGCACAAAGAGAAAACCTGTGGCTCCCAGGTCCCCAGTGGCTTTTAACAACCCCTGGCTGGGTTCTGTTTGCAGGATTAAATGAGGCATTTCCTGACCAAGGCTGCAGCAGCTGTTCCCGAGTGGCTAGGAGGTGAGGATTTAAAATGACAACTTCTATGCCCTTTGATACCAAACCCAACGAGAAGCAAACAAACCAGATATAACAAAATACGGTTCCAACATCACAATTTTAAATCAACTGCTCTAACAGTGAAAAGACAATTGCAAAAGGCCATTAACCTTTTTTTTTTTTTTTTGTCTTTTTAGAGCTGCACTCACAGCATATGGAGGTTCCCAGGCTAGGGGTCTAATCGAAGCTGTAGCCGCCCGCCTACACCACAGCTCACTGGCAACACCGGATCCTTGACCCACTGAGCAAGGCCAGTTGTTATATCTGATCGAACCTGCAACCTCATGGTTCCTAGTCAGATTCCTTTCCGCTGAGCCACGACAGGAACCCCCCCCATTAACTTTTTTTTTCTTTTTGCGTTTTCTTGAGCCACTCCCGAGGCAACTTTTTTTTTTTAATGACAGTTGCAACGTTTATTTAAGGTTCTCTCATTGTGTGTGTGTGTTTTCTTTTTTTTGCCACACAGGCAGTATGTGGGAATTCCTGGGCCAGGGATAGAACCTACATCACAGAGTAGCAACCAGAGCCACAGCGGTGAGAACGCAGGTGCCTCAACACGCCGGAGAACTCCAGTCATTAACTTTCCATGAGGGGTCTACAGTACCTGGATCAGTGTTTTTCCAAAGGTTAAAATGCCTAAAAAATCAGCTTCGAACTTGTTAAAAAGAAAGATCCCCAGTTACTACTGCCAAAGATTCTAATGTAGGTCCAGGGGGAGCCCCGGAGATCTAAATTCTTAACAGGCATCCCACATCCCCAAGGTTACGCTGACATCTGGGGATCACACCTTCAAAACAATTATCTGCCTTTGTTTACTGGATACTAAACCACTCAAAAGTGTAAAATCTTCACCTCAAATTGCTAGTAATAAAACAGGGCATTAAGTAAGATAAATATTTAACATGCCATTAAGCATATATGCAATGGAAAAAGTGGTAGGGTTTTTGGGGGGGTTTTGGTGGTTGTTTTTTTGGCTGCTCCCGCAGCACGCAAAAGTTCCCAGGCCAGGGGTAGAACCCAAGCCACAGCAGTGACGATGCTAAATCATTAACCACTAGGCCATCAGGGAACTCCAAAAATGGCAGAGTTTTCTAATCAAATAATCAAAACTTTTGAATGTCAAGATTATATAACATTTTAAAAAATATCCACTAGGAAGGGGCGAACACAACAAGAACCAGAACAAAAAAATTTGCTATTTTGCTATATGAAGATTTTTAAATATATGTGTGTATACATATATCACAGCAGATAAATAAGTGACACAGAGAGAAAAGTCACAGAATACAGATAGCAAATAAACAAAAAATATTCAATTCAAAAGTAATAAAAAGTTACAGCAATGCCTTACAAATTTATTTCACAAGAGTTTCAAAAATAATAATATTCATTGCTGGTGATGATGAGGTGAAAACCGTGAACTGCATAAACTGCTCAGGATACTTTCAGTATTACAGCTTTACGTAAAAAGTTGATTCATTCAGCAACCACCTACGAGGCCCGTGTTAGGCATCAAGCGCACTAAACGAAACATGCAAAGATCCAGCCTGGCGGATTTAAATTTAGATCTAAATGACACTCTAATTTCCCTCCTAGAAATGTATACTTTAAAAAAAGGCCCACACACAAAGAAAGAGAGACAAAGCCTTACTACAAAGCTAGTCGTCCTAACATTGTAACAGCAAAAAAAAGCTGCAAATAATAAAAGAATAATTAAGTGAATTAATAGGATGGAACTTGCGTTTTCAAACAATATTAATGACTAGGGAAATGCGTAAGTTAAAGAGTGAGTGAAAAAAGTAAATACATATAGTTCAATTTTCTTTTCTTCATGTTAACAAGAGAAATTTACAGTATTAAAAAAACTATAAGAGTTCCCTGGTGGCTCAGTGGGTTAAGGATCCAGTGCTGTGACTGCTGGGGCTCTGATTACTGCTACAGCAGGTTCAATCCCTGGCCCGGGAACTTAGGGAATGCTGCTGGTGCAGCCAAAAAAATAAATAAACTATTTACAATGTTATCTACAGATGGTGGAGTTATGGGTACCTGTTTTCTGTACCTTCTAGTAATTTCCAAAATGATCAATTGCATAATAACTATTAAGACTTATCCCTGAATAAGATGAAGAAAAGGGGCACAATTCTTTCTTTTTCTATTGTGGACGCAGAATCTCCTAAAAGCACTACTTTCAAAAACAAGTCCAAAGTATTACAGGTTGTTTCCACAACAGTGAACGGTCAAGACCAAATTTATAAATGTTTAAACAAACACAAAAGGGCACATTCAAAATGCTGAATGAAACAGAAATAGACAAGAAATCAATAAAACACAGAAATTTAAGGGAAATAAGGGGAACGACTGGAGAGGGGACTCCATTTAACCAAAGTTAACAAGGAAAGCAAGGAGTTCCCTTCATGGCTTAGCAGTTAATGAACCCGACTAGGATCCATGAGGACACAGGTTCGATCCCTGGCCACGCTCTGTGGGTTAGGGATCCGGCGATGCCATGAGCTGTGGTGTGGGTCACAGATGTGGCTCAGATCTGGCGTGGCTGTGGCTGTGGCATAGGCTGGCAGCTGTAGCTACAACTGGACCCCCAGCCCGGGAACATCCGTATGCCACAGGTGGGGCCCTAAAAAGCAAAAGGGAAAAAAAAAAAAACAAGGAAAGCAAAAGGTGCAGGAGGGGTGAATTTGCAGGCAGCCACAGAAGGGACTCTGGCCTTATCTAAGAGACCCGAGGCAGGAATAAGATGGGCCACTTCCCAACACCACTTACTCTCAGGAAAGAGAACCAACAAGGCAGGGCTCCTCAAAGCCTCTCCCACCCCCGACTCTGATGGTAAAAATACAACACTCGGGATGAGGAGCCCCAGGGTCCTAGTGGCAGAGACACAAGACGGCGGCCAAACAACTGAAAGGCATCTCCTCAGGCATCACCCACCACTCCCCACGCCCAGGTATCCTACTTAGGAAGCCACCCTTCACCAATACTGATCCTCACAGCCTTCAAGTGGGTCAGGGCCACCTTTAAGAAGTCTTCTCTAAAGCTCCCCTGTGGCGCTGCAGGTTAAGGATCCAGTGTGGCTGCAGTGGTGGCACAAGTCTCAATGGCAGCTCAGGTTCCATCCCTGGCCAAGAACTTCCACATGCCATGAGTGCGACCAAAAAAAAAAAAAAATCGTCAAAATCGTCTTTCCTAAGGAGCCCTTTCATTCGGTGCCTTTCTTGCCCAGGGACAGTCCATGGAGGGATCTGCACTTGCTTATGTACTGCTTTGGGCCCCCAAGAGGATTCCCGAGCACAGGCGCCGTGTCCTCCCCTTCTCCAGTTCCGATCCTATGCCCAGCCTAGAAGCAGCTGTGCAAACCAGAGGAGCCCAATACACCACTTAGTGAAAAGATGACGGCTCTGCTCCGGTGACGTCAACCCCAGAGCAGAAACATAATTAATTTCAAGTCTCTGGATTGAATATTTATATGGAGGCTTTAGGGAAAATAGGAACAGACTTGTACAGAAGAGAGAGGCATGGAGGCATGGTACTCACGGCTCCGTTTACTTGAAACTTATCAAAAGAATCACCTATGTTTTCTGCAACCTCTGCAGCACATCCAGATGGCCACGTTCACAGGGCGAAGCTGTTCAGGGGTTATGTGCGTGGAGTTTGGAGTCAAACTAACCTAAACTCCTGAAGCCTTAGCTTTCTCATCTGCGAAATGGGGATAAGGATGCCTAATGCACAATGTGACCGGATCATGCACATAAAATGCGGCACCTGGCACACGGGAAGCGCTCAGTATAAGGAAACAATTTGTGCGCCTCCGGCAGCTGATGACTCCGTTAGTATGCTGCGGGCTTTGTTTCCTAAAGCCCCGGGCACTCTCTCTGATGCCGTCTCCGCATGGAAAGCCCAGTCTCCTCTCCTCTGGACACACAGGCTAGAACGTGCGGGGGCAGGACTGAGAGCTGAGAAGCTGGGTCAGGCTCCTGCACCCTCTGTGTACTGCCTGAAAGAGACTCATTTTTGTCCCCCCAGCTCTGGCGTGGCTCCCCCAGCAGGACTCCACCCAGCTCTGGGAAACCTCTGAAGAAGCCTCAGGTGTATATCACGGATCAAGAGCAGTAAGGAGAATGGAAAAGTGATGACTCCGCACCAACTAGCCTGTGACCTTGGGCAAGTCATTTCTCTCTGTCGCTTTCCTTTTTTTTTTTTTTGTCTTTTTGCCTTTTCTAGGGCTGCTCCTGTGGCATATGGAGGTTCCCAGGCTAGGGTCTAATTGGAGCTGTGGCTGTCAGCCTACACCACAGCCACAGCAACTCGGGATCCGAGCCGCGTCTTCGATCTAGCCACAGCTCACGGCAACGCCGGATCCTTAACCCACAGGGATCGAACCCGCAACCTCATGGTTCCTAGTCGGATCCGTTAACCACTGAGCCACCACAGGAACTCCTGTCACTTTCCTTCTTAGGTAGAGGAGCAGTTCCAGTCTATGATCCCTGAAGTCCCTCCCTGTGCTTTTTTGTCCCATCCTCTATGGGGCACTGGTTATAATTCCAACAGTGAGGTCCAAGGGACACCTTCAAATGTGTTCCATTTCCTTCCAAAGCCACTTGGCAGTCCTCTGGCACTGCTCCCGTGAGGAGGGAGGATTTGGAGTTGCTTCCACGGCTTTCTGGTTTTGTTCAGTATGCGGCAGCTCTGCACACCGCTCACCCCACCTTTCCTGCCCCCAAAGTGGCCAAGTGTGTGTGTGTGCTGGGGCAATGACGGGCTCGCAGCGTGTGAGCTCAGAGATGGTTTCCAGACCATCTTGTGTGTATGCTCGGAGTGGACAAATAAACATTTCAGAGAAGCAATGTGAATTAAATCATTTCCTCAACAACAAAACCCGCCCACATGCTTCTTCATAAATCATGCCTCTTAACTCCATGCTGACGAACAGCCAGTAAACTGCATCTATTATAAAAACAACCTTTATCCCTTTCAGGCCCTGACACTTAAGAATCACAATATTTTCACACTCTATTGTACTAATGCCTTTGCAGAAGTCATAGCAAGAGCTATTTCCCTGGAAAGATCCATGGCCAGGGCGCTTTCCAAGAGATAGTCTTTAAATGTTCTTTGTGTCCTGGTGCACTGGGGGACACGGCCAGCTGCCGGCATCTGGGGGACGCTGGGCCGCCCAGAATAATGCAATACTGTTTTAAAGCACACACACCGAATGCACCCCTTCGGCCCGACAATAAAGTATTTCCAAAAATTTGATGTAACCACATTCACATGGGCATGCACAAACACAATTCCAGTGCCTGTGTTTTGCACAGAAAATAAAGGCACATTCTGAAATGAAGCCACCAGACCCGCCTGGGGCTCCGTGGATAACAGAATAGCTGTGCAGACCTTTGGCAAGATTGGCCAGAATTCGCTTCCTTTTTCGTGTTATTTCCTCCGTGCCTTTATTTGCTGGGCCCCACAAGAATGGAAAACCATCTCAAGAAAGGAGAGCGAGGGAGCGGTGGAGAATAAAAGAGGATGGGAGGGGAAAGCTAGATTCTGAAAATAACAGCAATAAAGGCAGGCAGGGTCGCGCCGGAGGGTCCCGGCGGGGCTTACCTGGGGCGCACGAGGCCGGCCCGGCCAGCAGCAGCAGCCAGAGGCCGGGGAGCAGCAGCCCCGGGCGGCGGCGGCGGCGGCGGCGGCGGCGGCGGGCGCGGCGGGCGGAAGGCCCGCGGCCGCTCGGCCCCGGGACCAGCGCGACCCCGGCGCGGGTCTTCCCCTCCATGGCCGCGCCTCGGCGTCGGCGCCGCGCCCCCAGCAGCCCGGCCGGCGCCCCGGCCCGGCCTCACGGTTCGGCGCTCTCAGGCCCGGGAGGCACGGCCGATGCGGCGGCGGCGGCGGCGGCTGGGACGGGGCGCCGCGCACCGGCGCGGAGGGAGGCCGGCGAGGCGGGGGCGGGCCGGGGGCCGGAACCGCGGACGGACGGGGGCCGCCAGCCGCACGCCGGCCTCGCCGCTCCGCCCCCTTCGGAGCCTCCAAGCCGCTGCCCGGCAACGCGCGGGCCCGGGGGCGGGGAGGCGAGCACCACCTCTCGGCCGGCCGAGCGCCTGCCTGCCCGGCAGCCAGGCGGCGGGCGCGGGGCCCGGGGGCTGAGCGGCGCGGGGCCGGGGACCGGTCCGCCCCCGGGATCCGCCTCCTCCCGGGAGGAGGCGCGGGGGGACGCGAGAGGCCTGGGCCGGGCCGGCGGCCGGCGCCGCTCGAACCCCGGGTCCTGCCGCCCTGGGGGCCCCGCGCGTCCCGCCCCGGGTTCGCCGGGAAGGATGGAGGGTGGGAGGCCCGCGAGGAGGGGTCGGAGCCGGAAGACCGGGCCAGCGCGAGCGCGGCGGGCCTCTCGCTCCTCCTCCCGCTGGAGCCCGCGCGGGGCAGCAGGTGTGCGTGGGGCGCCTGCGTTTGTAGGACAGCTGCGGGGCTGCTGCCGGGACAAAGCGCAGGGAAGGTCGGGCGCTCTTCCCAGGATCCCGATGTGCGGTAGAGGGGGCTCGAAAAGCGCGCGCACAGCTCTCCTCCTCCTGCCGCCTGTCTGGAGGTCTCGCCTCCTGTCCAGGTTGTTGGGAAAGAAACGTACAAGATGCTGTGGGCCTGGGAAACCCGCAGCCCGCGCACGTAGTAGGCCTGCAGAAGGCGTCTGCCGAATGGAATTGAAGCAGAGCTGGAGGGAACCGCGCACGTCCAGGCCCTTTTAGGGAAAGCACCGCTCCTGTCTGAGGATTAGCATTTGGGGAGTAGAGATGGGTTGGGGGATGAGGAAAGCCAAGAAGAAAGTTAACATTTGTCTCCTACCAGCTACGTGCCAGGCATTTAACTCCAAGGACGCCCAATGGTTTAGAGGCGTTGGGACGTCGATGCAATTTTGGATCTTTGCATCCTGTTGGAACGTTTGCACCAGGCAGGGTATAAAAAGGCGTGAATTGAGGGCATTATCTTATTGCCCAGGAAGCTCTGAGAACAATGGAAAATGTAAATCATCCACATTGACAAAAGCAACCGGGTTGCTCTCCAGTCCTCTTCCCCCGCTAGGCCCAGCCTTGCATCTCCAGCCCAACTAGGCATAGTGCCTGGTGATAAGATAGGAGTGATAGCCCTTCCTCAAAATAAGGCTGAGGCACCATCTGTAAGTACTTACCTGTTAGTTTCAAGGAAGAGAATTGAAAATAAAAGTTAAGGACGACTTTTTTTTTTTTTGGCAGAACCTGTGGGCTATGGAAGTTTTCCAGCCAGAGATCAAATCCAAGCTACAACTGTGGCAATGCCACTGAGCCACAGCAGGAACTCCAAAGATAACTTTCATTGATTTCCTGATGTTTTATACTTTGTAATGCCTCTGGATCATAAACAGTCCTTGTCCTTAGCAGCTGATCTTCTCCCCTCCTAAACAGAGAGCTTTGTGTACTTGGCTGCTCACTCATAATCTCCAGGTGCATGCTGGTGTGGAGACACTGCCTGTCCAGGCATGTCTGGTCCCTGGTCCCTGGATACTATGGCCCTAGATCTTCATTTTCTGAATTCACCTCGTTTGACCACAAACCACTGCCTTGGGGGTGATTCTTCAACTGCCTTGTCCTGTTACATTATTTTCTTTTTTATGTATTTATGCTTTGCCTCTCCAACCAAATTAACATGAAGTTCGAAGATGGTGTCATCCTGCTTAGGACTGCCCATGGCACCAGTCAACCGTCGTTATGCATTTGTAGATTTGAACCACAGAATCCACCTGCCCAGTGAAGGGTGCAACCTTTCAGATCTGGCCTCAGCCTCCAGGAAGCTTCCACCTACGCTGGAAAAGAGGAGCCTCCCAATTCTCAGCCAGTTCAAGAAAAATGAAATGTTTCCCCAGCCATTAAGAAGGGTTTGACATCAGTATGTATTAAAAATTGCAAAGGAGTTCCCGTCATGGCTCAATGGTAACAAACCCAAATAGTATCCATGAGACATGGGTTCAATCCCTGGCCTCACTCAGTGGGTTACAGGTCTGGCATTGTGGTGTAGGTCAACGGTTACAGCTCCCATTCAACCCCTAGCCTGGCAACCTCCATATGCCATGGGTGCGGCCCTAAAAAGACAAGAGACAACAACAAAAAAATTGCAAGGAATTCCCATTGTGGCGCAGAGGAAAAGAATCCGACTAGTGTCCATGAGGATGTGGGTTCAATCCCTGGTCTCGCTCAGTGGGTTGGGTATCCGATGTTGCCATGAGCTGTGGTGTAAGTTGCAGGTGTGGCTCACATCCAGCGTGGCTGTGGCTGTCGCTGGCAACTGTAGCTCCAGTTAGACCCCTAGCCTGGGAACTTTCATCTGCCTTGGGAGTGGCCCTAAAAATCAAAAAAGAAAAAAAATTGCAACTTCGAGATAATAGAAATAAGTCACTAACTCTCTAAGGAAAGTGAGATCCCTAGGGTCCCCTGGTTTCCCAGTTCCGAAGGTTTAAAACTGAGTCTTCCCTCTGTGGGATTTAGAGCATCCTGGCTGAGTGCCTAAGAAAATGGCTCTCGGGGCTCTGACTGTCCAGCTGGACTTGAAGTCCAAGACAAGCTGAATGGTATGGGGTGGGGGTGGTGTTTACACACGTGTGTGCACAGTCCTCACATGTATAAACACACACACCTATATACTTGTGTCTGAGAAGAGAAGAGATTAAGATAAGGCCTTAGGGCAGTAATATGAAATTATACAACAACAAATGCAGCAATACCTTTGAGCACCAACTGTGGCCTTTTAATGCTGTGGTGTGGGGGAAAGGCACGGTGCAGATATAAAAGGAGATAAGAGAAGCAATTTCAGAAACTGTTTCAGGTAATTCTCAGTGTGTAGTTAAAGGAGCCAGACAGGTTAGTTTATTTACCTAGGACTTAACCACAACTGGAATTCTCATCACCTGTTTTCTGGTAACATACAGCGTCTGGGGGAAAGGGAGACTTAGCCTGGGTCCTGTAAAGGCTTACAGTCTGTGTGGGGACAGAGGAGAGGTAGGATCAGTAAGACTCTTAGAACTAAGCACAGTGAGTACCAACTTGATGAAACTACACTTCAGGAGTCTGAGAAGCCACCCCACCAGGAGCCCGCTTTCCCAAGCTCAGATACCCAGGCCCCCAGAATTTCCTGCCCACTCGGCCCCAGGCTCACTTCCATGCCTATGTGGCCTCCTCCTGCCAGACACTGGGCTGACAGCTGGTGTGTCTGGTCCCAGGATCAGCCAGCAGGTGTGTGTTTGCAGGGACAGGAGGGGACTCAGACATACAGGTAGGGTGAGATGAGCACGTGAGGCCAAGAAGTGGGGCAGGGGGTGGGGGTGGGGGGAGGAGGTGGGAAGCTCTATATTGACATGGCAACTGGCAGATTTATGCCCAGAACTTCAAGGAATCTGAGAACTCTGCCTTTGAACCTGACCTATCAGGTCATTAAAAAGGTATATTGATCAAGGGGGGGGGCGGGAATAGACCTATTTAATAGGATGCTTGCTGAGCATGTAACCTTCTGATAGTTCAGGGAATGGCGTGTGAGGCTCCCTTTGCCTTTGTGAACTGGTCCGCTCGGTTCTTAGCAATGGGTCTGGAGAGGAAGGGGAAGGAAAGACTGACAAACTCAGAGTTCCCACGCTGACTCGGCGGTTAACGAAACCAACTAGTATCCGTGAGGACGTGGGTTCGATCCCTGGCCTCGCTCAGTGGGTCAAGGATCCAGCATTGCTGAGAGCTGTGGTGTAGGTCGAAGATGAGGCTCGGATCCAGCGTTGCTGTGGCTGTGGCGTAAGCTGGCAGCTACAGCTCCGATTCAAACCCTAGCCTGGGAACTTCCATATGGCATGGGTGTGGCCCTAAAAAGACGGAAAAAAAAAAAAAAAAGGAAGGCTGACAAACTCAATAGTTAGAGGCTGGCAGGAAGGCAACAGGGGGCCGGTCTGGGAATCAGAACAGCTGAGTTCTGAGCTCTGCTCTGCCATATAAAAATTTTTCATCTTGGAGTTCCCGCTGTGGCACAGTGGATTAAGAACCCAACTGTAGTGGCTTGGGCTGCTGGAGAGGTGCAGGTTCAATCCCCAGCCCAATGCAAGGGGTTAAAGGCTCTGGCGTTGCCACAGCTGCTACGTAGCTCACAGCTGAGGCTCAGATTCAATCCCTGGCCCGGGGAACTTCCATATACTATGAGTGCAGCCATAAAAAAAAAAAAAAAAAGAAAGAAAGAAAAAAAAATTTGTCATCTTGGCCAAAAGGCTTATCCCTGCACTCAAACCTCAATCATTCTTATCGAATGATGCCCTGATTATACCTACCTTGCCTAGCCATGGGTAGTTACAAGGACTACGTAAACAAAAGAAAATAAATGTCCATTAAGTTCATTCATTCAACTTAAAGACAATTTTCTGACATTCCCTCTATGCCAGGCATGGAGATGGGCACTGGAGATATAATAGCAAGAAAAACAAAGGCCTTTCTTCATGAAGTTTATGTTCTAGGGAAAGGAGATGGGCAGTATACAGATAAAGAAGTAAACATCCAGCTGATGGCAGCCATGTGGGGAATAACAAATGAGAGGACTATGGGGAGGGACAGTGATACCACGTTAAAGAGAGTGGTCACTCCGGGAGTTCCCGTCGTGGTGCAGCGGAAACAAATCCGACTAGCAACCATGAGGTTGTGGGTTCGATCCCTCATCTTGCCCAGTGGGTTAAGGATCCAGTGTTGCCATGAGCTGTGGTGTAGGTCACAGACACACCTCGGATCTGGCGTTGCTGTGGCTCTGTGTGCCATAGGCCGGCAGCTGTCGCTCTGATTAGACCCCTAGACTGGGAACCTCCATATGCCGTGGGTGCGGCCCTGAAAAAAAAGAGAGTGAGAGAGTGGTCACTCCAATAAGGTGACCCTGAGCCATGGGAACATATCTGGGGAAACAGAGGCAGCAACTGTGCAAAGTGCAGAAGAAGCTAGAACATAGTAGGCATTCAAGAAATAGTCCCTGAGCCCCCACCCAGTGCACCACAGAGCAATGTGCTACGTGATGGGCAAGCTTACTTGGCTACTGTCTTTTCAAAGAGCTGAAAAATCTTATAGGAAAAATAAGTTTAAATATAACTCAGTGGCGGAGTTCCCTGGTGACTCAGCAGGTTTAGGATCTGACGTTGTCACGGCTGTGGCTAGGGTTACCGCTGTGGTGTGGGTTCTATCCCTGGCCCTGGAACTTTCACATGGCATGGGTGTAGCCAAATAATTAAAAAATGAAAATAAACGAAATGGCCAAACAGAACATGATAGACGTCAGAAGGAAGTTACAAAAATGATCAAAGAAGGGAGACACCATAGTTGACAGGAGGGGTTCACATGTGATGGGAAGCAGCAAGGAAAGCCTCCCTGGGGAGCTGCTGGGGAGCTGGGCCTTAGGGGTCATTGAAGGATGAGGAGGACCGGGCAGCTAAAGAGGACGGGACAGGTGTTCCAGGTGCAAGGAGCAAAATGAGCATGGACGTGAGGCAGGAACACAGGGGCTTTACCTGGCTAGTGAGCTGAGTTCACAACTCTGGCTGCACATTAGAATCAGCTAGACTCCAGAAAACAAAACAAAAAACACCCCCGAGCCCCATCTCAAGACCAATTAAATGCAAATCTCTGCAGATGAAGCCTGGATAATCATGTCTTTAAAAAGTTCCCTACGGAGTTCCCGTCGTGGCGCAGTGGTTAACGAATCCGACTAGGAACCATGAGGTTGCGGGTTCGGTCCCTGCCCTTGCTCAGTGGGTTAAGGATCCGGCGTTGCCATGAGCTGTGGTGTAGGTTGCAGACGCGGCTCGGATCCCGCGTTGCTGTGGCTCTGGCGTAGGCCGGTGGCTACAGCTCCGATTCGACCCCTAGCCTGGGAACCTCCATATGCCACGGGAGCGGCCCAAGAAATAGCAACAACAATAACAACAACAACAAAGACAAAAGACAAAAAAAAAAAAGTTCCCTACGAGTTCCCACGGTGATGCAATAGGATTGATGGTGTCTCTATAGCTCTAGGACACAGGTTCGATCCCTGAGCCAGAACAGTGGGTTAAAGATCTGGTGTTGCCGCAGCTTCTGTGTAGGTTGACACTGCAGCTTGGATCTGATCCCTAGCCCAGGAACACTATATGCTTTGGGGAAGCCAAAAACGGAAGAAAAAAAAAAGTTCCCCAGGATTCTGATGTGCCAACAGGAGTAAGAACCACTGAGACATAGGAGTTCCTATCGTGGCTCAGTGGAAACGAATCTGACTAGTATCCATGAGGATGCAGATTTGATCCCTGGCCTTGTTCAATGGGTTAAGGATCCGGCATTACCATGAGCTGTGGCGTAGGTTGCATATGCGGCTCAGATCTGGTGCTTCTATGGCTGTGGTGTAGGCCAGCAGCTGTATCTCCAACTCGAACCCTAGCCTGGGAGCCTCCATGTGCCGCTGGTGCGGCCCTAAAAAGACAAAACACACACACAAATCTGCCAGACAGGTCTGGACCTAACTTTGTAGGCAATGGGTATTCATGATTTTTTGGAGATATTATTAGAACAAAGCACAAGAAGGATTATTCTATTAATACATAGGCTGATCTGGAGGAGAAAAGACTGCAAATGGCAAGACTCATAAGGATCTTAGCGCACGACTGAGGCATCAAGGATCATAAGGGTTTCCATCATCAAATAGATGTTTTAACAATTGATTATTGTAAATCCACTATACTTGAATAAAAAAATGTTTTCAGGAGTTCCCGTCGTGGCGCAGTGGTTAACGAACCCGACTAGGAACCATGAGGTGGTGGGTTCGGTCCCTGCCCTTGCTCAGTGGGTTAACGATCCGGCGTTGCCGTGAGCTGTGGTGTAGGTTGCAGATGCGGCTCGGATCCCGCATTGCTGTGGCTCTGGCGTAGGCCTGTGGCTACAGCTCCAATTCAACCCCTAGCCTGGGAACCTCCATATGCTGCGGGAGCGGCCCAAGAAATAGCAAAAAGACCAAAAAAAAAAAAAAAAGGTTTTCAGTTTTTAAAAAATAAAACATTGATTATATTGGTTTGTTCCAGAGTGTGCAGAAATGGACACGCTCAGATTCTTCTGGCGGAGGTGTAAATTGGTATAGCCATTTTGGAGACTAGGTTAGCCTTATCTATCGAAGTTTAAAATCAGCTCACCAACTGGTCAGAAATTCCACTTCAAAATACGTATAATATGGAGTTCCCGTTGTGGCTCAGTGGTTAACGACTCTGACTAAGAACCATAAGGTTGCAGGTTCAATCGCTGGCCTCACTCAGTGGGTTAGGGATCCGGTGTTGCCATGAGCTATGGTGTAGCTTACAGACAAGGCTCAGAACCCCATTGCTGTGGCTGTGGTGTAGGCTGGTGGCTACAGCTCCGATTCTACCCCTAGCCTGGGAACTTCCATATGCCGCAGGCGCGGCCCTAGAAAAGACAAAAAATATATATATATATGTACAATATATTTATATATCTATTTTTTGCTGCTTTTGCTTTCCCCTCCTTCCCTCCTTCCTTCCTTTTTTCTTTCCTTCTTTCCTTTTCTTTTCTCTTCCTTTTCTTTTAGATAGGTCAATTCAATCAGGTAATTCAATTAGATAAAATTCAATAAAAATCTTTTTGAAAATGTCCAGTTCAATGAATTTGGACAAACATGTAACTGCCATCACATTCCTAACATGGAACATTTCTATTGCCCTAAAAAAACTTCTCTAGTGCCAGCTTGAAGTTTATCCCCTGCCTGTAACCCAAACCCTCACAACCAACCACCCATCTGGTTTCTGTCTCTTTAACTTTTCCTTTCCCAGAATTTCATATGAATGGAATAATACAGTATGTAGCCTCTTGTGTCTGGCTTCTTTTATTTAGCACAATGTCTTTGAGAGTCATCCAAGTTATGGCATATATAGCAAATACTTTGTCCTTCTACAATGCTAACTAATATTCCATTGAATGGCTATACCACAATTTGTTTATCCATTCACCAATTGGTGGACATTTAGATTAGTTTCAATTTTTTTTTCTTGGCTGTTATGAATTCAACTATTATAAACCTTTATTTCTTGGTCTTCGTGAAGATATATTTTCATTTCTCTTAGGTAAAAAACCTAGGATTCAAACTGCTAGGTCATGTGGCAAATATATATTTAACTTTATATGAAACTGCCAAACTGTCTTCCAATGTGGCTATAACATTCTACATTCTCACCAGCAGTATATAAGTGTTCCAGTTATCACACTTCTTTGTTGACACTTGGTTTTATCAGTCATTCTAATTTGAACCATTCTAGTAGGGATGTAGTGACATCTTTTGGTCTTTAATTTGCACTTTCCTAATGACTAAGGGTGTTGAGCACTTTTTAATGTGTCTATTTTCCATTCATATTTCTTTTTGAGGAAGTGTCTGTTTGAATCTTTTACTCATTTTATAATTGCACTGTTTGTCTTCCTATTATCAGGTTGTTTGTATCTTTATATATCCTGGATACAAATTCTTTTTCAGGTAAGTATTTTTAAAAAATATTTTCTCCTAGTCCATAGATTGTCTTTTTATTCTCTTAATAGTATCATCTTTTTATTTTATGGAAGTATAGTTGATTTACAATGTTGTGTTAATTTCTGCTTTACAGCAAAATGATGCAGTTATGTGTACACACATATCTGTTCTTTTTCTGATTCTTTTTTTATCTGCACCCGTGGCATGCAGAAGTTCCCAGGCCAGGGACTGAACCTGTGCCACAGCAATGACCTGGTGACAGTGCCACCAGGGCCACAAGGGAACTCTTGTTTTTCTAATTCTTTTCCCATATAGGTTATCATAGAATATGGAGTGGAGTTCCCTGAGCTATATAGCAGGAAGAGTATCTTTTGAAAAGCAGAAATTCGTAACTTTGATAAAGTCAAATTTGTAATTTTTTTCTTTTTTGGTTTATGCTTTTTTGTGTCCTAAGGAATTTTTGTCTAACCCAAGGTCACAAATATTTTCTCCTATGTTTCCTTCTAGAAACGTTATGTTTTAGCTTTTATGTTTAGCTTTAAAATTCATTTGAGTCAAGTTAATTTTTGCATAAGATACCTAGTTACTATATCATTATTTGTTGAAAAGACTATACTTTCTCCATTAAATTAACTTTTTTTTTTTTTTAGGGCTGAACCCAAAGCATATGGAGGTTCCCAGGCTAGAGGTCAAATCAGAGCTATGGCTCTGCAGCACAGCCACAGAACACAGGATCTGAGCTTTGTCTGTGACCTACACCACAGCTCACGGCAACGCTGGATCCTTAACCCACTGAACAAAGCCAGGGATCAAACCTGAAACCTCATGGCTGCTAGTCAGATTCATTTCCACTGCGCCACAACGGGAACTCCTGACTTGACTTTATACTTCTTCAAAATTAATTACAATGTATGTGTGGGTTTATTTTTGGGCTTTCTATTCTGTTCCATAGAAGAACTTATATCTATCACATGAGGGAGGGGAGAAAGCAGGATACAGCATGGGGCAATCCCGTTAATGAAAAAAAATAATGTTAATTGTAAATTCCCTTTCCCACTAGGCAAGACAGAGAATTTGGAAAGGGGCTGAGGAGTAAATATCTGAAGAGGAATGTTCACTTTTATGGAGAGAAAGATTCATTTGTTACTCTCTATATTAATACATCTGATGATAATAATATTACACCATTTGACTTTTTAACACAAGCATATGGCTTGTGTATATAAACTTTTTTTAGGAGTTCCCATCATGGCGCAGTGGTTAACGAATCCGACTAGGAAACATGAGGTTGTGGGTTCGGTCCCTGCCCTTGCTCAGTGGGTTAATGATCCGGCATTGCCGTGAGCTGTGGTGTAGGTTGCAGACGCGGCTCGGATCCCGCGTTGCTGTGGCTCTGACGTAGGCCGGTGGCTACAGCTCCAATTCAACCCCTAGCCTGGGAACCTCCATATGCCGAGGGAGCGGCCCAAGAAATAGCAAAAAGACGAGAAAAAAAAAAACTTTTTTTAACTAAAAACTTCGTGGGTTTGGGGAGTTCCCATGGTGGCTCAGGAGTAACTAAGCTGACTAGTATACATGAGGATGCAAGTTCGATCCATGGCCTCGCTCAGTGGGTTAAGGATACAGCATTGCTGTGAGCTGTGGGGTAGGTCACAGACGCAGCTCTGATTCGACCCCTAGCATGGGAACTTCCATATGCTGCAGGTTCAGCCCTAAAAAGCAAAACCAAAAAAAATTTTTTTTTATTAAAAATAAATAAAAACGTTGTGAGTTTGAATGGAAAGTAGAAAATGGATGAGACATTCTGGGTGCTACATCGGCTGATGAAATGTGAGGAGAGAAGAGAAGAGAAGATGATTCAGAGGCTTTGAGGCCGTACCTGCAAGGCTAGATCAAAGGAGGTCAGCGGAGAGGCTGGGGCAGGGGAAGAAGGTGGGGTGCTGAGCTGTGGGAGCTGGGCCAGAACCCGGGGGCAAGGTTAGCAGCGAGCCTCAGGCCGAGGGCTAAGGCAGGTGGGGCTAACACTGAGACAGGGAAATCATTTGCACAGAATGATTAGCTAAAGATGTGAGAGTAAATGACTCTGTCTGGGAAGAGAGGAACGAAGAGAAGCAGCCTGGAAACGGGAACTTCAGAAAGACCTTCATTTCGGAAAAGCTGAAGAGGAGGCAGTGAAAATCACAGAGAGGCGTTCCAGTCGTGGCTCAGCGGTAACGAACCCGACTAGTATCATGAGGACGCAGGTTCAATCCCTGGCCTCGCTCCGTGGGTTAAGGATTTGGTGTTGATGTGAGCTGTGGTGTAGGTCGCAGACACAGCTTGGATCTGGTGTTGCTGTGGCTGTGGTGTAGACTGGCAACTGTAGCTCTGATCAGACCCCTAGCCTGGGAACCTCCATATGCTGCAAGTGTGGCCCTAAAAAGACACAAAAGAAAGAGAGAGAGAGAGAGAGAGAGAGAGAGGAAGAAAATCTCAGAGAAGGATTCAGAGGACGATGAGGAGAACAACAGAAAAGGGATGTCACCAAGTGTCTGGAGGACCATTTCAGAAGGGCATGGTCAATGTCAGAGACAACAGGAGAGGCTCTCTTTGGACTTGATGACATGGTCATTAAAAAGAGACTTTTGGGGAGTACCTGTTGTGGCTCAGCAGGTTAAGAGAAGCTGACTAGTATCCATGAGGATGCAAGTTCAATCCCTGGCCTTGCTCAGTGGGTTAAGGATCTGGCATTGCCATGAACTGTGGTGTAGATCACAGACGTGGCTTGGATCCTGCGTTGCTGTGGCTGTGGTGTAGGCTGGCAGCTGCAGCTCTGATTGGACCCATAGTCTGGGAACTTCCATATGCCTCAGGTGCAGCCCTAAAAAAGGAAAAAAAAAAAAAGGCTTTCTGTTGGAATGGGGATGGAGAGGTGATAACAAGGGTAAAAGAAGGAGCTGGTTGAGAAATAATGGAGCCTACAGAGAATGGTATCCAGCAGGGTTGAGTTATCTTTTAGGATAAGACTGAATATCCCTGTAGATAGAAAGGCAGTGTCTGAAGACAGCAAGAGAATAAGATGCAAGGGAGAGAGAATTGGTGGAATAAATTCTCAGAGCTCAGAGGAGCTAGAATTAAGAGCAGCATGTAATTCTTTTGAAAAGACAGAGCCAGCAACACTGTGTCCAGTGAGAATGGCTTGATACAATTATGTTACAGTAACAAGAGGGAATGCTATGCTTCTGCTACAATAGCTGCTAGGAAACATAAGACAAGTCTGGGTTATAATGTTAATGGATAAAACTAAATGTAAAATGGTTTAGAATTGATATAAAACAACATGTGTGGAGTTCGCATCGTGGCTCAGCGGTTAACAAATCTGACTAGCATCCGTGAGGATGGAGGTTTGATCCCTGGCCTCGTTCAGTGGGTTAAGGATCCGGCATTGCCATGAGCTGTGGTGTCGTTGCAGATGTGGCTTGGATCCTGAGTGACTATGGCTGTGGTGTAGGCCGGCACCTGTAGCTCTGATTCCACCCCTAGCCTGGGAACCTCCATATGCTGCAGGTGTGGGCCTAAAAATAAACCTATTTTTTAAAACTCAAAGAAAAAAAAAAAAAGATCAGCATGAGCTATAGCAAGGGGGGAAGGTTTCACAGACCCCATGTGGCTTCAGCTGAGCCTGGAACAGGGGGAATAATAGTAATATTGGTGAATGGAAAAAGAAAATAAGGACAGGGTGGGGCAGAGCCAAGCAAGGTAGTGAGGCAGGTGGGAACTGCAAAGGCAAGAAAGTGGAAAGAAAGAATGTGGGCCCAGGATGGGCCACTTGCCTAACTGGAGGAGAAACTAGTTAGAAGAATTTGGGGAAAGAGCAAACAGGGAGAGAACCATCAGATGAGCAAGCAAAGCCTTTAGACCGGCTGTAGCTAAACAAGAACTACCTCAATTCACCTCGATCCCTAGAGAAGCCCTCCTGCCTATCAACAGGGAAGCCAAGAGAGAAAAAGACATCCTCAAAGTGCCCATGACCCAGGGGACAAGGTTTATGTTGGGTTGTTTTTTTTTTTTTAGGTCCGCACCCACAGCACATGGAGGTTCCCAGTCCAGGGGTTGAATTGTAACTGGAGCTGCCAGCCTACACCACAGCTCACGGCAGTGCTGGATCCTTAACCCACTGAGCGAAGCTAGGGATCGAACCCACATCCTCATGGATCCTCGTTGGGTTCGTGACCCCTGAGCCACCACGGGAACTCCCCAAAGGTACAAGGTTTAAAACCCAGATCCTTGTCTCGGGTGAACAGGGCCGGAGATGTCTGTTCCTCTCACACAGTCTGGTAGCCATAATGACAAGTCAGAATGTTCCCGAAGGGGGTCTCCAGGCCTTGCCCTCTGTCTGCTGAGTTTCCCTGAGCTCCTTGCCCCCATTCCCCTCCCCTCAACACACAAACTGCCACAGATGAACTGGCTCAATGCTCGGCCCAGACTCTCCACGGCCGTTTCTCACTTATAGCCCCACACCCACAGGCGGCCTCCCGAGAGATGCCAAAACGCCACAGGAGAACCGTGGCAGCAGTTGCCGCGAGCTGTTTTTAGAATCACCCTCCTTCTGTGGCATTCTACAAACTCCAACTCACATATGACTGTGTTCTGAAACTCATCAACTCTGGCTCAGATTCAGAAGGAGCATAGTGACAATAGCCCAGCCCGGGTCCGTGTCCTTCCAACTGGATATGAGTGCAGATCCATTGCTTGAATAAATACAGGCAAACCCACACCGTGGAGCTGTCCTAATCTGCCTGCTTCTCTGGAAAACCCTTTCCTCACACAAACCCCTCCCTGGATGCACACCCTTCCTAGGAGCGAGCCCGTCTCTCGAGCCTGCTCTCGTGTCCATCACTTTTCCACTCACCTGTCCCCAAGCTCCCCAGCCTGGGTTTGGTGCCCTTCCTGTGTTTCCCACAGTCCCCGGGATCCCCCCATCACTGCACTGACCCCCTTCTGGTTCTCACCTCTCTACTCCCAGGTGCCTGGCACAGTGCTTGGCAGGTTGTAAGCCGCAGTTCATACCTGTTGACTGAATAATTGGAGGGACAAGAACCCAGCTCCAAGCCAGTCTCTTTCCACACCTCACCCCTTCCTACCTCCCAGTAACAATTAACCTAATTCGTTAAATAGGGGAGCATGAGTTTGCCCTTAGTTCTTTGGGACCAAGGCCAGAGGGCTGTACCGGGGCATCTATCCTTACACTGACAGAGGGACTCCTCAGGCTTCAAAGCACATCAAGAAAGGCTGGAGAAAACAAACAAACAAACAGTGGGTTAAGGATCTGGCGTTGCCGTGAGCTGTGGTGTAGGTCGCAGACGCGGCTCGGATCCCACAGTGCTGCTACAGCTCCAATTCGACCCCTAGCCTGGGAACCTCCATATGCCGCGGGAGTGGCCCTAGAAAAGGAAAAAAGACAAAAAAAAAAAGAAAGAAAGAAGAAATGCTGGAGGCGTTCCCCTTGTTGCTCAGTGATAATGAACCCAACTAGTATCCGTGAAGATGCAGGCTCGATCCCCGGCCCTATTCAGTGGGTTAAGGATCCAGAGTTGCTGTGAGCTGTGGTGTAGCTCACAGATGCAGCTCCGGATCCTGCATTGCTGCGCCTGTGGTGTAGGTTAGCAGCTGCAGCTCCAGTTTGACCCCTAGCCTGGGAATTTCATATGCCGCACCTGCAACCCTAAAAAAAGCAAATGAGAGTGAGAAAGAGAGAAAGGGAAAAAAAAATGCTGATGTATATGTAACTGGGTCACCATGCTGTACCGTAGAAACATTGCATTGGGAAAATAACAATAAATAATAATAATAATAATAATTTAAAATAGAAAAAAAAAAAAGCTGGATTCCTCTGCCTAACACTATGACTCACCTACCAGAAATGGCTGAAAAGATATAAAAGTCCACTTCAGACATGACATTCGCTTGGCCTTGTACAGAGTCTGGTGAGGCATAGTAATTGGCATCAGCAAGTGTTTACCAAACATAATGAATAACCTTGAAGTCTCTTCACAGAAAAAGAAGAACAGTCTCCGCCCTTTAGGAAATGACAACCTCCAAACAATAAAATACGCTTATACCATTTGAATTTTATAGGCTCCAGATGAAAGCTGTGAGAAGCTGGCGGATAAAATTATCTGCCCACCAACAGCCCTGTGTGGCCCTCATGCACTGTTTCAAAGAGCAAATTGAGAAGTTTCTAGACCAGCGCTGTTGAGGAGAACTTCAGGCCATGAAGGAAATGGTCTGTAAATTTGTGCTGCCCAGTGAAGCAGTCGCTCGCCACGCACAGTGCTGAGCAGCCAAAGCGTGGCCACTGCAGATGAAGAGCTGAATTTCTCCTGTTATCTCAGTTGAATTCCAGTTGAATATCCACGTGGAGCTAGCAGCCACCATCCTGGACAGCATAGCTCGACCATGAAAACAAAAGTTCAGTGGCTGTCGTGTGGTAAAAGACGCAAAGAAACTGCCAGTGTAAGCTCACTATTCAGGGAGTTCCACTGTGGCTCAGCGGTAATGAACCCTATCAGTATCTATAAGGATGCAGGTTTGATCCCCGGCCTTGCTCAGTGGATTAAGGATCCAGCATTGCCATGAGCTATGGTGTAGGTTGCAGCCACTCGGATCCTGTGTTGCTGTGGCTGTGGCCTAGGCTGGCAGCTGCAGCTCTGATTTGACCCCAACCTGGAATCTTCCATATGTCACGTGTGCAGCCTTAAAAATATAAACAAACAAACTCAGTATTCAGATTCACTAATATATCCTGGACTTGGCCCATGACAGGAACTTGGCCCATGACAGGAACAGCACTAGCCTGGAAACTTCCATATGCTGCAGGTGCAGCCCTAAAAAGACAAATCAATCAGAGTTCCCATCGTGGTGCAGTGGAAATGAATCCAACTAGGAATCATGATGTTTCGGGTTTTATCCCTGACCTCACTCAATAGGTTAAGGATCTGGTGTTGCCGTGAGCTGTGGTGTAGGTCGCAGATGCAGCTCGGATCTGGCATTGCTGTGGCTGTGGTGTAGGCCGGCAGCTGCAGCTCCCATTCAACCCCTAGCCTGGGAACCTCCATATGCCAAGAGTGCAGCCCTAAAAAGACCAAAAGAGAAAAGGACAAATCAATCAATCAATCAATCAATCAATCATCTCACTATTAGGATTCACTAATATATCCTGGACTTGGCCTATGACAGGAACTTGATATCTATGGCAAACAGCACTTTCTGTACCTGAGTTTCTTTACCTGCAAACTGAAAATAATCCCCATAGTAACTACCCCATACCACCGTCAGCGCAGTGTCCCTCTAACCTTCTGAGAATCAACTTGAAATTCTAGGCTTCATAGGAGTTCCCGTCGTGGCGCAGTGGTTAACGAATCCGACTAGGAACCATGAGGTTGCGGGTTTGGTCCCTGCCCTTGCTCAGTGGGTTAACGATCTGGCGTTGCCGTGAGCTGTGGTGTAGGTTGCAGACGCGGCTCGGATCCCTCATTGCTATGGCTCTGGCGTAGGCCGGTGGCTACAGCTCCGAATCGACCCCTAGCCTGGGAACCTCCATATGCCGAGGGAGCGGCCCAAGAAATAGCAAAAAAGACCAAAAAAAAAAAAATTCTAGGCTTGAGTGTGTGGGGTTGTCTGCCTGAGACTAAGGCCAGAGTGGGCCTCAGCCGCCAGGCCCTGGATCACAGGAGATGCCGGGAGTGCGGCCTGTGTGAAAGACAGGGCAGCCATCAGGTGAATAGAAGTAAAAGGCATCTGCAGACGAAACATCTGTAGTGAAACCAAACGTCGTAAATGTGAAAACCCAGCTTCCAAAGCTCCCCATCACTCTTCAAATTAGACTAGTTTTGCTCAGCGTGGCCTGCGAATGTTCCCAAACTCCCACAGGCAAGTCCAGCGGCCAGGACCATCCTTCCAGGCAGTGCCCCGGGGCCTCTTCACAGGCTCAGGCTCTCCCTTGGCCGGTGCCCTTCACACCCACCCTTCATCTAGTGGGCGCCTCGCCCCGCCTTCCCTGACTGCCTGCATCTAAGGAAGCCATCCCTGCCAACCTCTTCTTCTTTAGCACTTACTCTTTGAGATTGTATATTTAATTTTGTGTTTGATTCCATGTCTCTTTGCTTTTCAATAATCTTCACAAGGACAGAGACCATTACTTCTTGTTTGGAGAGGGGTATGTGTCGGTGTTACTCGTGCTTAATCTGTCAGACTATTGGGCCCAGACTATCCACGTTTGTGTCACAGCCCCACCACTTATTAGCTATCATGTGTTAGTCCCCCTGTGCCTCTGCGTCCTCATCTATAAAATGGAACAATAGGAATTCCTGCTGTGGCATGATAGGATCAGTGGTGTTTTGGAAGGGCTGGGATGCAGGTTCGGTCCCTGGCCCAGCACAGTGGGTTAAGGATCCAGGGTTGCTGCAGCTGTGGCTTGGGCTGCAACTGCAGCTTGGATCTGATCCCTAGCCCGGGAGCTCCATATGCCACAGGGCGGCCAAAAATGGAAAAGGAAAAAAAAAAAAAAAGGAAAAATAGTGATTACTCAGTGGGGTTGTGAAAGGATTAAATGAGTTTGTGTATCTAAAGCACTTAGAAAAGAGCCTAGCATATAGCTAACTCTACAATACTAGTTATTATTATCTTTTGCCACTATTTGGTCAATGCCTGGTACAGAGCCTGACATATCGTATGGTCCCTGTAAATATTTACTGAATTACTGACTGAATTTTCATCAGGCTACTGTACTAATGTCCTGGTCTTTTTCTTTTCTTTTTGTTGTTGTTGTTGTTGTTGTTGTTGTTGCTGTTGTTGTTGTTGTTGTCGTTGTTGTTGCTATTTCTTGGGCTGCTCCCGCGGCATATGGAGGTTCCCAGGCTAGGGGTTGAATCGGAGCTGTAGCCACTGGCCTACGCCAGAGCCACAGCAACTCGGGATCCCAGCCGCGTCTGCAGCCTACACCACAGCTCACGGCAACGCCGGATCGTTAACCCACTGAGCAAGGGCAGGGACCGAACCCGCAACCTCATGGTTCCCAGTCGGATTCGTTAACCACTGCGCCACGACGGGAACTCCCCTGGTCTTTTTCTTTTCTAGCCACTTTTGCTGTCTTCAAGCAATGACAATAATTCTTAAAAGTCTTCTAAAGAATCATGACGCAACCGGTTCATTTATACTTAATGTGATATTGATTTGTTTTTAAAGATACAGATGCCACATTAATGAAGTTTCTATTCGGTCCTTGCTTCTGAGAGTCTTTTACGTCTTATACGATGCTCTGCGGTGTCTGTGAGCTTCTGATGCTCCCTATTCGTTCTGTTGACTCCAAGTAATATATTCAGAGTTTTCTTTGTGATCTACTCACCTTGTATTTAGAGCTAAGTTCTCCTTAGACATGGTGTGGTTGACAACACAGGGTTTAGACCAACACAGATCTGACTCTGAATCCTGTTTTATCATTTAAGAACCGTGTAACTTGGGGCATAACTCTTCTGAGCCTCGGTTTCCTCCCCTAAAAATGGAACTGTTAATACCTTCCTCATAGTGGTGTATGACAAAGAAAATCAGGTAAGTCACTCAGTATTGTAATTAGCATCTAATTATATACAATAATTATTATGGCTCAGTGCTTTGCTGGAATTTCACTTGAGATTTTTGTAACTATGTTCAAAAATGAAATTGGCTTCTAAGAGAATTTTTAAGGTGTTAAGAATAGCACCTATTTAACTCACAGATATAATTTGGGATTATGCCATATCATTTTTCTAAAAGAACTTTAATTTTTTATTACACATTGTAGAAAAAGCAGAATATGCCAAGAAGTATAGTTATGAATATTAAAATTATCTGTAACCTCACCACCCCAAAAGAAGCACTATTAATATTATTAGACTGCTCTTCCAGATACCTTAAACACATAAATGTGTGTGCATACAGACACACAAACACACACGCACACACATACAACGCTGATATAAAATTGGAAATGGGAGTTCCCGTCGTGGCACAGTGGTTAACGAATCCGGCTGGGAACCATGAGGTTGGGGGTTCGGTCCCTGCCCTTGCTCAGTGGGTTAACGATCCGGCGTTGCCGTGAGCTGTGGTGTAGGTTGCAGACGCGGCTGGGATCCCGAGTTGCTGTGGCTCTGGCGTAGGCCAGTGGCTACAGCTCCGATTCGACCCCTAGCCTGGGAACCTCCATATGCCGCAGGAGCGGCCCAAGAAATAGCAACAACAAAAAGACAAAAGACAAAAAAAAATGGAAATGGACTCTATACAAAACTTTGTTTAATTCAACAATATATTATTGTTGACTCATCGGTAATGAAACCAACTAGTATACATGAGGATGAGTATTCGATTCTTGGCCTCCATCAGTGGGTTGCCATGAGCTATGCTGCAAGTCTGTAGGTTGCAGACTTGGCTCGGATCTGGCATTTCTGTGGCTGTGGTATAGGCTGGCATTTGCAGCTCCAATTCGACCCTTAGCCTGGGAACTTCCATATGCCATGGATGTGGCCCTACAAAGACCCCCCGTCAAAAAAAAAAAAAAAACCCACAAAAAACCCCAATATAATATGAACATATCTCCACCTTAATAAATACTGCCAAGACATTATTTTTAATGAGGGCATTGTATTCCCAGATATGAACCTAACCTAGGTTGTTCAGCAAATTCCCTAATGTTGGACCTTGGGTGGTTTCTAGTATTTTAGCATCATAAGCTAGGCTACACCACACATTGTGCTAGATTTTCTTTCTTTCTTTCTTTTTTTCTTTTTTCTTTTTTTTTGGCTGCACTCGAGGCACATGGAAGTTCCCAGGCCAGGGATCGAACTCACCTCGTCGTTGTAGCCTGCACCACAGTTGCAGCCTGTGCTACCGCTGCAGCACCAATCAGATCCTTAACCTGCCGCGCCACATGGGAACCTCCCGTGCGAGAGAGTTCTATCAGCCCGTGTCCATCCTCCCCTCTGTCCACCATGCTGCTTGCTTCAGGAAGCTGGCTTCTGCAAGACCACATCACTGGCCTTCCTTTCTCTCTGGCTTCCTATGGCTTTGATCACTGGCAGGCACCAGCAAGAAATCAGATGAGAGAAAAAAAGGGAGATAAGGGTGTTTATTTCCTCGTCTCCCTCCCCGACACACTGCTATTTGGCAGTGTCCACGCTCCTAAGAACTAGAAGGCATCTGGTGGGAGGTTCCGTGGTGCGGCGCTCTCCCCGGGTTCCTGTCACGGGCCTCCCTTTGCACCTTCATGCTTGAGGCAGGGGTGGGTGTCCTCCTCCCGCCGGCCCAACTACTCCACTGACCTCTGCTGGTTTCTCTAAACCTGGCCCACAGTTTTGTCAATAGCTTCCACATGAAATTCTCACTTACCCAGTTTTAAGTGTGCCATCTGTTTCTTGCCTGGACCCTAAAAAACATAAACAATTCTGTAAGTGAATCCCTCTACATATATTTATTATGAATGAATACTAGATGAATTGAGATGAATTTCTGAAACTGGAATTATTCAATCAAAGCGACGTGTATATTTTTCTCTTCTTTTTGGCTTTTTAGGGCCACACTCATGGCTAGGGGTTGAATTCGAGCTGCAGCTGCCAGCCTACACTGCAGCCACAGCAACTTGGGATCTGAGCCACGTCTATGACTGAATGCCGCAGTTCACAGCCATGAAACTGAGTGAGGCCAGGGATGGAACCCACATCTTCATGGACATTATGTTGGGTTCTTAACCCACTGAGCCACAATGGGAACTCCCAAATCCAGTGTAGCTGTGGCCGTGGCATAGGCTCCAACCCCTAGCCTGCGAACTTTCCTATGCTGTGGGCGTGGGTCCCCCCCACCGCAAAAAAAAAAAGGATGTGTATTTTTAAGACCTCTTATGATATGACCAACTTGTCTTCCAATGGACTCTTCCTCCAGCGGCGCCCATCAGTGGCGGCCTTCAGGCCCCGTATCCACCTGGTTATTATAACCTATCTTGGGCTGTGTTTGTCAACATTTCTATCATCTAGAGGTCATCTCATCCTTGTGTGTCAGAGGGGAGACTACTTACCCATCATTGCAGTCTATTTGTCTTGGCTGGTCCTGTATAACTTTCTCTGCTTTCCTCTGTTAGACCCATTAAACCGACTCACTCACCCACATTTGGCCTTTACGTACTCATTAAAATCTACCTGACCTCATCTTACCCATTTGTATGGGGCCATCTCCTCCCCCACGCTCTGTCCGTGGGGAAATTGTTTTTGTGTCCCCTTTCTTTGCAGAACCTTGTCACTCTTTGGATTTCAGTGAAGTTGACTGACTTGTGACCACAGCTCTCTCTGGGGCTCAATAAGAGTAATGCTTTTGTGCATTATCTGGCTTTTTCTCGTGACGTCCTGCGTCATGCGGTGAAGTGCAACTCCCTGGTGAAATTTTTAAAACGTTAGTGAAATCTTAAGGATCTTTTTATAAAAATAAATTATGAAATTATTCAACACCACTTCCAGTGTGCATGTAATTGCTAATGGAAGGAATGAATACCTTACCTCTTGCATGTGATGTGGAAAACTGCTTGTAAAAATATGAATTGCTTAATAGTGCAAAATGCCCCCCCCCCCCCCCCCGTGTGCAAATACTGTCTAATGCGTGAGCACCTCCGGAACAACTGATTAGAACACAAAAGGAGAGAAAATGGACGCTGGAAGCTACTGGGGAAAACGATTTTGTTTTGTCAGATTCTCTTGCATCCACGCTATGGGAAAGGTAGGACTTGCCAAGTTCATTTTGGTTTTGCTCACCTGCATGTTGGCACCAGTAAAATCCTGTGCAAAGTCTAACATCATATCTGTTTCCAATATTGGTGGTGAAACTCACAGACCTGCCCAGCACTCAGAACCCATCACTTTTTGGAGTTCCTATTGTGGCTCAGCGGTAACGAACCCAACTAGTATCCACGAGCCCACCGGTTGGATCTGTGGCCTCCCTCAGTAGGTTAAGGATCTGGCATTGCTGTGAGCTGTGGTGTGGATCACAGACTCGGCTCAGATCTGGTGTTGCTGTGGCTGTGGTATAGGCTGGCAGAAGCTCTGATTCAACACCTAGTCTGGGAATTTTCATATGCCATCAAGTGCGGCCCTAAAAAGCAAAAAAAAAAAAAAAAAACCCACACTTTCTGTGTTGAGGACAGAGCATAAGCGATGTGGAGAAACATCTCTAATGATGTAAATGATGAGCAGAGAGAAGCTTCTAAAGCAGAGGCCCAGAGCAGGACCCCTCTTGCCCAGGTTTAAGGGCAGCGTTGCTCTAACTCATCTCCATTTTGTTGAAGAGTTAAAGGACTTAGAAGAGTATGTGTCACACAAGAAATGAATGGAAGTTGTTATAATTATCACTACTTCTCTTTTTTTTTGTCTTTTTGTCTTTTTAGAGCCACACTCCCAGCATATGGAGGTTCCCAGGGGGCTCAATCAGAGCTGTAGCCTCCAGCCTACGCCACAGTCACAGCAACGCAGGATCCGAGCAGCCTCTGTGACCTACATCACAGCTCACAGCAACACCGGATCCTTAACCCACGGAGCAAGGCCAGGGATCGAACCCCTGTCCTCATGGTTCATTACTGCTGAGCCACAATGGGAACTCCACTATTTCTCATTATTGATTAGACATATTTGCTTTATGTATCTTATGGATATTGATTTTGGACCCTATGGCCTTTTATTTGGATTCCTAGTTCCAAAGTAGTTCTTTTTTGCTATTACTTTAAATGTTATCTACCCCTTCTTGGTTGCCAAAACATTCTTGGTTATTAAAGTTCAACAATTTAAAATATTTATTCACATTTCTTATTTTAAATGATGATATTTGACTCCCAAAGCAATAGAAATTAGAGCAAAAATAAACCCATGGGACCTAATCAAACTGAAAAGCTTTTGCACAGCAAAGGAAACCCAAAAGAAAACAAAAAGACAACTTTCAGAATGGGAGAAAATAGTTTCAAATGATGCAACCGACAAGGGCTTAATCTCTAGAATATATAAACAACTTATACAACCCAATAGCAAAAAAGCTAATCAATCAATGGAAAAATGGGCAAAACACCTGAATAGACATTTCTCCAAAGAAGATATACAGATGGCCAGCAAACACATGAAAAAATGCTCAACATTGCTGATTATAAGAGAAATGCAAATCAAAACTACCATGAGATACCACCTCACACCAGTCAGAATGGCCATCATTAATAAATCCACAAATAACAAATGTTAGAGGGGTTGTGGAGAAAAGGGAACCCTCCTGCATTGCTGGTGGGAATGTAAACTGGTACAGCCACTATGGAGAACAGTATGGAGATACCTTAGAAATCTATACATAGAACTTCCATATGACCCCACAATCCCACTCTTGGGCATCTATCCAGACAAAACTCTTCTTAAAAGAGACACATGCACCTGCATGTTCATTGCAGCACATGGACATGGAAACAACCCAAATGTCCATCAACAGATGACTGGATTCGGAAGAGGTGGTATATATACACAATGGAATACTATTCAGCCATAAAAAAGAATGACATAATGCCATTTGCAGCAACATGGATGGAACTAGAGACTCTCATCCTGAGTGAAATGAGCCAGAAAGAGAAAGACAATTACCATATGATATCGCTTATAACTGGAATCTAATATCCAGCACAAATGAACATCTCCTCAGAAAAGAAAATCATGGACTTGGAGAAGAGACTTGTGGCTGCCTGATGGGAGGGGGAGGGATTGGGAGGGATCGGGAGCTTGGGCTTATCAGACACAACTTAGAATAGATTTACAAGGAGATCCTGCTGAGTAGCATTGAGAACTTTGTCTAGATACTCATGTTGCAACAGAACAAAGGGTGGGGGAAAAAATGTAATTGTAATGTATACATGTAAGGATAACTTGATCCCCTTGCTGTACAGTGGGAAAATTTAAAAAAATAAAATTAAAAAAAAATGATGATATTTGACAGAATCTTGGGTATATTTTTGACCTTAAGGTTGAGGGGTTTTTTTGTTTCTGATTCTAGGAATCGCTCCTCTATTACCACCCTGATTAAGCTGCTAGGTTGGCACTTCCTCAGAGATTCTTTTTTTTAATCTACAGTTGTATTTCTAGGTTCTGTTACCCAGGTCAATAATTTTGCTGGTAATACTATAATTCTCTTACTCAACCCTTCCCTGGAATGAATTTGATTTTTCAATTAATCTTTGGCATTGCCGATTGGCTATACTATAGATTTAATTATATAGTTATATACTTTTACTAAGCTTAAAACAATTAAGTATTATCTTAATTTGTATAGCACTTACAAATATATTAAAATCATCTTCGGAGTTCCCATCTTGGCACAGCGGAAACGAATCTGACTAGGAACCATGAGGTTGTAGGTTCGATCCCTGGCCCCATTCAGTGCATTAAGGATCTGGTGTGGCTGTGAGCTGGGTGTAGGTCACAGATGCAGCTCGGATCCTGAGTTGCTGTGGCTGTGGTGTAGGCAGGCAGCTACAGCCTGATTACACCCTTAGCCTGGGAACCTCCACATGCCGTGGGTATGGCCCTAAAAAGACAAAAGACAAAATAAATAATACAATAAAATAATCTTCATCCTCATCTGTTTTTCCTCTAGTATTATTCCTCTAGTAGATCCCAAGCAGATTTAATATTCTGCTTGGAATTTGTACTTCTACCATTGGTTTTGCTTTTTCTGCACGGTAACTTTTTTTTCTTCTCAGGCTATTTTCTACCTTTCCTCATTCTTTTCTACTGATTTTTTGATGTTAAAGTTTTTGTTTCAGATGCCTATTGGTATTTTAGAGGACTTTGTCAGTTTCAGTAGCTATTACCTTAGAAAGAAGCTCAAAAAAGGTAAATTTATGTTTGGGGCATCCACCATGTTAGAAAACTTCAATTTACATCAACAACCCTTTTTTTTTTTTTTTTTTGGTCTTTTCTTTAGGGCTGCAGCCACAGCACACGCATATCCCCAGGCTAGAGGTCGAATCAGAACTGCAGCTGCCAGCCTACGCCACAGCCACAGCAACACCAGATCTGAGCTGTGTCTGTGACCTACACTGCAGCTCTTGGCAACACAGGATCCGTAACCCACTGAGCAGGGCCAGGAATTGAACCCACATCTTCATGTGTACTAGTCAGGTTTGTTACTGCTGAGCTACAACAGGGACTCCAACGTGAATAACCTTTGAGATAAAAAATATATATGTAATTATTAACATAATGACATAATTATATCAGTGTCTTTACCTATCATGTTTTTTTCTGCGCCTGTGGCATGTAGAAGTTCCTGGATGAGGGATCAAATCCACATCACAGCAGTGACAACACCAGATCCTTAACCCACTGAGCCACAGGGGAACTCCTAAAATCTTTCATTTAAATGAAACATGAACCAAGAAGCAAAGCTTAGCAGTTAAATTCATTTTAATGAGGAAAATATTTAGGAAAATGTTTTTAGTTCTTTTCCTCTTAAGAACAGTCTTAGTTTCCTCAATAAGGTAGCAAATAAGACCTGGCACCTTGCGCCACCTACTTGTGCAGAATTCCTTCCCTGCCGAGAACTTCTACCAGTAGTTGGTCAAATATCAGAGTGATTTTCATTAAATTATGGAAGGAAAATCATTGGGATAAATCTCTGGGTCCTATGTATGAACATCCAGCTTATCACGCTTGGTAGACAGTGACTGCCAACACTGCTAGAACTTTGTTCTGCTTTTTTTTTCTTTCCAGGTTTGTGTCATTAAAATTGCCTTCTTGAGTTTATCCAAAGTAATGCCTGTAATTAATTTTTTAAATCATATAGATCATAAAGAAATTGAATCAATAATTTAAAAACTCAGAGTTCCCGTCATGGCTCAGTGGTTAACAAACAAGACTAGTATCTATGAGGACGAGGGTTCCACCCCTAGCCTTGTTCAGTGGGTTAAGGATCTGGCGTTGCCATGAGATGTGGTGTACGTGGCAGACACGGCTCGGATCCTGTGTTGCTGTGGCTATGGTGGAGGCTGGCAGCTACAGCTCTGATTCGACCCCTCGCCTGGGAACCTCCCTATGCCACAGGTGCGGCCCTAAAAAGACAAAAGACAATAATAATAATAATAATAATAATAATAATTTTTAAAACTTCCCAAACAGAAAGCAACAGGCCCAGGCAGGTTCATGGGTGATTTTTACCAAAAATTTAAGAAAGAAACTGTACCAATTCTCTACCATCTTTTTCAGAGAATAGAAGCAGAAGGAATAATCCCTAACTCATTCTATGAGCCCAACATTATCCTAATACCAAAACCAGATAAAAACATGATAAGAGGGGAGTTCCCGTTGTGGCGCAGTGGTTAACGAATCCGACCAGGAACCATGAGGTTGTGGGTTCGGACCCTGCCCTTGCTCCGTGGGTTAAGGATCCGGCATTGCCGTGAGCTGTGGTGTGGGTTGCAGACGCGGCTCGGATCCCGAGTTGCTGTGGCTCTGGCGTAGGCCGGCAGCTGTAGCTCCGATTCGACCCCTAGCCTGGGAACCTCCATGTGCCGCGGGAGCGGCCCAAGAAATGGCAAAAAGACAAAAAAAAAAAAAAAAAGATGAGAAAAGAGACCACGAGCATAGTCTTGTGAGCATCTCTCTCATGAACACAGATGCAAAAGTGCTCAACAAAATATTCACAAATTGAACCCCAAACAGTCTGAAAAGAATTATACACCATGACCGAGTGGGATTTAATCACAAATATGCAAGGCTGCGTCAACTTTTAAACATCAGTGAGTGTAATCCAACACATTGACAGACTGAAAGAGAAAAATCACATGATTATATCAATAGATGCACAAGAAGCACTTGACAAAATCCAACCCAACAGTGTTAAAAACTCTCAGTAAACTAGAAGTAGAGGGAAATGTCTCCACTTGATAAAAACCATCTATAAAAAACCTACAGCTAACATCATACGTAACAATGAGAAACTCCAAGTTTTAAGTCAAGGATGTCCCCTTCTCAGCATTTCTTTTTAACATCAAACCAAAGTCCCCGCTAACGCAATAAGATAAGAAAAGGGTGGTATAGTCACCTTGGAAGAGTTTGGTGGTTTCTTGTAAAGCTAAACATTCTCTTACCATGTGACTCAGCAATCATATTCCTTGGTATTTACCCAAAGAACTGAAAGACTTAGGTCCACACAAAAATTTTCACAGTCACATTACACTTTTGTTCACAATTGTCAAAACCTGGAGGCAACTGAGATGTCCTTCAGGAGGTGAACGAATAAACTGCGGTACATTCAGGCAATAAAGTATTATTCAGCACTAAAAAGAAATGAGCCCCCAAAAGACATGGAGGAAAGAAATGCATGTTACTAAGTGAAGGAAGCCAGTCTAAAAAGACTACCTAGGAGTTCCCGTCGTGGCCCAGTAGTTAACGAATCCGACTAGGAACCATGAGGTTGCGGGTTCGATCCCTGGCCCTGCTCAGTGGGTTAAGGATCTGGCGTTGCTGTGAGCTGTGGTGTGGGTTGCAGACGTGGCTTGGATCGCGCGTTTTGCTGTGGCTCTGGCGTAGGCCGGCAACTGTAGCTCGGATTCGACCCCTAGCCTGGGAACCTCCGTATGCTGCGGGAGCAGCCCAAGAAATGGCAGAAAGACAAAAAATAATAATAATAATAAATAAATAAAATAAAAAATAAAAAGACTACCTACTAAAAAAAACTTTTTTAGTAAATAAAATAAATAAAAAGACTACGTACTGTATAATTCCAACTATATGACATTCTGGAAAAAGGAAAACTATGGAAACAATAAAAAGATCAGTGTTTGTCAAGTAGAGGAGGGGAGATGACAGGCAGAGCACAGAGGTTTTTAAGGTAGTAAAAATGCTCTGTATGATATTATAACGATGGATACATGTCATTATACATTATCCAAACCTACAGAATATGCAACACAAAGAGGGAACCCTAAGGTAAACTACGGACTTTGGGTGATAAGGATGTGTCAAAGCAGGTTTATCCTTGCTAAATAGTATGCCATTCTGGCGAGTGATGCTGATAATGGGAGAGGTTCTGTATTTGTGGAAGCAGAGGGTACATGAGAAATCTCTGTACCTTCCTGTCAATTTTGTTATAAACCTAAAACTGCTCTAAAACAATCAAGAGTATGAAAATGCAGCAAATAATAAATGCCCGCCAAGAGAACTGGGTTTAAATAAATGGTATATAAAAGTATAATGCAGCGATCAAATACAATTGTGAATGCTTTCACTTATGTGGGAAAATATCAATGCAGAAGAGCATAATATAAAATTACATTTAGGGAGTTCCCGTCATGGCTCAGTGGTTAAGGAATCTGCCTAGGAAGCATGAGGTTGCACGTTCGATCCCTTGCCTTGCTCAGTGGGTTAAGGATCTGGCGTTGAGGTGAGCTGTGGTGTAGGTCGCAGACTCAGCTCAGATCTGGCATTGCTGGGACTCTGGCGTAGGCCGGTGGCTACAGCTCCCGTTAGACCCCGAGGCTGGGAACCTCCATATGCCACGGGTGCGGGCTTAGAGAAAGGCCAAAAAATAGATAAACAAAATTACATTTATAGTATACTCTCAATATTTAAGAATTGTACATGAAAAAAGATTGAAAAATATCTTAAGTTATTAATACTGATTGTCTCTACACGGTGGTTTTATGGGTGATTATGTCTTCCTTCTTAATGCTTAATTACTATACTCTCCAAAATTTCCACAATGATATATTATTATATTAAAAAAAAGACTTCTAGAAAAACATCTCTAAATAATAATAGAGTAATTTAAGGATATAATAATATATTCTTTTAAAATTAATAAGGAAGGTGAAATGATAAGTGTGCTAACTAACCTTATGTGATAAACACTTTGCAATGTATACCTTAAACTTATACAATGCTATTAGTTACATCTCAGTAAAGCTGGAAAAAATTTTAGTAAAATTATAATAACTTTACAAATCAATTTACTGAAACTTAAAACAGAACGTAGAACAAAATTTATATTTTGAGAATATAGCAATAAAAAGGAAATGACTACATATATATATAACATAAATGAATTTTATTTATATTTAGATGCATACACATAAAAGTTACCAAATATGAAAAAATACATTAAAAGAATATATGCTATTATCAAACAGAGCTTATTCAAGAATTTAAGTTTTTTTAATATTATGAAAACCATGAATATCCTCATATTAAGTGATTTAAATGATTTAAATTACATGATTATATCAAAAGATACCAATTCCTACCAAAAGCTTCCAACAACCAAGAATAGCATCTACTATTGCCCTTAGTAGAGAGTATTTGTTTAAAACCAATAACTAACTTCATATTTAATGAAGAAATATCCAAAAATTTTTTTCTCTCCCAATTTTAACACCAAGACATAATAGAAATACATAAGAGAGAACAAATATTTTTGCAGCTATGATTTTATATTTAAAAAACTCAAACACACCACCTAGTACTGTTAGAACAAAGATAATTCACCTAAACACAGATAATATGGAAACCCAACAGCATAATGATAGAGATTCCCATAGTGAGTAGCAATACAGATACATTTAGCCAAGAAAGAATTTATGTAATAAGGGACATCTAACACCTTGACAAAAACACGAAAAAATTATAATGAAAGAAATCAAGAGATAAAGCATGAATGAAGAGACTTGATTCCTTAATGAAAAGAATTAGTAACATAAACGTGTCTTAAAGATTTAATTTTAGACCTAGGCAATTCAAGTTGAAGCATCAAAAGGATGTTGACCTTATATAACGCATTCCTTAGGGAAAAAGTTTTTTGTGTTTTGTGGGGTTTTTTGGTCATTTTTGGCCATTTTGCAGCACATGGAGCTCCTGGGCCAGGGATCATATTGGAGCCACAGCTGTGACCTAAGCTGCAGCTGCTGCAAGGCTGAATCCTTAACCCACTGTATTGGTCCAGGGATCAAGCCCATGCCCCAGTGGCTCCCAAGACGCCACCAATCCTGTTGCGCCACACAGAAGCTCCAAAAAGATTTTTTTTTTTTTGGATTTTGGTTTTTGGGAGTTTTTGGCCACACCCATACATAGCACACGAAAGTTCCCAGGGCCAGGGATGGAACCCACACCACAGCAGCAACCCAAGCCACAACAGTGACAACACAGGATCCTTTACCCACTGAGCCACCAGGGAACTCCAAAAAGATTTTTGGATATTATAATTTTAAAAATAGGAGTTCCCATCGTGGCTCAGTGGTTAACGAATCCAACTAGGAACCATGAGGTTGCAGGTTCGATCCCTGGCCTCCCTCAGTGGGTTAAGGATCTGGCGTTGCCATGAGCTGTGGTGTATGTGGCAGACACGGCTTGGATCCTGTGTTGCTGTGGCTGTGGTGTAGGCTGGCAGCTACAGCTTTGATTTGACCCCTAGCCTGGGAACCTCCATATGCCACGGGTGCAGCCCTAAAAAGACCTCCCACAAGATATGTATATATATATGCAGGGAGAAGATTTAAAATATATACATGGGGAGAAAAACAATCGGTGAAGAGAAACATGATACTGATACAACAGATTCAAACGCAGCGTTTAATTCATTATACAGCAAAAAATATTTAACTCCCAAGTGCTGTAATTACAAAGAAGAATAATGTTTTTGCTCAAAGCCAGGGAATCCCAACACACAGCACTGCAAAGCAATGTAGTTAAGTGCCAGAGCTGTGGGAACCCTAAGACAGCCACTTCTCTTGGGGTCAGGAAAGGCTAACCTGGCTTTTGAAAGAATCTCATTTCACCAGGTTTTGAGGCAGAAGGAGGGAGAGAGTGACACTGAGAGGGAACATCATTTACAAAGTCACAAGATAAAACTGGCACATTCTAAAAATCACAAGTAGGCCAGTACACACAATATCAGTCTACATTTTAAAAATGCAGAAGTCAGAGTTCCCGTCATGGCTCAGTGGTTAATGAATCCAACTAGGAACCATGAGGTTGTGGGTTCGATCCCTGGCCTCACTCAGTGGGTTAAGGCTCTGGCGTTGCCGTGAGCTGTGGTGTACCTCGCAGAGGCAGCTCGGATCTGGTGTTGCTGTGGCTGTGGTGTAGGCCGGCGGCTACAGCTCCAATTGGACCCCTAGCCTGGGAACCTCCATATGCCATGGGTGAGGCCCTAGAAAAGGCAAAAAGACAAAAAATAAATAAATAAAAAATAAAAATGCAAAAGTTAATATTTAAAAATCAGAAAATATCTCATAAAAATCTGGATCTCTGGCTTCTTTCGACAAATTGGACAACAGGTCCAAATGGGCCAGGATTCCCACATGGAAATAAGAGGGAGTTGTCCCTTTCGTGTGGGACAATTTGCCACTGTGCTTCCTCTCCTCCCCATTCCTTTTACACGCAGCTCCCTTTAACCTTTAACTCACTTCTGGCCCCTGTAGGGATGTGAGTTTAGGACGCCCACTCTCTGTGACGGGGACTGATGAAGGTTATCGCAGAAAAAAGCAAGGCAATTAGGTCTGCATTTCAAAAGGTCAACCAGGCAGCAGAGGGAGAGGAGGATGGTAAGGAGCTCAATAACAACCGCAAAAAACTATTCTATTTTCAAATTACAATGGGGGGAGTTCCTGTCATGGTGCAGTGGTTAACGTAGCCGACTAGGAACCGTGAGGTTGCGGGTTTGATCCCTGGCCTCGCTCAGTGGGTCGAGGATCCAGTGTTGCCGTGAGCTGTGGTGTAGGTCGCAGACGTGGCTCAGATCCTGCATTGCTGTGGCTCTGGCGTAGGCCGGAGGCTACAGCTCCGATTCAACCCCTAGCCTGGGAACCTCCATGTGCCGAGGGAGTGGCCCAAGAACTGGCAAAAAGACAAAAAAAAAAAATAAAATAAAATAAAAATAAAAATTACAACGGGGCTGTTGGGGGGTGGGAGGGATGGACTGGCGATCCGGGATTGGCATGTGCACACTGAGGGATATGGAGCGACTGGCCAACAGGGAACTCTGCCCAGTGTTCTGTGACAATCCATGTGGGAAAGGAACCTGAGAGAGAAGGGATATGTGTCTGTGTCGGACTGGGTCACTGTGCTGTACAGTAGAAATCATCACAGCCTTGTAAATTAACTATATTTCCATAACACTTTCCAAATTTACAGTTGCGGCTGCCATTGTTGAAGTGGAGCAGCTGGTCACCTCGCACCTTCTACAAACATACTCTCGGAGGCATGACTTGGAAACCACTGAGTTATGCATCTGTGACATAAATGCAAGAGGTGATAAGGGTTTGGAAAAAAGGCAGTGGGTTGGGGATGGAAAGGAAGGGGGAGAGAAGGTTAAAAATTTGATTTTTTTGGGTCTTTTTTTGCCATTTCTTGGGCCGCTCCCGCAGCATATGGAGGTTCCCAGGCTAGGGGTCCAATCGGAGCTGTAACCAGCGGCCTACGCCAGAGCCACAGCAACACCAGATCTGAGCCGTGTCTGCGACCTACACCACAGCTCACGGCAACGCCGGATCGTTAACCCACTGAGCAAGGGCAGGGATCGAACTCGCAACCTCATGGTTCCTAGTCGGATTGGTTAACCGCTGCGCCACGATGGGAACTCCCGATTTTTTTTTTTTTTTGGCCACTCCCACGGCGTAAGGAAATTCGCACGTAGGGACTGAACCCATGCCACAGCAGTGACCTGGGCCACAGCAGTGACAACATTGGATCCTTAACCCACTGAGCCACCAGGGAACTCCTGAGAGATTTTTAAGGTGGAAAATTTTCTAACATGGGGTAACCAATCTGACAGAGGGAATAAGGAGAAAGAACACAGGACAATCTGCAGGATTGGGGCATAAGTCATCAGGTAATGACCCTCCAAAATAAAGAACAAAAGGAGGAAGAAATCTGGAGGAAAAGTCAATCATTCACTTTGGAGTATGTTGAATTCATGGAGCCTAGAGAAGCACAATTTCATCTCAGAAGCCCTGATAGATTGCCAAAGAAAACGCTAACCTGATAATTCTCTACTGGCTGAGTCATCAGATTAAAATAAATAAGAGAGGTACAATTACATAAAATGTTTCTATAGGATGAAAAGCCGCAGAACTAAGATTAAAATGAAATATTATAGAACTGAATAAAATATTGTAACCAAGATGATAGAGGGTCAATAACTTCATATATAAAAGCATAATTACAGGAGTTTCCACTGTGGCACAGTGGGTTAATGATCTGGCTTGTTTCTGTGGCAACAGTGGTTTGATCCCCAAACTGGTGCAGTGGGTTAAAAGGGCCAGCGTTGCTACAGCTGCGGCTCAGATTCAATCCCTAGCCTGGGAACTTTCATATGCCTTGGGTATGGCCATTAAACAAAAGTATACTTTAGAAGATCTATAAAAAGAATACAATAATGTAAAAGTCTACCAAGTCTTTTAATGTAAAGAATATGCATTTTTAAACTACACTGTTTCCATTAAGGATTTAATATGGATTATAAAAGAATATAATAGTAAAAGAGTAAAAATGAACGTAATAATAATAATGAATGTAAACATAAATTAAAAAAAAATAGCACCAGGAGAAATTATAACTAGGAGAAAAAAAACAAGACAGGCAGAACATAAGAGCTTTCAGAAATACTGTTGTTGACAATCAAAATGAAGAGATTAACCTAAGCCGCATGACTCTTTTTGTCCATCAGGAGAAAAGAGCAATTTCTCACTTTATAAAGGACAATTCCGCACACCTCCTCCAACAGAAATGTTTCATAATTTAAATTTTTCTAAATTAAGTAATTTAGCTTAATGAAAAGCTCACAACTTTGGCCCTGTTTCTCCAATGTTCTGTTATTGCTGGACAGTTAAATTAAAAAAAAAAACAACTTTACACGCCAACATTTGAGGCTATTACTGCAGCAAACACAGGAAAGAATCTCAAAAATCTGCTTCTCTGTGGTACCGCTCGATGAAAACAAAGAACTAAACAGCAGCTACAACTAGATAGACAGCTGGGTGCACGGAGGCAGAGAGAAGGGAGGGATGGGTCAGGATGAACCGGGTGAGGTGTGCAGACTTCCAATGGTCCATCCTGACCGCAGGAAGAACGGATATAACTTAGAGGGATGGATGAGCTACGCAGCCTTCACACGACCATCATCTGAGCTTTGGTAGAAGGGGCATAAGGAAGAGAGACTAGATAGAGGGAGGTAGAAATCTCTGGGGAGCACCCGAAAGTTACACCCTCTGCGGTGTTGGCTGAGGATGGATCCACTAGAGCTGGATCTCATGCCATAGACAGTTGACACCCTTTTACGAAAATTAAGGAGCCTAATTAAAGGTCAACTCATATCAGCAGAGAGGACGGCCCCAGAAATAAAGGGCCTCCACAAACTGTACAAAATAGACACAGAGACAACAAAGAAAAATATTTACGTGCATATCTTTAAAGAAGAGAAAAATCACAAGACCATATCATTCAGCAACTATAAGTGAAACAAGGTAAGGAATGGCTTTAAAAATTCAATACAGTGGGGGTTTTAAGAAAAGGGTTACACTCAAAATTTGTCAGAAAGAATTAAAAGAGCCCAGAATAAGGGAAATGTTTAAGTAAACTACAATATATTAGTGTATGTGTGATTAAAATAATTATGCACGATAAATGTGAACATATGGAGAGATGCTTATGCAAAACAAATGCAGCATAACGCGTATGTACTCTGTGAATAGCACAGGGTAAACCGAGCGTCTCGGCAGATAGAAAAGCCCTTGGCTGGGTCCCAGAACCAGTCGGCAGGATCTTGCCTCTTTACGAGCTGGGGGCAGCCAGCCTGGGGAAGGCCGTCGGGGGCTGGAGGTTTGCCCGGGGCCAACTCCACCTGCGCTCAGGCTTTACCCTCTCTGCCTGCTCAATATCCCACCTCATCCCCGGCCAACCATTCCCAGTCTTACCCTCCCAGCCTGGCACCTTCTACTGCTCCATCCTCTTCAATTCTCACAACAACCTGTGAGGTAGGTATAATTACGGCTATTATTCATAAACAATTAAAGACATGAATGGTTACAAAATAAAGCTCAGCGGAAGCTTGGTTTTCAGACCTTCCCACTGGACGAGTTGCTTCTTATTCCACTGACATCCTTTAAGGTTTACCTGCATCGGGCTTCTTGGCCGAATCGGAAGGGACAGAGACCAGGGGACTGGTTTCTGCAGCCCCAGTTCTGTGGAGTCCTCGTGTCTCCAGGCCCTGGGAATGCTCAGCAGAAGCTGAATTATCTAAAAAGAAGAAGAAAGAGATGAGGTGTCCTAAGAGAGCCCTTCATCATTCTAAATTTCTTTTTAGGCGTTCCCATCGTGGCTCAGCAGAAGCAAGTCTGACTAGCATCCAGGAGGACGCAGGTTCGATCCCTGCTCTCTCTCAGTGGGTTAAGAATCTGGTGTTGCCGTGAGCTGTGCCGTAGGTCGCAGATGCAGCTCGGATCTGGTGTTGCTGTGGCTGTGGTGTAGGCCAGCGCCTACAGCTCCGATTTGACTCCTCGCTTGGAAATCTCCACATGCCACGGGTGTGGCCCTAAAAGACAAAATACATACATACATACATACATAAATACATTTCTTTTTATGTTGGGAGCATCAGCCCAGCTTATTGGATCTCAGATAAAATTCCCAATACTCTGGATGTGGAGAGTTTGTGTCTTCTGGATTAATGTATATGTATATAATAACACATATAAAATCTATAATAAGCATGTATATTATATATAATAACGTGTAAGTATATATATTATACTTACGTATCTCAATAGCAAGTAGTAAGTCACATTTCATAGTTAGGAGAGACCCACTAAACAGGACCAGGTGAAGAAAATGACAGGCCCCAGTCATCATACAGAGTAGAAGGTCCCTGCCACCCTTCAGGGACACCCCTAAACAGCCTCTGACACTGCAGAGCCCTCCCTACCTTCAAACCACCACTCCTAAAGTCAGCCACTACCGTCCTAACACAAGGAAATTCCGTATCAGAGCTTAGAGACTCTGACTCTGGTTTTTCCATTTTCCAAGGCTCCCCACCCACTGAAACTGATTTTCAGCTACAAGCAAATCTAATGGCATCAGTACTCTAAATGCATTATAAGTAAAAGAAGATTAAACCATACTTTGTATACCTTAAAAAAGGAAGACTAGGAGTTCCCATCATGTCTCAGCGGTTAGTGAACCCCACTAGGAACCATGAGGATGCGGGTTCGATCCCTGGCCTTGCTCAGTGGGTTAAGGATCCGGCGCTGCCCTGAGCTGTGGTGTAGGTTGCAGATGCAGCTCAGATCCCATGTGGCTGTGGCCTGCAGCTATAGCTCTGGTTCGCCCCCTAGCTTGGGAACCTCCATAAGCCACGGGTAGAGCCCTAAAGAAGACAAAAAGAAAAAGAAAAAAGAAAGACTATGCAGTCATGTGGGAAGATATTTAGGAAGTTGTATAATGTGAAAATGAAAGATATTAAACTAAAGCAGACTTAGACTGCTGGTATTTTCTAGTAACAGGACTGAAAAGCCTATAATTAAATGGTAACAATTACTGTGGATTAGAGTGAGTGGAATCATATGTGATTTTTATTTCTACTCTCTATTTTCCAAATTCTTCTGTAATGTGGTTAAAAATTTAAAAGGAAAAAGAACTCACTTTAATAAAAGGAAGCCATCCTTCCAATATCCATACCTTTCTAGTAACTAGCCCAAGTCCCGCCTCTTTTTTCCTAACAAGAGACTGTTAAGACTCTACTTCCTACTTTCTGACCCCGACTTATGAAGAAGCTACACTGTTCAAACACTTGGGCAGAAGCCATTAGCTGGCAGCGCTGAAAATAAACACCATCCTTCCCCGCCTTTGGTTAGAATCACAGTTCCAGATCACAGAATGTTGACTGATGAAGCGTCCCGAATAACAGAGCAGCAATTAACCCACTAAGCGCTTTCTACCCAGACTCACTTTCAGGTCAGAACTACATTACTGACAGTACTTTGTCTGTCTCCGCGAGTCTCACCTTTATTTTCAAGCATCTTGTGCAGCTTCACGTGCTTGTAGGTAGAAATTATCTGAAAATTAACAACACTTGAAATATTCAGTCCTTGGTCCTGCAGCATCTTCAGGGCTGCAGAGTGAATGAGCTGATGGGATCGCTTGCATTTCTGCAGCCTGCACTCTCCCCTGACAAACAACTTGCACACATGAAACTTGTTGCATTTATCCTTGAGGTTGCAGTAACCATACAGGGCTTCGCCTTTGTTGTAGAGCAAACAGACCTGGTACAGAAAGGAGGCAACACTTGCAACATTCATTTTCACTGTATCTCTTAAGGCAAGAAAGGACAGCTTCTCTAAACATCTTCTGACCCTCAAGAGCTGTTAAAATCACTGGGTGAAAGATGGCTTTGTATGTAGCAGTTCCTCCACCCACATCTCCCCTTCACCTTGCCTGGAGCGCTTCCTTCCCTTTTTTTCTAACCTTACAGATTTTCCTCAAGGATCCTTCCTTCAGTATATGACATGCACCTACATCCCAATGGCAGGCTCCATTGAAAAACCAACTTGAACAGACCGCATGAACACGTGGTTCATCATCCAGACCAGGGCATTTTCTGGGGAGCACCTTCAACACTGGCATTGGGACAACTAATGTAAATCGGGTCTGTCCCAGGCAAACCAAGACCCTCCCGATGGGGAACTTTATAATGATGGAGCGGGCGGTCAGTCCCGAAACCACTAGTCAATCTGGACCTCACACACATAAAAAATGAGCAGACATGGAGTTCCCGTCATGGCGCACTAAAGATGAATCCAACTGGGAACCATGAGGTTGCTGGTTCAATCCCTGGCCTTGCTCAGTGAGTTAAGGACTAGGTGTTGCCGTGAGCTGTGGTGTAGGGTGCAGATGCGGCTCGGATCCCGCGTTGCTGTGGCTGTGGTGTAGGTCAACGGCTACAGCTCCGAATGGACCTCTAGCCTAGAAACCTTCCTATGCCACAGGAACGGCCCAAGAAATGGCCAAAAAAAAAAAAAAAGAAGAAGAAGGAAATACAACTTCCCTGGTTTCAGCGTGAAAGTCCCCATGGATGGAAACCCCTTGGTCCAAGCAGGGACTGTTCCTCATTCTAACAGTAAACCACATTATACAAAAAACTTATTGCCACGAAAATCAAGCCTAAATCCAATCACGGCTCAGACCTAACTATCAATTTACAGTCCATTCAGGGTACAGAGGAATGTGGCAAATGACATTAGAGTCACACAATTATCTGAACCTAAAATGTGGGCAATTCTACTGGACACAAACGACCTGGTTTAAAACAAGATGGTATCCGAGAACTATGGGTGGTTGCCAGAGGGGAGAAGGGGGAGGGACGGGTGGAATGGGTGAAGGAAATTAAGAGGTACAAGCTTTCTTTAGAAAACAAGTCATGGGGGAGTTCCCATTGCTGTGCAGTGGAAACGAATCTGACTAGTATCCATGAGGACATGGGTTCAATCCCTGGCCTCACTCAGTGGGTCCGGGATCTGGTGTTGCCATGAGCTGTGGTGTAGGTCATAGACGGGGCTCAGATCCCACATTGCTGTGGCTGTAGCATAGGCCAGCAGCTGCAGCTCTGATTTGACCCCTTAGCCTGGGAACGTCCATGTGCCGCAAGTGCAGCCCTAAAAAACAAACAAACAAACAAGTCATGGGGCTATAACACACAGTATCAGGAATATGGTTAGAAATACTGTAATAACTGTATACAAAGACAGATGTTCGACTCACTGCGATGATCACTTCGTAATGTGTTTATATGTTGTACACGTGAAACTAACATAATACTGTGCATCAATGATATTTCAATCAATAAGGCAAAAAATGGTATCCTACCTATAACTGTGATGCCCGTTTTCTAAAATGAACTCATAATTTTAGTGCCAATCCTACCTCCTCCAAAGAATTCCTGTAAAACAGTTTTAGGAATTTAAATGATTCTAAAGCTTATCTGAAAAAGGAAACAAATGAGAATCGGTTAAAAGAAAAAAATGTGAAAAAGAGTAATGGGCACAGAGGCTTGTACCATCAGATCTTAAAAAATATAAACTACTTTCATTAAACAGTGTGATTCTGTTTCCAGAATGTACCAGAGATCAAAGAAAACAGGTCCTAATAATTGATTCACTTTGCTGTACACCTGAAACTAATACGACATCATTAAGTCAAATCCTCCAGTAATGCCAAAAAGAGAGAGAGAGGGGAAACACGGGGGGAAAAGTGAAAAGAAAAAGAAATTTGATAGCCATGTCACAAAATACTGTGTTTTGGCAGAGTAGGTTAAGGATCCAGTGTTGTCACTGTAGCAGCTTAAGTCACTGCTGTGGCACTGGTTTGATGCCTGGCCTGGGAACTTCCATTATGTAGCTCGCATAGCCAAAAAAAAAAAAAAAAAGAAAAGAAAGAAACAAAATACTGTGTTTTATATGTTGAGAAATATTTCCCAGTTGCCCTGTAGGCTCCAACCTGAGTCAGTGCTACAGAGAGGTTTTAATGGGCAAAATCAGGAATCAGACTCAAGTCTATCCGAAGAATCCATGAGGTCTTAACCGTAGCGCCCTTCGGGGTTAGTCTTTTCACACAGGTTGTGATGCGATAAATCCCTTCTACCTTATACAGTGATTGAATGACATGGTGCCTGTACGGTGTTTCACCACATACTAAGTGATCAGTAAGTTATTTTAAAAAAGAAAAAAGAAAATAGACCCTAGACCTACTTCTTCAAGATTTGTTAGAGCAGAGCAATAAGACCATTTGAGCTTCATATTATCTCGCAGAAGACTTCACTGATATTGTTTCATGAGTTTTTTACATTTCTATTTTAATGCCTTTATTTTTAAGAAAACTGATTCTAACTTTCTCTTTCTTCTTGAATCAATTTTGACAAGTCACATTTATTCTAGAAATGTGTCCATTTCATGTAAGTTTTCAAATGTATCAGCATAACAAATTTCCTTTTCCTTTTTTTTTTTTTTTTGGTCTGTCTTTTTAGGGCTGCACCCACAGCATATAGACGTTCCCATGCTATGAGTCGAATTGGAGCTGTAGCCACCAGCCTACACCAAAGCAACGCCAGATCCGAACTATGTCTGCAACCTACATTGCAGCTCACAGCAACCCCCGATCCTTAAACCAGGGAGCAAGGCCAGGGATCAAACCCTCGTCTTGATGGACACTAGTCAGGCTTGTTACACTGAGCCACCAGGGAACCCCCAACAAATCTTCCTATTTCCAATGTATGTGCTTTCCAACACCCCATATGCCATTTTCCAATTCTCAGTGGACAATGACCAGGTGTCCCCCGAGTTTAACACAATTCCGACAATGACTTCGAGGAGACAGACTTAGAGACAATGTCAGAGCCTACAGGTTGCAGATCACATGTCCAGGTTGTCACCTGTGCATCTGACCTAGCGCAAACTCTCCCTTGGGTTCAATTAATTTCCTAGAAAGACTCGCAGACCTCAGAGAAACATGTTACTCACTAGATTGTTACAAACGGATATAACTCGCAGCAGCTGGATGGGAGAGAGGGCTGGGGAGGGTAAGTGGGAAAGGGCTTGGAGCATCCACGCACCTTCTGGGCGCCACTCTCCCCAAATCCCCACATGTCACCAACCCCAAAGCTCTCTGAAGCCATCCTTCTGGATTTTTATGGAGGCTTCTTTACATGGGCATGGCTGATTAAATCACTGGCCACCGGTAAGTGAACTCAGTTTCTAGCCCCTCGGAGTTCAGTGGTTAACGAATCTGACTAGGAACCATGAGGTTGTGGGTTCGATCCCTGGCCTTGCTCAGTGGGTTAAGGATCCAGCGTTGCCATGAGCTGTGGTGTAGGCCATCGGCTGCAGCTCTGATTTGACCCTTAGCTTGGGAACCTCCATGTACCGTGGGAGTGGCCCTAGAAAAGGCAAAAAGACACACACACACACACACACACACACACACACACACACACACACACAAATTTCTAGCCCCTCTTGCCTCCCAGGAGGCAAGGGTGGAACTGAAAGTGCCAACCTTCCAATCACATGACGGGTTCTTCTGGAAACCAGCTTCCATGCCTAGGTTACCTAGGGGTTTTCCAAAAGTCACTTCAGGAACAAAACGGAAGTCACTTTTTTTTTATCATTGTCAACTTTTAGGAAATTCCAAGGGTTTTAGGAGCTCTGGGTCTGAGGCAGAGACGAAGCCCAAATATGTGACTCTTATTATAAATCACAAGATCACAATGCGTCCCGCACTGGTTTTTGTATGTATATGGGGTCTACAGTATGTACTGTATCTTTAAGATAGTGGTAAAAAGGGATCATGAGGCATTTTCACATAAAAGATGTGAGGGGCCATTCCTGCCTCATCCGCTGTGCTTGTCCATGATCCCTGGTGTCCAAGTGGCCATGATTTGAGCCACATGACACACACCTCTGGTCCCAGATGATGAGACCAAAGCCGGGCTCTTGTCATAAGTGCAGCCAACGCATCACTCACAGAAGCCTGAAGTGCAGCTCACAGAACAGTGAAGTAGTTTAATACAACAAGATGAGGCTGAACCCAGGATACTTGGGCAGAAGCCATAAAGAAAGATTCAGGAGTTCCCATTGTGGCTCAGCAGTTAACGAATCTGACTGGCACCCATGAGGACATGGGTTCAAGCCCTGGCCTCGCTCAGTGGGTCAAGGATCCGGCGTTGCCATGAGCTGTGGTGTAGGTCACAGCTGTGGCTTGGATCCTGCATTGTTGTGGCTGTGGTGTAGGCTGGCAGCTACAGCTCCAATTGGACCCCTAGCCTGGAACCTCCATTTGCCGTGGGTGTGGCCCTAAAAAGACAAAAAGAAAGAAAGGGATTCAATAAGTTTAACAACATAAAAGCGTTAAATTTCGATATGTCAAAAAATTTCATAAACACTAACGGTAAAGAGAGGAGTTCCCTGGTAACCTAGCAGTTAAGGAACCAGCACTGTCAGTGCTGTGCAGCAGGTTTGATCCCTGGCCTGGAAAATTCCACATACCCATGGGTGTGGACAAAAAGAAAAAAGGTAACAGGGAGTTCCCATATTGGCACAGTGGAAACAAAGCCGACTAGTAACCATGAGGTTGGGGGTTTGATCCCTGGCCTTGCTCAGTGGGTTAAGGATCCAACATTGCTGTGAGCTATGCTGTAGGTCACAGACGCAGCTTGGATCTGGTGTAGCTGTGACTGTGGTGTAGGCCGGCAACTGTAGCTCTGATTGCACCCCTAGCCTGGGAACCTCCATATGCCGCAAATGCAGCCCTAAAAAGATAAAAGACAAAAAAAAAAGAAAGAAAAAAGGTAAACAGATGTTGCACGGCGCTTTCTCTTGGACACAGGAAGGACTAGACCCTGCCTAGTCTGCCTCATAGCTGCCTCATGCTCCTCTTCCTTCCTGCCAAGAACCAGCTCCAGGGGCTGCTGGATTCCATCTGGGCAAAATGGTTGGAATCTATTCAGCTCATGACATACCAAACCTGGCTTCAAAACTTGAGATAAGAAAAGTGATGGACGCTGAGATGAAGCCTGTTGAGTCCTAACACGGACGCCAGTGCCACCTCCGGGTGCAAGACTCTGCTGCCTTGCGGGCTGCCCCTGCCCTCTGAACCAACAGCTCCAGCTCTTGCCTCCAGCCTTCTGACTTTTTTCCCTGCTCGACCCTGAAATACCTTAGCGTTAAAAATGGGACCACGGTCATGAGCTACCCTCTATTTTCCCACCATCCTCCCTTCTTCCCAACCATTTTCTGGCAACTTAGAAAATGTCTATGATAGAATCATTGTGCTAGATTAGAAAACGCTATTTTTTTTTTGTCTTTTTGCTATTTCTTTGGGCCGCTTCCGTGGCATATGGAGGTTCCCAGGCTAGGGGTTGAATCGGAGCTGTAGCCACCGGCCTACGCCAGAGCCTCAGCAACAAGGGATCCTAGCCGCGTCTGCAACCTACACCACAGCTCACGGCAACGCCGGATCCTTAACCCACTGAGCAAGGGCAGGGACCGAACCCGCAACCTCATGGTTCCTAGTCGGATTCGTTAACCACTGCGCCACGACGGGAACTCCTGAAAACGCTAATTTTTTTTAATGGCCGCACCTGCAGCATATGGACGTTCCCGGGCCAGGGATCAAGTTGGAGCTGCAGCCTACACCACGGACACAGAAACACCAGATCCAAGCCACATCTGTGACCTATGCCACACCTTGTGGCAATTTAGGATCCTTAACCCTCTGAGGGAGGCCAGGGATCGAACACACATTCTCACAATGTCAGATTCTTTAACCTGCTAAGCCACAACAGGAACCCCCAGAAAACTCAACTTTTAACTGAAGCTCTCTTGTAAGATTTTCTTTGAGGATTCCACTTTTTTTTTTTTTTTTTTTGTCTTCTTGCCATTTCTTGGGCTGCTCCTGCGGCATATGGAGGTTCCCAGGCTAGGGGTCGAATTGGAGCTACAGCTGCCGGCCTACGCCAGAGCCACAGCAACATGGGATCCGAGCCATGCCTGTGGTGTGGTGAACCACACCACAGCTCACGGTAACGCCGGATCCTTAACCCACTGATCAAGGGCAGGGATCGAACCTGCAACCTCACGGTTGCTAGTCGGATTCGCTAACAACTGTACCACGATGGGAACTCCCACTTTTTTTTTGTCTTTTTGTCTTTTTAAGGCTGCACCCACAGCATATGGAGGTTCCTAGGCTAGAGGTCTAATTGGAGCCTGTAGCTGCCAGCCTATGCCACAGCTGCAGCCACACCAGATCCAAGCCACGTCTGCAAGCTACAACGCAGCTCACGGCAATGCTGGATCCTTAACCCACTGATTGAGGCTAGGGATCGAAGGCACAACCTAATGGTTCCTAGTTGGATTCATTTCTGCTGTCCCAATAGGGGAACTCCCAGCTATTTTGTTTTAAAAAATTCTTTGTGAGGCGTTCCTTTGTGGTGCAATGGGTTGAGGATGTGGTGTTGTTGCTGTGGCTGCTGGGGTTGCTGCTATGGCAGAGGTTGAATCCCTGGTGCAGGAACTTCCACCTGCTTCAGGTGCAGACAAAAAAAAAAAAAATTCTTTGTGTATAGCTAAACAGATGCAAACATGCTAATTTTGCCATGATAGCAGTTATAATGGGTATTTTTTAAGCATTTGGAATTATATTGTTATTCCAAAGCAATTAAAATTAATATCTAAAGCCCAAAAAAAGTAAATGGGGAGGAAGGGGAAGAATACTTTTAAAAATGCGACCAAAAAAGTAATTTGTATCATTAAAGACATCTTATGAATTAACAAGAAAAGACAAATTCCTTGATAGAAAAATCAGCAAAATAATAAACAGGCAATTTATGAAAGACAGCCTTCATAGGCAGACCTAAATTTAAATTTTCCATTTACAGAGTTCCCATTGTTGCTCAGCAGGTTAAGGACCTGACATAGTCTCCATGAGGATGTGGGTTCAATCCCTGGCCTCATTCAGTGGGTTATGGATCTGGTGTTGCCACAAGTTGGGGGCGTGGGCTCAGATATGTTGTTTCTGTGGCTGTAGAGTATGCCTGCAGCTGCAGCTTCAATTCAACTGAACCTGGCCCAGGAATTTCCACATGGTGTGGGTGCCGCTGTAAAAATAAAAAATAAATTTGCCACTTACTATGTGACCTTGGGTAAGTTATTTAATATATCCAAGCCTCAGCTGCCTCACCTGTATTTTTTTTCTTTTTTGTCTTTTTAGGGCTGCACCTGTGGCATATGAAGGTTCCCAGGCTAAGGGTCAAATTGGAGCTACAGCTGCTGGCCTATACCACAGGCACAGCAACACCAGATCTGAGCTGTGTCTGCACCCTACACCACAGCTCATGGCAACACTGACCCTTAACCCTCTAAGCAAGATCAGGGATCAACCTTTTTCCTCATGGATACTGGTCAGATTTGTTTCCTCTAAGCCATGAGGGGCACCCCTGCCTCACCTGTAAAATGGGGACAGCCATCCCTCACTCACGGGTTATTAATGAGCCAAGGTATGCGAATTGCTTAACATTCAGGAAGCACTCAAAAAACCTAGAACAGGGAGTTCCTGTCGTGGCTCAGTGGTTAATGAATCTGACTAGGAACCATGAGATTGCGGGTTCCATTCTTGGCCTTGCTCAGTGGGTAAAGGATCCAGCGTTGCTGAGAGCTATGGTGTAGGTCGCAGATGAGGCTTGGATCCTGCGTTGCTGTGGCTCTGGTGTAGGCCAGTGGCTACAGCTCTGATTAGACTCCTAGCCTGGGAACCTCCATATGCCGTGGGAAGCGGCCCTAGAAAAGGCAAAAAGAGGAGTTCCCGTCGTGGCGCAGTGGTTAACGAATCCGACTAGGAACCATGAGGTTGCGGGTTCGGTCTCTGCCTTTGCTCAGTGGGTTAACGATCCGGCGTTGCCGTGAGCTGTGGTGTAGGTTGCAGACACGGCTCGGATCCCGCGTTGCTGAGGCTCTGGCGTAGGCCGGTGGCTACAGCTCCGATTCGACCCCTAGCCTGGGAACCTCCATATGCTGTGGAAGCGGCCCAAAGAAATAGCAAAAAGACAAAAAAAAAGAAAAGGCAAAAAGACAAATAAATAAATAAATAACAAAACCTAGAACAAGATATAAAAATTGTAAATACCTATGCACCCAACATAGAATCACCTCAATATATAAGGCAACTGCTAACAACCTTAAAAGGAGAAATTGGCAATAACACAATAATAGTGGGGGACTTTAATACCCCACTTACAGCACTGGACCGATCACCGATCATCCAGACAGAAAATCAATAAGGAAACACAGGTCTTAAATGATGCCTTAGACCAGATGGACTTAATACATATTTACAGAACACTCCATCCAAAAGCAGCAAAATACACTTTTTTCTCAAGTGCACATGGAACATCTAGGATAGATCACATCCTGGGCTACAAATCAAGCCTTGATAAATTTAAGAAAATTGAAATCATATCAAGCATCTTTTCTGACCACGATGTTATACGACTTCAACAACAAGAAAAAAAAATGCAGGAGTTCCTGTACTGGCTCAGCAGAAACAAATCCAACTAGTAACCATAAGGTTTTGAATTCGATCCCTGGCTTCACTTAGGGAGTTAAGGATCCAGGATTGCCATGAGCTGTGGTGTAGATCAGAGATGTGGCTTGGATCTGGTGTTGCTGTGGCTGTGGCATAGGCCAGCGGCTACAGCTCTGATATGACCCCTAGCCTGGAAACTTCCATATGCCACAGGTGGGGCCCTAAAAATAGCACGAAAAAAAAAAATGTGAAAGACACAAGCTTGTGGAGACTGAGCAACATGCTACTAAACAACCAATGGATCACTGAAAAAAAAATCAAAGAGGAAATTTAAAAATATCTAGAAGCAAATGACAACGAAGACACAACAACCCCAAACCTATGGGATGCAGCAAAAGCAGTTCTAAGAGGGAAGTTTATAGCAATACAAGCCTACCTCAGGAAACAAGAAAAAGCTCAAAGAAACAACCTAACTTTACACCTAAAGCAACTAGAGAGAGAAGAACAGACAAAACCCAAGGTTAGAAGAAGAAATCATAAAGATCACAGCAGAATCCAATGAAACAGAAATGAAGAAAACTATAGAAAAAAATCAATGAAACCAACAGCTGGTTCTTTGAAAAGATCAACAAAATTGATAAACCCTTAGCCAGACACATCAAGAAAAAGCAACGAGGACTCAAATCAATAAAATGAGAAATGAAAACAGAAAAGTTACAATGAACATCACAGAAAAACAAAGGATCATAAGAGACTACTGCAAGCAACTATATAAGCCAATAAAATGGACAACCTAGAAGAAATGGACAAATTCTTAGAAAATACAATCATCCAAGACTAAATCAATATGAAATAGAAAACATGGACCAATTACAAGTACTGAAATTGAAACTGCGATTAAAAAACTTCCAACAAACAGAGCTCCAGGACTAGATGGCTTCACAGGTGAATTCTATCAAACATTTAGTGACAAGCAACACCTATCCTTCTGAAACTATTCCAAAAAATTGCGGAGGAAGGAACACTCCCAAACTCATTCGGTAAGGCCACCATCACCCTGATAGAAAAACCAAAGATACCACAAAAAATGAAAATTATGAGCCAATATCACTGATGAACATACATGCAAAAATCCTCAACAAAATACTGAATCCAGCAATACATTAGAAGGATTGCACACCATGATCAAGTGGGATTTATCCCAGGGATGCAAGGATTTTTCAATATCTGCAAATCAATCAGTGTGATACACCACATTAACAAACTATAGAATAAAAGCCATATGATCCTCTCAATAGTTACAGAAAAAGCTTTTGATGAAATCCAACACCCATTTCTGATTAAAAAAAAAAACCTCCAGAAAGTTGGCATAGAGGGAACCTCAACATAATAAAGTTCATATATGGCAAACCCACAGCTACCATCATTCTCAATGGTGAAAAGCGGAAACAATTCCCACTAAGATCAGGAACAAGACAAAGATGTCCACTTTCGCCACTAGCATTTGACACAGCTTTGGAAGTCCTAGCCATGGCAATCAGAGAAGAAAGAGAAATAAAAGGAGTCCAAATTGGAAGGGAAGAAGTAAAACTATCACTGTAGCGTCCTAAAGACGATACCAGAAAGCCCTTAGAGTTCATCAGTGAATTGGTAAAGTTGCAAGATACAAAATTAACACACAGAAATTGACTGCATTTCTATATTCTAATGATGAAAGATCAGGAAGAGAAATTAGGGAAACGGTCCCATTTACCATGACATCAAAAAGAAAAAATACCTAGGAACAAATCTACCTAAAAAGACAAAAGACCCGTACTCTGAAAACTATAAGATGCTGATGAAAGAAATCAAAGATGGCACAAACAGGTGGAAAGATGTACCACGCTTTTGGATTTGAAGAACGAATATTGTCAAAACGACTGTATTACCAAAGGCAATCTACAGATTCAATGCAATCCTTATACAATTACCAATGGCATTTTTCATAGAACTAGAACAAAATATTTTAAAATTTGTTTGGAAGCACAAAAGACCCAGAATAGCCAAAGTCAACTGAGAAAGAAAAATGGAACTGGAGCAATCAGGCTCCCTGACTTCAGACTGTGCTACAAAGCTTCAATCATCAAAACAGTATGGGAGTTCCCATCGTGGTACAGAGGGAACAAATCCAACTAGTATCCATGAGGATGCGGGTTCAATCCCTGGCCTCGCTTGGTGGGTTGGGTATCCAATGCTGCCATGAAATGTGATGCTGGTCACAGATGCGGCTCAGATCCCGTGTTGCTATGGCTGTGGTATAGGCCAACCACTACAGTTCCAATTCAACCCCTAGCCTAGGAACTTCCATATGCTGTGGGTGTGGCCCTAAAATGCAACAACAACAACAACAACAAACACATTATGGCACTGGCACAAAAACAGAAATATGGATGAGTGGAACAGGATAGAAGGCCCAGAATTAAACCTACACCCCTGTGGTCAACTAATCTATGACAAAGGAGGCAAGAATATACAATGGAGAAAAGACAGCCCCTTCAAGAAGTGGTGCTGGGAAAACTGGACAGCCACATGGAAAAGAATGAAATTTGAACACTCCCTAACATCACACACAAAAATAAACTCAAAAGGGATTAAAGACCTAAATACAAGACTGGATACTCAAAACTCTTAGAGAAAAACACAGGCTAAACATTCTCTGACATAAACCACAGCAATATCTTCTCAGATCCACCTCCTAGAGTAATGACAATAAAAACAAAAATAAAAAATGGGATCTGGGAGTTCCTGTTGTGTCGCAGTGGTTAACGAATCCGACTAGGAACCATGAGGTTGCGGGTTCGATCCCTGGCCTTGCTCAGTGGGTTAAGGATCCGGCGTTGCCGTGAGCTGTGGTGTAGATTGCAGACTCGGCTCGGATCCCAAGTTGCTGTGGCTCTGGCGTAGGCCGGTGGCTGCAGCTCTGATTCGACCCCTAGCCAGGGAACTTTCATATGCCGCGGGAGCGGCCCAAGAAATGGCAAAAAGACAGAAAAAAAAAAAGGGATCTAATTAAACTTAAAAGTTTCTGCACAGCGAAGGAAACTCTAAAGAAAACGAAAAGACAAAACACAGAATGGGAGAAAATAGTTGCAAATGAAGTGACTGACAAGGGTTTAATCTCCAAAATATATAAACATCTTCTGAATCTCCGTACCAAAAAAACTAGACAACCCCATCAAAAAATGGGCAGAAGATCGTTTAGATAAGTCTCCAAAGAAGACATACAGATGCCAAAAAACACATGAAAAGATGTTCAACATCACTCATTATTAGAGACATGCAAGTCAAAACCACGATGAGGTACCACCTTACACCAGCCAGAATGGCCATCATCAAGAAATTCACACACAATAAACATTGGAGAGGGTGTGGAGAAAAGGGAACCCTCTTACACTGTTAGTGGGAATGTAAATTGGTGCAACCACTATGGAAAACAGTATGGAGATTCCTCAAAAGAGTAAAATTAGAATTACCATTTGATCCAGCAATTCCAGTCCTGGGCATCTACCCAGAGAAAACCATGACTCGAAAAGAAACACGTACCCCAGTGATCACTGCAGCACCATATACAATAGCCAAGCCGTGGAAGCAACCTCAGTGTCCACGGAAGAAGATGTGGTACATATACACAATGGACTCTTACTCAGCCATGAAAAGGAATGAAAAATAATGGCATTGGCAGCAACATGGATGGACCTAGAAATTATCACACTAAGTTAGTCAGACAGTGAGACACACAATGAACTTCTTGGCAAAACAGAAACAGAGTCACAGATGTTGAAAAACTTATGGTTACTCAAGGAGACAGGTTGTTGGCGGAGGGATGGGCTGGGGGTTTAGGACGGAAACACTGTAAAATTAGATTGTGATGATTGTTGTACAACTATAATAAAATTCATGGAGTTTAAAAAAAACAAACAGAGTTCCCGTCGTGGCGCAGTGGTTAACAAATCCGACTAGGAACCATGAGGTTGCAGGTTCGATCCCTGCCCTTGCTCAGTGGGTTAACGATGTGGCGTGGCTGTGGCTTTGGTGTAGGCTGGCAGCTACAGCTCCAATTAGACCCCTAGCCTGGGAACCTCCATATGCCGGGGGAGCAGCCCAGGAAATAGCAGAAAAAGACAAAAAAATAAATAAATAAATACAAATAAAATAAAACAAACCTGGAGCTATTGTTATTATTTCTACACCACATAGGTCCATTGATCCTCATGTATGGAAACCCAGTAAAATCAGAGACTCCAGAAAGGCCAGCTTTGTACCATACCCAGCCCCCTTCCGCGCAGGCTGTCCTCTATAAGCAGACTTTTGGCGCTCTCCCCTGACTTTTTTCATGATGCAAACCATATGAGGGTGACCTCTTGGGGACTCACCTCTGGTAAAAGGCAGGGGTCATTCTGTAAAAGCAAGATCCGAAGCTGGGCCTCATTGAGGCCAAACAGTCCATGGTTTTTCAGGACTTGGATATTGACAGGTGTGTGGATATCATGAGAAAGGGTGCAGGTAGACCTAGATAGAACACAAAAGTCTCAATCAAAGGCCCAGAGAGGGTCAGCCTGTCAAATTCCTTGCCTAGGGCCACTTTCAACTTACAGATGAAGTTCAAGAATTTTCCATGAACCCATAGATCCCGCCTAATAAGCTCTGATAATAAGAAAGCTGGGTTGAAGCAACTCCCCTCCCAGAGCCATTTTCACTCTGAATGAGGACTCTTGAAGGCCAAGGTTACCCCTTCCTGCAGTCACCCGCCTTGGCAGAGGGCGCTCGCCAGTTGTGCAGACCACTGCTCCCAAGCCCACCAGCCAAGCTTAAAAAGAACCCTTGCCCCTCCCCCACCCCGCGGTGGGGCGCGGGGGGCGGGGCTCGAGTAAAGCCCTGAGTCGGGGGGCAGCCGGAAACCACCTCGCCAAAATCATCCAGCTCTCGGTTTCCTGGGGGCCCGAGAGACAGATCGCGCTTTCCAAACCCGGAGGGCACAGATTCGCGTCTGTAAAACTTTGTGCTTGAGTGGGAAGGGCCAGTCTCTGAATAAAGGCTCCGTGCATCTCGTGGGGTCTGCAAATGGCCTTAAAAGGACCACTGCAGGAAACGAACCAAAAAGCTCCAGTCTTGATTTATCCCGGCCGTGTCATGGAGGATCCCGGGGGGCAGAAGCTGCAAGTGGGGGGTCGGGGGATGTGGCTGAGAAATCCAAACCGAGACCAACTTTCGCCTCGCTCCGCAGCGGAGCAGGGGGCTCGAGGGAGGCCTCCCCTGGAGGACGCGGAGGGGTCCCTTCCCCAGGCTTCCCTTCCACCCTGTCGGAGGGGAGTCGCCCGGACCAACGATCGCTTTTCTCTTTCCTTCCGGGCCCCGCTGCGTCCCGCCTGCCGCCCTGCCCCCCACCTCCCTGCGGCCTCACCAGCAGTCGCGGTTTGGGCACTTGCCCAGCATGTGGCGGTGGCAGAGGTGCAGCTGGTCGCAGGCCTGGCACTCGCCGCGCTGGTAGCGGGCGCAGACGCGCGCGGAGGACACGGCCACCACCCTCCAGGCCAGGGGACCGCCGCCGCCGCCGCCCGCTCCGGCCGCCACCTCGGCCTCGGCGTCCCACGGGCCCTCCCGCACCTCCACCTCCTGCAGCAGGAAGCGGTCGGGCCCCGCCTGGCGCAGCACGTCCCGGAGCCGGGCCTCCGAGAGCTCCACGTGGCCGCGCAGGTCCTGCAGGAACATGCGGCCGCCGTGGGCGCACAGCACCTTGGTGAGGAAGGAGCACACGGTGGGCTCCGCCATCGTCGCTGCCCCGCTCCCTGCGCGGCCGAGCGCGGAAATCCGAGGCGGGCAGACTCCTCCCAGTCACGTCCACGACTTCAAACCCGCTTCCCAGGAACGCGCCTGGAGGGCGGGCGAAAGGCGGCCGCCGTGGGCCGCGGCGCGGAGAGGAGGGCCCCGGGGTCTGGGTCCCCTTGGGTGCGGATCAGGCAGGGACAGGACTGATGGTGCGCCTGCTCTGGGCCAGGAACCCTGAGTCCTCGCCTGGAGGGACGTGTATAGTCGCGGAGAATCTGAGATACTTGGTAAGGGCTGCAAAGACGGTGGAACAGGTAATGTGGTAGAAGGTGCATAGAGCTGCGGGGTCTTAGGTGGTTGGGAGGGGAAGATGTCAGCCGCGGGAGGCTGTTGAACCCTTGAAATGTGACCAGTCCGAATTGGGGTGTGTGAAATATACACACACTGGATTGGGGCGCTTTAGACTGTAGAGTGTCAACTACCTCATTAATAACTGTATTCGTCATGTTAAATTGATAATATTAAATAAAATGATACTATAATTTCATGTTTCTTTTACTTCTCATGTCGTGATGAGAAAATGTTCAATTACATGCACTGCTCACTTTATATTTCTTTCTTTCTTTTGTTTTTGTCTTTTCAGCGCCGCACCCGCAGCATATGGAGGTTCCCAGGCTAGGGGTCTAATCAGAGCTGTAACTGCTGGCCTACACCACAGCCACAGCCACGCCAGATCCGGGCTGGATCTGCAACCTACACCACAGCTCATAGCAATGGCTGATCCTTAACCCACGGAGCAAGGCCAGGGATTGAACCCGAAACCTCATGTTTCCTAGTCGGATTCATTGCCACTGCGCCACCACGACGGGAGCTCCTCAGTTTATATTTCTGTTGGACAGCACTGATTTAGACCTGAACATTCGCTGAGGGGCTTTTTGCCCAACACCATACTGATTTTCAATGAGCATTAAATCATTTGAGCCAACTGCTGATGCGTGTCAGAGTGCAGAGATGAATAAAACATAACTGAGGAACTCAGTGAGGGGAGCTGCTGTCTTTCAGGGTGGTCGTGAAGATTAAATGAGTTGACGTTATGTAAAGAAACTAAAGAGGAGGGCGACCGGCCAATTTCTCTGCCTTGTGAAGAAATTTGGACTTACCAGGAGTTCCTGTTGGGGCTCAGCAGGTTACCAACCCGGCTAGTATCCATGAGGATGTGAGTTCCATCCCTGGCCTCGCTCAGTGGGTTAAGGATCCAGCATTGCTGTGAGCTGTGGTGTAGGTCGAAGACTCGGCTCAGATCCCGAATTGCTGTGGCGTCAACCAGCAGCTGTGCCTCTGATTCTACTGCTGGCCTGGGAACCTCCATATGCTGCAGGTGCGGTCCTGAAAAGCAAAAAGGATGGAAGGAAGGAATATGGATTTACTGAAGGCTGGGGAGTGACCCCTCTGCCTAGAATGAGCCCACCCCCACCCCCAGCTAGATGTCTCCTTTTTGTCATTCAAGTCTGAGCTTAAATGTCTTCTCTGCAATGTGGTCTTTCCTAACCTCCCAGTCGAAAGCACCTCCCAGTCTCTGTATGGAGCTTATCACACGTTTTTCTTATTTACATATTTATAGCATTCAAGAGTGTGGAAGCAGAAATCTCATGTGTTTTGGTCCTTGCTGTATCCTCAACACTTAAAAGCAGTGCCTGGCTATACTGCAGAATAGGTGTTTTTTGTTTGTTTGTTGTTTCCAAAAAAAAAAAATTGTAGCACAGAATTTTTCAAGCAGTATATTAGAAGAGAGTGAAATATGCATCCATATATGTTTCCTATAGCTAGAAAATCTTAGCACATCCTACTTTATTTGCCTGATTGTTTTTGCTGAGAATTTGTAAAAGTTTCCATTCCAGTTTCTAAATACTTCAATCCTAAACACTTCAGTAGGCATGACTTTTAAAAATGGTACCAAAAAAACAAAAAACAAAACAAAAAGGGAGTTCCTGTCGTGGCGCAGTGGTTAACGAATCCGACTAGGAGCCATGAGGTTGCGAGTTCGGTCCCTGCCCTTGCTCAGTGGGTTAACGATCCAGCGTTGCCGTGAACTGTGGTGTAGGTTGCAGACACGGCTTGGATCCCGAGTTGCTGTGGCTCTGGCGTAGGCCAGTGGCTACAGCTCCGATTCGACCCCTAGCCTGGGAACCTCCATATGCCGTGGGAGCGGCCCAAGAAATAACTAAAAAGACCAAAAAAAAAGGTACCTTTTCCTACATAATCCTAATGTTATTTTCATAACTAACAAAAGTAACTGTAATTTTTCTTAATGCCTCTAATGTAGGATAGGTGTTTTAGCAAGATCCCTGGCAATAATAAGAATGGATTTCTAGAAAAGCAAGACAGGATAAGGAATGACAGAAGAAAAAAAGGATTTTTTCTTTTTTTTCTTAGGACCTTACCTGCAGCATATGGAAGTTCCTGGGCTAGGGGTCAAATTGGAGCTGCAGCTGCTGGTCTACGCCACAGCCACAGCAATACTGGATCTGAGCCACGTCTGTGACCTACACCGCAGCAACTCACTGAGCAAAGCCAGGGGTCGAACCCACATCCTCATGGACCCTATGTCGGCTTCTTAACCCGCCAAACTGCACCATGAACTTCAGAAAAGCAGGATTCGAGGAATTATTATCTCAACTTTTATGGTGTGGAGTTTGCAGTGGATAATCCAAGGTCAAATGCTTAGTAGGCAGTTGTATTTATGGGGGAAGAATTTAAAAAGATGGAGGGAAACATTGATTTGAGCGACAGCAGAGCATTGGGTAGTTAAAGCTGTGAGGACTGCTAAGATCCCTCAGCACAGTGTGAAGAGGGGGGAGGAGAGAATCTAGGGGAGTAGCCACATCAAACATTTCTGAAAACTTGAGAGCCTGCTGTGACAAAGTAAATAAACCAATAGAACAGGGAGTTCCTGTTGTGGCTCAACGGTAATGAACCTGACTAGGTGACTAGGATCCATGAGGATGCAAGTTTGATCCCTGGCCTCGCTCCGTGAGTTAAGGATCTGGTGTTGCCCTGATCTGTAGGTCGCAGGCTTTGTTTTTAACCCAAGTTGGCTATGGCTGTGGCATAAGCTGGCAGCTGCAGCTCCAATTCTACCCCTAGCCTGGGAACCTCCATGTGCCACAGGTGCGGCCCTTAAACGCCAAACAAAACCAAAAAAACCAAGTAGAACCAATAGCTAATGGGAAAAACTCAAAGCGCTGCTTATGCATGGTTTGATGCCCCTTTCGTATACTGGAATGTGGGTGCTTTGACAGCAGTGGGTTGGCCATACACTGTTTTATTCACACTGAGGTCCAAATCACATGGCAATTTTACCTTTACCTGCCATATGGAGATTTCCTCTCTTCATCCAAAGCGCTTTGATTAAAAAAGCATGGGTGGATCACAGACATAGAGAACAGATTTGTTGCCAAGGAGGAGTGGGGGGAGGAAGAGGGACGGATCAGGAGTTTGGGATGAGCAGATGCAAACCTGTATATACAGGATAGATAAACAAGGTCCTACTGTCTAGCACAGGGAATTATGGCCAATATCCTCTGATCAACCATAACGGAAAATATGAAAATGAATAGATTTATGTATAACTGAGTCACTTTGCCATAGAGCAGAAACTAACAGAACATGGTAAATCAGCCACACTTCAATAAAATACTTTAAAAAAATAAGAGGCGTTCCCATCTGACTAGCATCCATGAGGACGAAGGTCGATCCCTGGCCTTGCTCAGTGGGTTAAGGATCCGGTGTTGCTGTGAGCTATGGAGCAGGTCACAGACTCAGCTCGGATCTGGCATTGCTGTGGCTGTAGCTCCAATTTGATCCCTAGCCTGGGAACTTTGGCCCTAAAATTAAAAAAAAAAAAAAAAAAAAGAATGAGTGAAGAAGAGCATTTGAAGGAGTGACTGATGGAACAATTCTGCTGATGATCATTTACATGTTTCACTCTCGCGCCTCAGCCTGGTCCGATTCCCGCCCCTCAGGTGTGTTAACAGCTTCTAGCACCTCTCTCAGCCCCGAGACAAAAGACGGCTTCCCCACTGCCATCCCCACCAGCCGGCCTTTCCCTGGCAGTGTGCTAAAGGCTCCTTGGTCATTAGGTCCTGGAATGATGAAGGGGGGAAAAGGGAAACACATGCTCTATCCCCCGTGAATCAACTGGTGTCTGCCGTTGATTATCTTTTCTGGAGATACCTAGAAATAGAGCAAATAAAGGCAGCAGAGCAAAATTAATACTTATTTTCTTTTATTAGGTAATCACACATTGAACTTGCATTAGAACAAGAATACAATTCCACTACTGAATTATAGAAAGTTGAGCTTTATTGAACAACATTCATCCAATGTATCAGCGTATCAAGCACTCAGCTGGCTATCGGGGGTGGCACAGTGAACAAGACAGGCTGACTCTTAGGGAACTCACATTCTAATGAGGAAAACAGACAACACCGAGTTGGATAGATGCTAAAAACAAACAAAGCGAGTCGCAAAGTATTTTTAAAACTGGGGATCTGGGAGGCAAGCATCCAAAGTTATCTATAGAAGGACTCCTTAGGGAGGTAACAAGCTAATCTAAAGATGCTAGGGCTTAACTAAGGCAGTGGTCCTCTCCCTTCTATTTTGGAAATTGGTGGGTTGTTGTTTTCATAATTGCGGACTTTTACGGGCATTGAGTGGGTGCTGCCAGGATAACAGATGTCCTGCAGTGTATGGGTTAGTCCCACACAACGAAGAGTTATCCTGTACCTTATACGACTTTCTAATGTCCTAATGGACACTTATGTAGGACCTACAGCTCGCCTGTGAGAATGTAATTCACTTTTTCCTCTTAGACAATCTCTAATCTGTCCTTTTATTCTTCTTTCAATCAAGGTAACTTCGCTCTTGCCCTTACTACATACAGGTAAGATTTCTTACTCCAAGACTAATTTTCATTCTGGTGTCATTCTAACTCTACTCTTTCCTTTTCCTGTACTTTGTTATAGGCAGTAGCCTCTGACCGACTCTTAAATCCAAACCTATTCACTATAACTAGGAATAAATGTCTATTTCATGATGTCATATAGCGTAGTTATGCCAGAGCATTTACATGTTGATACTTAGTTTATTACAAATTTCTTTTCTTCTGTTTCTCCATTATAATAGGACACTAAATTGATTTCCTAAGAAATTCATAAAGATTGTAATATTGATGAATCATCTCAGCACAGCCAAGGAGATGTTACAAAATACCTGCTCGGAAAAAGGTGAATAGATCTGACAGGGTTGTGGTTGCCACCATGATGGGGGGGGGGAGGCGGGCGCATTTAGTGTGTGAGCGCCAAGGATGCTGAGTATCTCGCAATACACTGGACATCTCCTCAAGATAAGGAATTGCTCTGCACCCTATACGAAGTTTGAATGTCTCACCAGACATTCATGTATGACCTACAGCTCGTCTGCAAAACTATACTATTTTCTCCATCTCGACAATCTGTAGATTTTCTTGTACAGTATCCTCATTTCAGTTAAGGTTGCTTTGTTCTTTCTCCTACAGAAATAAGCATTATGCCATGCAAATGACTGGTTGTGTCACTAGTTTTTCTTCTAATGTCCTCTCGCACCCCTGCTTTTTCATCTCCCCATACTTCTTTATACAAAACAGCGTCTGATCTCCTACCTTCTTCTAAGTTCAGATTTATTCTGTATGAGTAGATTTATGCTTTATTCTGACGACTTAGTGAGGTTCTCTGGTAGAGTCCTGCCCAAGTTATGGACTTTTCATTCCCTTTTGTGTTGATATTAATTTTATTTGATTTTAAATTTACTTCCAAAATTGTGTGCAGGTAGAGTATCTTACCACTGAGTGGCATTTTGAGGATAATGAAGCGGATGTTACGAAGTATCTGTCGTTTGAAAAAAAAGAAGGCAGGAGTGCTGGTTGAGAACCACTGAGCGAGGTGAACAGGGGCGCCAAAGAGTTGAAAGGAAGAAAGCCAGAGTGATTGGACAGAAAATAAATGAGGGGATGGGGAAAGAAGGGAGCATGTGGGGCCATGGTGATGACCGTGAACTTTATTCTAAAGACTTCATCAGGCATTCCCGTCGTGGCGCAGTGGAAACGAATCCCACTAGGAACCACGAGGGGGTGGGTTCCATCTGTGACTTCGGTCAGTGGGTTAAGGATCTGGCGTTGCCGTGAGCTGTGGTGTAGATCGCAGACACGGCTTGGATCTGGCATGGCTGTGGCTGTGGCGTAGGCCGGCAGCTACAGCCCCAATTCGACCCCTAGCCTGGGAATCTCCATATGCCACAGGTGTGGCCCTAAAAAGACAAAAAAAATAAAAATAAAAAATTAAAAAAAAAAAGGCATGATCAGATGTGTGTTTTGAAAGGCTATTATGAAGTAAAAAGAAAATTCATTCTTGCTAAGACCCCTGAATAGGAGACAAAGAGGGGTTTAGGAAGGAAAATGGGACATGGGAACGGCTCAGAGGTGCGGGGGGAGGGAGAGAGAGGCGTTGGGGATGACCTCTGCTCGAGCAGATGTTTTTCTGGGGAAGAACTGATGGGTTTGAAGGAGGCAGATGGAGCGCTCCATTCTGGACACACTGAATTAGAGATACGTGTGAAATATCCAGTTAAAGATGTCCAATGGGCCGTCAAGAAGAGACATCGCATCTCTACAAGGTGAGGGTGGAGATCAGGAAGTGAAAACTCCAAAACAGAAGCTACCAGGAAGAAAATAAGTGAATGAGACGCTCTGTGGCAAGCCTCTTAGAAAAATGACCCTACCCTAAAAATGCCTATATATTTGCTACTCTTGGAGCCCTTTAAGGCCAAGGAGTTGTAGAGATCTTTCCACTAATCTAAAACTTAATGTACAATCAACTCTAATGAATGCTACTTAATTTTTTTTTCCATTTTCAGCTGCACCTATGGCATCGGGAAGTTTCCGAGCCAGAGATCAAATCCAAGGGGCGTCTGTGACTTATGTGTGCCACGGCGGCAGCAATGCTGGATCGTTCACCCACTGGGCTAGGAATCAAACCGGTGCCTCCACGGAAACAAGGCCCATCATGAACCCACTGCGCCACAGCAGGAACTCCCTGATTGACTTTGATGACATGTCTGTTGGAGGAACTACAACAGGAAATTTTGGGTATGGAATGTTGAAAAGGAAAACTGGAAGGAAAAACATGATTCATAATAAGAAAGAAACTCTTGGTCCAGGCACCTCAACTGCTCTAAAAACTGACTGTGCTACAATCCCACACAATCCGTTATATTTAGAAAAAGAAGCCCCTCACAGGTGCAAGGCTTGTACGGGGCATGTTCTCTTCGTGCTAATTCTGTGCTCACCCCTTAGGGGGCTCATCCTTCTGTCGGATGACCCTGCTCCTAAGTTTCTTGGTGAGCCTCCAAAGCTACAGCGAACAACTACAACAGCACTCGGATTTATCAGGTATGTTTGTGTGAATCTGGTTACTGCAACTCGGTCTCCACCCCCCCCCCCCAACACTTCATGAAAGTCTGACCTGAAAAGAAGTCTTCTCTGTAATCAAATTAATTAGAATCTGTCTATTTTGCTATAGTTATATAAAGAGCCCCAACGGGCAGTTAACTCCAGTTGGTTGCTTCCCTCTGAGCCACCCAGAGCGGCAATTTCTATTGCATTCCAGCGTCAACCTCTGGAGCGTCCTAAATAAACGTAGAGATAAAGAAATGCATGCTCCCAAGTCAGTTTCATCACAAAGATAAGGTACAGTACTGCAGTTATGTCTGTACTAACATTTAAATTATCCTTACATTCCCCGTCCCGCCCGCCCCGTATATTTCTAAGTACTTCCCCCCAACTTTTCAGTCTTCCATCCAAGGCTGTACTGTCTTATGTCATGATCTCAGTAGGCCTGTTTAACTTTCTCTCAAATTTCTCAAATTAATTTTCTTTCGATTCAACCAAAACAAAACCCTGCCAGGCGGTAAATTAAAGGAGCAGTTGGGAGAGAAAGGTTGTTGCAATTACAGGAGTATTAGAAATCAGTCTCTACCCGTTCCATCTCAGGCAGTGATTCCCAAACTTGATGACACATTTCAATCTTCTCCCAGCCTCCCACCCCCAGAAAAGGTGATGTAGCAGGAATGGGGTGCCGTCCGGACCCTGGAAATTTTTAGAGCATCCCAGATGATTTAAATGTGCGGCCAAGTTTGGGAATCCCTCCTCTAAGGCATTCAGTCGAGAAAATGTAAAAGTTGAAACCATGATTGGGGGCGATCTGGCTCTGTAAGTGGACAGAAGGGTTACGGTCTCCGTGATGCTCTGCCCATCATGTCTAACTGATCACGCAGGGTTTGTCTGTTTCGGTATATTCGATCAGATATTCTGGGTAAATCTGATCTTTTTGAAAGATGACAAAAACGGAGGGATTCAACCTTGTGTCCACACAGCTGTTGAATCCCAGAGGAGGGCTCGTGAAATACGGACGTCCTTCAATAAAATTTCCGACGAGGACTCGGACTACGAACATGGCCACGTTTTTGGAATCATACGGGCAACTTTTATGAGAACTGATGGCATCTTTTGTGAAGTAAATTCCTAGAAATAACCAGAAAAAGAAAAAGGTTAAGACTGATCATTTTTTAAAAAGGCATGTAGTTTCTACGATTTTTACACATAATCAGATGATGGATGTGGACTATATGTCAACAATATTCTACTGATACTTACAGCTTTCCTTTGTACGTAAAAAAAAAAAAAAAAAAAAGCTTATTAGGCAAATCAACTTGAATATAGTATATAACCCTGCTGAAATGACAGAAACAGTTGCTACTGTGCAGAGTTCACAGGGATGATACTGAGTCGTTGTGGCCAAGTGGCCAGATTCATGCACCTCGTGTAACTCAGGCAAGGCAGGTTGAACTGGAACCGATAAACCAGATCAGCCACTTTAGAGCAGTAGAGGCCACTTTATATTGGGTACAATTTAAGGAACAGAGGTCATTTACTACCGATGGGAAGGTCCTGAAAAAAGGGAAGGGAGAGATGAAGCATGGCAGAGCTTTTCAGACAGCTGATCCCATCGTCCTCAACTCTAATAAAACGATCTCCGATAATCAGCGGTATTTCCATACTCGGCAGATCCCCAGAAAACTTCCCATCTGTACTTTTACTGTTGCCCAATGTTTTTCTGCCCTTCAACAAAAATGAGTAGCTACTAAAATGATGATTTTCTACACAAAAATTATTAAGCAAAATGCATTTGTTGGGTTTATGATAACACGTTTACTACATTTTTTCTTTTGTTTGATTGGTTGTTTGGTTTTAATGGCCACGCCCACGGTGTATGGATGTTCCCAGGCCAGGGACTGAATCTGAGCTGCAGCTGTAACCGACACAGCAATGCCAAATCCTTTAACCCACTCTGCTGGGCTGGGGCTCAAACCTGCACCTCTGCAGGGACCTGAGCTGCTACGCTCGGATTCTTAACCTACTGTGCCTACTAAAGTTTGATATTACAAACTGGCCTCTAAAAGTGATCTAAACATTTTACCACCAACAATAAAGATAGTCTGATTTCTCCACATCCTTACCAACACTCGGTGATGTCAATTCTTTCAGTTTTGTCAATATACTGGGCCCAAAAAAAAAAAAGTCTGATTTTAATATGCATTTCCAGAATACTAGTACTTTGAGCACCTTTTCATATGCTTATTGGCATATTTCATATGCTTTTTATCTGAACTGCTTTTTGATCTTTTTTCCCCCTGTTGTAATAGTTTGTCATTTTTTTTTTAACTGATGTGTGACCAAAACAAGCTTAAATTCAAAAGCTAGTAGGTCCGTCAAGATCTTTTTCCTGTCGTATAAAATGGCCCAGGTGATAACTGGAAAATGAGCAGGGACACAAAGAGAAATCAACCCACTACATTTCTATGGTGACACCCACTCCACCTCCCTGACAACGATGCCCCCCTTCCTAGCGAGTCCCAGCTGCTCAGTTTGAGTGGGTCGAGGATCACAGCTGCATACCGCACTGCTCTGCTGCAGCCGCCCAAAAAACTGGGGCTAGAGGCTGTGCCCTCTTTATCCGTATTGCTCTCACTGTGGTGGACTCACTACAGGTTCTGTATGCACGCCCCATCTCTACAGCACAGCACCGTCATACCTCAAGTGTCGGCAGAGAGCCATTTCTCGCACATCAGTCTCCAGAATTTCTAAACCCTTCAAGCTATTTTAGAAAGATATCTTTCTCTTTTTTTTTTTGTCTTTTTGCTATTTCTTGGGCCGCTCCCGCGGCATATGGAGGTTCCCAGGCTAGGGGTCGAATTGGAGCTGTAGCCACCAGCCTACGCCAGAGCCACAGCAACGCGGGATTCGAGCTGCGTCTGCAACCTACACCACAGCTCACGGCAATGCCGGATCGTTAACCCACCGAGCAAGGGCAGGGACCGAACCCGCAACCTCATGGTTCCTAGTCGGATTCGTTAACCACTGCGCCACGACGGGAACTCCTTCTCTGATTTTAAAAAATAGAACAGGAGTTTCTATCATGGCACAGCTGAGATGAATCCAACTAGGAACCATGAGGTTGTGGGTTCTATCCCTAGCCTTGCTCAGTGGGTTAAGGATCTGGCATTGCTGTGAGCTGTGGTGTAGTCTGCAGATGCGACCCGTGTTCAAAATGAAGCATCAGGAGTTTCCAGCGTGGCACAGCAGAAACAGATCTGACTAGGAACCATGAGGTTGAGGGTTCGATCCCTGGCCTCGCTCAGTGGGTTAAGGATCTGGTGTTGCCGTGAGCTGTGGCGTAGGTTGCAGATGTGGCTTGGATCCCGCATTGCTGTGGCTCTGGCGTAGGCCGGTGGCTACAGCTCCTATTAGACCCCTAGCCTGGGAACCTCTATAGGCCACAGGTGCGGCCCTTAAAAAAAAAAAAAAAAAAGACAAAAAAAAATGAAGCATCAGTTTTATTAAAATCACTCTTATATAATGTAGAATCTATCCAAATGATCCAAATCAAAGACCCAACTTTATAGCCCACTCTCCTAAGGCCTGCACTCTGTCTTGCTGCAAATACCTCTTTCAAGGTCCAGATCCTTTGAACCCCGACATCCTCTCCATCCCTTCTCCCACTATGTCGACCTGTACCACCCTCATTTGTGGCCGAGACTCTTGAGAAAACCTCCTAACTTCTCTCTACCTGCAGCCCTGGTCCTGTCCATCCTTTCGTCACATGGCAGCCAGAGACCTGTCATTTCCTTCCTAAAGCCATTGGTGGTCTGCAGTTGGTCTCAGGATAAAATTCATCCCTTTAGCATGGCTTTTGAGGTCCTTTAAGACCTGACCCCAACCTACAGCTCCAGCTTCATCTTCCATCACTCCCACCGCCCCTTCAACGAGCCGAGCCGTGCTGTGCTGTCCACAGCCTTCCCAGCCACGCCTGTCAATCTCGTGTCGTCATAAATACTCTTCTTTCAACTTCTTTTCCCTCGCTAGCTTTGGTTTCTCCTAGAGATCACACTTAGACTTCACAATGTGACAATCTTCTTTCTTTCTTTTTTTTTCTGCTTTTTAGGGCTGTTCACAGGCTAGGGGTCGAATCAGAGCTACAGCTGCCAGCCTACACCACAGCCACAGCAACATGGGATCCTAGCTGCGTCTGCAACCTACACCACAGCTCACGGCAATGCCGGACCCTTAACCCACTGAGTGAGGCCAGGCATCAAACCTGTATTCTCATGGTTCCTAGTTGGATCCGTTTCCACTGCACCACTACAGGAACACCCTGATTTTTTTTTTTTTTAATTTTTTTATCCCCGACCCACTGAGCAAGGCCAGGGATCAAACCTGCATCCTCATGAATACTAGTCGGATTCATTTCTGCTGCACTACGATGGAAACACCTGTGCTGATTTTCTAGAGTCTACTTTGATTCATCTTTTCATTCATTCAATATAATCGATGTTGAGTGATAATACTATCAAAAATAATGTGCTTTTTTTGTCCTCAGTTCTTTATACACAACCATCCTTCTTTTAGCCGGATGCATTCTCTACCTCAAAGAGAAGCAGAATCTTGGAAGGAATATTTAAGGAGAAAGACCCAGGGTCCACTTTCAATGTCCAAACTAGGATCTAGACATACATTGCAAAAAATGTCCAACTTCAACTAGAAAGAACTCCAAGACCCAGAGTCTGATTTTTCCAGTTTCACTTCACTAGACACCTTCTCTAGGTTGAGAGTCAAAAGGGGCCAACTTGGCTCTGACTCAGTCTTTCAGGGACCCTGGCTCTGGGCCCAGAGGGTGGTAGGTGGCTTGGAAGTAGGAGCTGACAGAGGCAGGTCGAGGAGCAGAGGAAAACATGTGCCCACTCCCTGGGCAGAACACCAACACTCCAGCGCCCCGGAGATGCTTGTCTACACAAACACTCAGATAATCTTCAAATAACGTTTTTGTTTCTTTCCAACCATTTAGCATCTTGGGGTACCTGGTGGCAGAATCTTGAGATCTAATAGATGCTGTGACACTTGTAACTCCCTGAATCCTAAATGCGTTTCCTGACCTTGGACGTGGCCCATCTAGCTTCTTGAAGCCAGTTTGTACCAGGATAGGGGCTTCCTTGCTTAGCTGCCCCCGCCCCACACAAGTGCTTGTTTTTCTATTTTCACTTCGCTTCTGCTTTCTATCCAAATCTGAGTTTTACAATCTCCTCTGCTGTTAAGGCGGGTGGCTTTAAGCGAACTGCTGCATTTCTTCCTCTTGGTCCAGACTCATCAGCAGTTCTGGGCCAACTTCAAATTCCCAAGAACCCGCTTCTATGCCTGGTTTCCACCTCCAGTTTATCAAGATGTAACCCAGAGCCCTGCAGCCCTTCCAGCATGTCCTATCCCCGCTTACACAGTCATGTACTAAATTACACAGGTCACAGCCTAACCAGAGTGGTTTCACATGTGCTGCGGGGGTGGGGGTGGGGGGCTTTGCTTTCTCGCGAGAATGGCCCTCTCTTTGGGACCTACCACGTGGCCTCTTTCAGAATAACTGCCTGATTACGGGCCCAGTGATTCATACAGGTCTATCTAGCCTGTATTAACAGCATCACGGGGGACGATGGGACTGGAAAGCTGACATTAAAAATAAATGCAAAGCAAAAAACACCTCCTAATTCTATGAAATAGGAGACAGACCAAGGAGCAGGACCCTCCCTGAGCTTCCCGCTTCCCAAGGGAGGGTGGCATGGGAAACAGTGCCTTGAGAAATGCCCTGCCCATCCACGAGAAACACAGGCTACAGCCTTGTCCTTTCTTCCAAGCTGCACAAGGGTGTTTTCTTGGCCATCAACAACTTTCCCCTTTTAACAAGTTCAAGGAAAAACGCTAGCAAGTGAGGAACACTGCCAAACCATCAAAATCTATTTCTGAGGGTTTCAGTACCCTTTTTTATAAAAGAGAAGAAACAGACTCAGCATTCTTGTATGTCACTATCAGAGCCAGTTATGGCCCCAACTTTGGAAGGTCAGGCAGTTATCCTGCAAGTACTTATTATAATTTCCCTTTTTCTTTTCTTTGGCCGCACCTATGGCATGTGGAAGTTCCTGGGGGCAGAGATGAATCCGAGCCACAGCTGCGACCTATGCTGCATCTGCAGCAATGCTGGATCCTTAACCCCCCGCTCCATGATGGGAACTCCAGTATTTCCATTTTCTAGATAAATATTTGTTTAACTTCTGACATAAGACAGATTCATGAAAAACTGATGGGTTTAAACGTCACACATTTTATGGAGCGCTCATTGTGGCTCAGCGGTAACAAACCCGAAACATAGCCATGAGGATGCGGGTTCGATCCCTGGCCTCGCTCAGTGGGTTCAGGATCTGGCATTGCCGTGAGCCGTGGTGTAGGATGCAGATGCCTCTTGAGTCTGGCATTGCTGTGGCTGTGGTGTAGGCCAGCAGCTGCAGCTCTGATTCAACCCCTGGCCTGGGAACTTCCATATGCCGCAGGTTCGGCCCTAAAAAAACAACAACAAAAAGTCACACGTTATGTTTCATTCAAGATGGTTACTCTGCTTTCTTCCAGCATTTCTAGGTTAAGTGATAGTGATGCATTTAAACTTAATGAACATATGAAATGCTATACTCCCAGCTTAAAGCCCTTTATTAAGGTGTTCCCGTCGTGGTGCAGTGGTTAACGAATCCAACTGGGAACCATGAGGATGCGGGTTCGATCCCTGGTCTCGCTCAGTGGGTTAAGGATCCGGCGTTGCCGTGAGCTGTGGTGTAGGTCACAGATGCAGCTCCGATCCTGTGTTGCTGTGGCCGTGGTGTAGGCCGGCGGCTACAGCTCCAATTCGACCCCTAGCCTGGGAACCTCCATATGCCATGGGTGTGGCCCTGAAAAGACAAAAAAAAAAACCCCTTTATTAGCTTCCCATGCCCTGAGGGTCAAGTCTAAACTCTTTGTTGTGTGGCCAAGTCTTAGACCAATGGTGCCTGACTCTCTGAGGTGGGATGAACCCTTACTTTCCCTTAGGAACACCTTTCCGGCCAACGTGGGTGTCCAGAGGGCCTGTTCTTTTCATCTACAGCAGCAGATTGCACATCTGCAATCATTAAATTATGTGAAATAACAGGGGAGGGGCACGTCGAACTTGTTCACCACTGTGTCCCCAGCATCGAGAACACAGAAGGCACTCAGAAATATCTGTTCGGAGTTTCCAAGGTGGCACAGTGGGTTAAGGATCTGGCCTTGCCACTGCTGTGGCTCCGGCCCCCGCTGTGGCTCGGGGCCCTGCTGGGCTCAGGTGCCTGCTGTGGTGCTGGTCCCAGAACTTCCGCATGCTGTAAGCACGGCCCCCAAAAATAATCGTCATCTGTTCACTGACCGACTGGTATCTTGCTGGTTCACTGACTGGTATCTTGCCCGCTAGGGATGTGTTTGAATTTAATCTTAGTTATAGGAGCTGAGTCCCCTTTGAAGCCATGATAAACTCTTATCTGTTCCCTTAAGATAAGTGATTCTCTGAGTTTTAATGTTTTGTGGGTTTTTTTGGTTGGACGTTTTTATGTTTCTGAACTGCATAAAGAGGTTTAGGAACAAAAGACAAAAAAAAAGAAGTTTAGGAACAGAAGTTCCCATCGTGGCGCAGCGGAAACGAATCCGACTAGAAGCCATGAGGACATGGGCTCGATCCCTGGCCTTGCTCAGCGGGGTAAGGATCTGGCATTGCTGTGAGCTGTGGTTTAAGTCGCAGACATGACTCAGATCTCGCTATGCTGTGGCTGTGGTGTAGGCCGGCGGCTACAGCTCTGATTCAATCCCTAGCCTGGGAACCTCCATAGGGCGTGGGTGTGGCCCTAAAAATACAAAAAAAAAAAAAAAAGCTGAAAAGATTCTGTGTGTGGGCAGACCTGCCAATTCAGTCCCCAGGTGACCAGCGTGTCCTGAGAAGGGGAGAGGGCTTGCCTCCCATTAGTGTCGAGAGCAGAGGCGGGCAGGGGTCAGGGAGAGCCGTGGCCAGCACGGAGCAGCACTGGCGGACGACAGAGGGAGGGCTCTGCAAGCACGAACGAGGGGCTCTGGCTCCCCTCCTTCCAAAACACAGATGACAGAAGGGGGCCAGGGCGAAGGCAGAGCAATCAAGGCTCGCGTTAACTCCCACTCTAATGTGGACGTTTCAGGTTAACACGAGCTTATGTTCTATGACTCTGAAGGCCTGGATGCGCTGATTCATACCCAATAATGACATACAGCTCATAACAGGACATGGGTAGAGCCCGCGTTATGATTCCACCAGTTCAGCTCCTCTAGTCCATACAAACCTTTTCCATATTTGGTGTCATGCGTTCCATGTGAGTCAAAGTTATTCGCACAGATAGACTCCACGTCGGCGCGTCTCTTTACACAAAAGAGGATTGTTTCAACTTTCACCTCGTGCTTCTTCCTAACACAGGAATCGTGAGACTTAACACTGAGAACATCCATCATCCATTCCGGTTAATAATATTAATCCCAACTAACGTCTCATCGTCTTAAACTTGGATTCCACTAGCTTTCGGGATGGACCCAACATTAAGGCAACAGCTGTAAATATACATACATTTATGAAAACGTGAAAATAACAGACACGTGTAAGCTAAAGCTGAAGGAGAAGCTCGAGTTGGCACAATGAAAACGTCAGAGATGGAAGAGACTGCGGGCTCCTACAACAAACCCGTGACCACATCAACCCGAAAAGACAGCTCTTCACTGACCGCTTCCAACGTCATGGACAGAAACCCGACGAGGCAGCCACCCACCTTTCAAAAGCATTCAAGAGCTTCGTGTTCTGGATCTTCTTTATCTTGTCGATCTTGAAGTTTTTCATGGACTCTTTAAAGAGCTCACTTACTTTGACATATTCCGGAGTGTCGTTATGGATCTCGAGCAACTAAAACATGATACGCATTTTTAAAAAATAAACAAAAATACACACATGTGAAACGGGAAGCACGTAAGGCATGATAGGTCCATATGTGTGGCCACCAATGCCATGGAGCATCCCTGCCGGGCAGAGGACAGCCAGTGGGGTAAGCTGGCTTAGGGTTTCCGCGTCTGGCAGGTCACTCCAATACCGAACTAAATGGCACTGGGCCTGACTTAAGGCTAAGAAAGCATCATGGCTGAAGACGAAGGGAGTGTCCCCCTCCCCTGGTGTATGACTTAGTCCAGTGACCTGGTGGGTTCTTGCCTAAAGCCGATGCAAGGGCAGAGGCATGGGAGGTACCCACGGAGCCCAGGCAAAGCCCTGCACACAAAGCTGGACTGTGATGGGGGAGCCAAAGGATCCAGGAAGAGTCTCGCCCCAACCCGGCGAGGCGATGTCGGAAGGCACGCTTCGCCTGCCCTCGGACGCCAGGTAGTGGACACGTCACTTTTACTGAGTTCTCATCCTTAAATGAGAACTAGTGTTTATTTTACAAGGTCGTCCTGAGGACCAGTCCAAAGGAGACTGTGTGTGCCCGGACCGTGGAACAGTGAGGTGCCCCATGGAGGAGCTGTTCTCTGGGAAAGTGATACTGGACACCATATAGATGTTGGCCTTTGCATCCCGATGCAAGAGTTTTGCAGAAGCCATTCATTCACATATACACATGGAGTTCCCATCATGGCTCAGCAGTAATGAACCCGACTAATTTCCATGAGGACATGGGTTCGATCCCTGGCCTCGATCCTGGGTTAAGGATCCGGTGCTGCCATGAGCTGTGGTGTAGGTCGCACACACGGCTCGGATCCTGCGTTGCTGGGGCTGTGGTGTAGGCTGGCAGCTATAGCTCTGATTAGATCCCTAGCCTGGGAACCTCCATATGCTGTGGGTACAGCCCTAAAAAGCAAAAAAAAAAAAAAAAAAAACCCAAACACATACGTATTGCAAAGTACTTCGTCCCACCTTTAAACAATTCACCCACTAAAAAGTAAACACCCAGTACCTTGTAGCCACTCGAGGCTGAGAAGTGTGTGTCCCACTGAGGAAGGAATGTCGGGGCTGGAGGCTCTAATTGTGGCTGCACCTGGGGAGGGCTGCAAACAACAGTGAGAAATTCACTTGGCTCTCTGTTTCACGTGCCCAAGTCACTTTCTATGCTTAATTTCAAGGAAGACAAGGTTCCTCAGATACTTTCTCTTTGTATTTCCTTTTTTTTTTTTTTCTTTTTACAGCCACATCTACAGCATATGGACGTTCTCCAGCCAGGGGTTGAATCAGAGCTGCAGCTGAAGCCTATGTCACAACCACAGCAACAATGGATCCGAGCCACATCTGAGACCTATGCTGCAGCTTACATCAACCCCGGATCCTCAACCCACTGAGCCAAGCCAGGGATAGAACCCACATCCTCACAGAGACAACATTGGGTCCATGACCCACAGAGCATCAACAGGAACTCCTCTCTGTATTTTGTTTTTTTCTTTTTGGCCGTACGCACAGCATGAGGAAGTTCCATGGCCAGGGACTGATCCCAAGCCACAGCAGTGACAATGCCAGGTCCATAACCCACTGAGCCACCAGGGAACTCCTTCTCTTCATATTTTCTTTGCACAACATCCCCTGCATATTCCTGGTACAGACATACCAGTACTCATGCTTTTTTAAAAGGGGCAAATATTCATGATTTCATAAATAATTATTTCCCATTGATTTAAAATATAAAAAACTTGATCCTTTTTTACTTCTTAACCTTCAAAGGTCCTAATGTGTTAGCTTTAAGTAAATTTGTCTTACAGCTTCTTTGTCAAGTGATAAACATTTAAGTACTTTTGGGGGTATAGGGGAAAGAATCCTGCCTTTCTTGTACGAACTGTATTTCAGGGTAACCATGCAAGTGGGGGTTCTCTGCATGACCCCCCCCCAACTAACACATACATAGGGGTTTATTGTATACTTTTCTCTAAGTTTGAAATTTTCCATAATGAGAAAATTTAAATTTTAAAAATACTTCAAGGGAGTTCCCTTTGTGGCTCAGTGGTAATGAACCCAGCTAGTATCCATGAGCTGTGGTGTAGGTAACAAACATGGCTCAGATCCCAAGTTGCTGTGGCTGTGGTGCAGGCCACCAGCTACAGCTCTGATTTGACCCCCTACCCTGGGAACATCCATATGTCGGGGGTGTGGCCCTAAAAAAGACCGAAAAAAAAAGAGAATCTGAGCCCAGGGTAAGAGCTTCACCCAAAGTCCCTGTGAGTTTGAGGGAAAGACAGATTTCCTGCTCTAGAATTCTTCCGGTCACGCTAGGCTGCTTAACAAGTACCTTACTCAGAATTAAAGCAAAAGGAAACAGCAACTAGGAGAGGCGGTACATTTCAGAGAACAGCGTCTGGATTCGTGAGGGACTGGTTGAAATCAGTGCATGAGCATCTCAGACATGTGGCAGCAAGCAGTGCCTCCCATCACCTACCCCATTCCCCGTTTCATCTGCTTCACATCCCAGTGGGACACAAAGGTCGGCCTTCTGACGACATCCTTTTGCACCTTGGAAGCTATGTTTGTCTGAATCATTCCTTTAGACAGAAAAAAAGAAAACACAGATCAAGAGTTAATCCTAGAAAATGATTTTTTTTTTGGTCTTTTTGTCTTTTAGGGCCACACTGGTGGCATATAGAGGTTCCCAGGCTAGGGGTCCAATAGGAGCTGCAGCCACCAGCCTACGCCAGAGCCACAGCAATGTGGGATCCAAGCCACGCCTTAGACCTACACTACAGCTCATGGTGACACTGGATCCTTAACCCACTGAGCAAGGCCAGGGATTGAACCTGCATCCTCATGGATGCTAGTGGGGTTCGTTAACCACTGAGCCATGACGGGAACTCCTAGAAAATGATTTATTGTTATTTTTCAGAGGCTAGCAACCCAGCAAATATTCATGACTCAACCTTACATGAAGGAGCTGAGAAAATCCTTTTGGATGGAAATTGCTCATGATAAAAATGCGTATCCTTCACTGCCCTTATTATAAGACCCAAGAGACAAAGAGGCAAATGAACAGTCTATCATTAACCTCATCTTTATTTCTTCCCCCCTTTTCTTTTCTTTTCCTCTTTTTCGGGCTGGGCCTGTGGCATAGGGAAGATTCCTGGGCTAGGGGTCAAATCAGAGCTGCAGCTGCCGACCTACGTCACGGCCATGGCCACACCAGATCCTTAACCCACTGAGCAAGGCCAGGGATCGAACCTGCATCCTCATGGATACTGGTGGGGTTCGTAACCTGCTGAGCCACAACAGCAACTCCTACTCTTTAAACCAAAGTCAGGTGGTAAAGACGAGAGCCAGGACAACCAGATAACAAGACATCACCCATGAAAACTGTCCTCTACCAGGCATCGGTGATCATGGGTTAGAACGAGGTAGCTATATCCTGAAGTTTTTTCCTACCTCGAATGTGACGTATCATTTTCAATTCACGCATGCTGTACTCCTAGATCTAAGCTTTTCCCAGCATGAGTCCTTTAAAAAGTAAATTACTGGGAGTTCCTGTCGTGGCTCAGTGGTAACGAACCAGACTAGCATCCACAGGGATGCGGGTTCAATAACTGGTTCAGTCAATGGGTTAAGGATCTGGAGTCGCCGTGAGCTGTGGTGTAGGTCGCAGGCTCAGCTCAGATCCTGTGTTGCTGTGGCTGTGGTGTAGGCTGGCAGCTGTAGCTCTGATTCGACTCCTAGCCTGGGAACTTCCATATGCCGCAGGTGCTGCCTTAAAAAACAATAGGAAAAAAAAAAAATATTATCCTACATGGCTAGTGAAAAGGCAGAAGGTAACCAGATCTTTCTAGGGGGCTCAAATAAACATGGCAGAAGGCAAGGTCTTTAGGAAAGGTGACAGATCAAACACTGACCTAGATGATGAAACCTAAAAGGAACAGCAAGGTTCTAACATTCCGAAGGCACCTACAGGCCCAAGGACTCTAATGCAGTCATTGGCACCTGAAAATTCTGCCTCCACCTGGGAAGCAACCCGCCTGGAATCAGAGATTTTTTTTTTTTTTTGCAGTGGGTGGTGGGCGGGGTGGAGTATGCATCTGCGGCCTGTGGAATATCCCAGGCCAGGGATCAAACACACCATAGCAGCCACTGGAGCTGCTGCAGTGACCACGCCGGATCCTTAACCCACTGTGCCGCAAGGGAACTCTCGGAATCCAGAGATTTTTTTTTTTTTGTCTTTTGTCTTTTGTTGTTGTTGTTGTTGTTGTTGCTATTTCTTGGGCCGCTCCCGCGGCATATGGAGGTTCCCAGGCTAGGGGCTGAATCGGAGCTGTAGCCACCGGCCTACGCCAGAGCCACAGCAACGCGGGATCCGAGCCGCGTCTGCAACCTACACCACAGCTCACGGCAACGCCGGATCGTTAACCCACTGAGCAAGGGCAGGGACCGAACCCGCAACCTCATGGTTCCTAGTCGGATTCGTTAACCACTGCGCCATGACGGGAACTCTGGAATCCAGAGATTTAGAATGGCAGCGCCAGAAGTACCCCCAGAGACCACGTCATCCTGTCCCCCATTGTACAATGCTGTTCCTAGTGCTTTTCCCAGAGCTGCACAGCTACTGTGTGTCAAGGCCAAGGCTCTGCAGCACAGGTCGTCCAGCTGCCACTGGCTCCCACCCCCGGACTGCTTGTCTTGCTAGAAAGAACCCCAGTCCTGAGCGCAGCTCCCATGGCCCCTGTGTCCCCTCCCCTACATGGAGGCTGCAGGCCAGCTTCCCACGAAAGACACCACCGCCACATTCCCACTTACCTGGGAAACTCAGCTCGAAGTTTTGTGAGCCTGCTTGAAATGGCACGATTCCCCTCGGACAGGATAGAAAGAAAGACTCCAGGTACGCAGAGTCAATGTTTGAAATTTGATTGTCTTTCTATTTTAAAAAAAAAAAAAAAAAGGAAAGACTTCAGGAGGCTTTTAAGACATTTCTGTCATGACAGAGCTTCTGTATTTTAGCCCTGGGATTTGATTTCCACACGGGGCCACATCACCCTCTTCTGGGCTTTTCTCCACTGTGGGGCTGGGAGCACAGCTGACCCTGCAGAGACTAACCGTACCTTTGGTGGAAGCCTGAAAAATAGAGCTCTTTACAGTATTCTTTTTAAGTCTACCATAAAATATGACCGAGAGTTCCTGTTGTGGCGCAGCGGAAATGAATCCAACTAGGAACCATGAGGGTGCAGCTTCGATCCCTGGCCTCGCTCAGTGGGTTAAGGATCTGACATTGCTGTGAGCTGTGCTGTAGGTCGAAGACACGGCTGGGATCCTGCATTGCTGTGGCTGTGGTGCAGGCCAACGGCTACAGCTCAGATTCAGTCCCTAGTCTGGGAACCTCCATATGCTACAGGTGCGGACCTAAAAACAAAACAAAAAAATAAAATAAAATAAAATAATAAAATATGACTCAAGTGTACAGAGCAACCTGTACCCGACGAGCAGACATCAGGGCTACACTCGTTGTCTAACAGAATCCAACCCCCTGGCATGAAGTAGAACATTGTGGCTATTTCAGCCTATCATATGATGAGAAAGCGTGGTTTCAAGGTGGAATGAAGGCGGAGTTCCCATTGTGGCTCGGTGGTAACAGAGCCGACGAGCATCCATGAGGACGTGGGTTCGATCCCTGGCCTCGCTCAGTGGGTTAAGAATCCACCATTACTGTGAGCTGTGGTGTAGGTCGCAGACGTGGCTGGGATTCAGCGTTGCTGTGGCTGTGGTGTTAGCCTGGGAACTTCCATATGCTGCTGGAGTGGCCCTAAAAAGCAAAAAAAAAAAAAAAAAAGCTGGGGGGGCGCTTATTGTGTATTCTTTTTTTAAATTTTGACTTTTTCCATTATAGCTGGTTAACAGTGGTGGTTTTTTTTTTGTTTTTTGTTGGTCTTTTTGCCTTTTCTAGGGCCCCACTGAGGCACATGGAGGTTCCCAAGCTAGGGGTCAAATGGGAGCTAGAGCTGCCAGCCTACACCACAGCCACAACAACACGGGATCTGAGCTGCATCGGTAACCTACACCACAGCTCCCGGCAACGCCAGATCCTTAACCCACTGAGCGAGGCCAGGGATTGAACCTGCAACCTCATGGTTCCCGGTTGTATGCGTTAACCACTGAGCCACGACAGGAACTCCTACAGTGTTCTGTCTTATTATGTATTCTTGAATTTATGTCTCAGTTTCAGTACCCAGGTCTTGGCTTTTGTCTTGTGCCTACACTATTGCCTTTCTTGGCTTTCTAGAGCTGTGGCTTGCCCTGGGCCTGGGCAATGAACTCCTGCCCTCAAGGCCAGCTCTCCCAGTGGCTAAGCTTGGCTATCTGCGAGGAAACTTCTCCAGGGTCTGGGTCTGCACCCCCTGCCTGATGCAAAGCCCATGACTCCTCCTGGCTCCACCTCCAGTCACTCCTAACTCTGTCCTCTCCGTGGCCCCCATCTGTGTAGGCGCAAGTCCTGGCTTAGCACCTAAACTTCCACCTCTTAATTCTACCTTCCAGAGAGTTCACTGTCAAAACATACGCATCTACCCTTTTTTGGCCAAAGTTTCTATTCTCCCCGTTCCTATCAAGAAGGTTCCTAGCCCAGAAATTTCAGTTGTCCAATTCTTTTTTTTTTTTTGTCTTTTGTCTTTTTTGTTGTTGTTGTTGTTGTTGTTGTTATTGCTATTTCTTGGGCCACTCCCACGGCATATGGAGGTTCCCAGGCTAGGGGTCGAATCGGAGCTGTAGCTGCTCTGGCCTATGCCAGAGCCACAGCAACGCGGGATTCGAGCCGCGTCTGCAACCTACACCACAGCTCACGGCAACGCCGGATCATTAACCCACTGAGCAAGGGCAGGGACCGAACCCGCCACCTCATGGTTCCTAGTCGGATTCGTTAACCACTGCGCCACGACGGGAACTCCAGTTGTCCAATTCTTATTAAAAATTCAGTCAGAAGTTCCCATCGTGGCCGAGTGGTTAATGAATCCGACTAGAAACCATGAGGTTTCGGGTTCGATCCCTGGCCTTGCTCAGTGGGTTAAGGATCTGGCATTGCCGTGAGCTGTGGTATAAGTTGTATAAGTTGCAGACTCTGCTTGGATCCCACATTGCTGTGGCTGTGGTGTAGACCAGCAGCTGCAGCTCCGATTCCACCCGTAGCCTGGGAACTTCCATATGCTGTGGGCATGGCCCTAAACAGCAAAAAAAAAAAAAAAAAGTCTCTTGATGTTTTACTAGGGAACATGAGTGACAGAATTTGTATAAATTTAAATATGATGTATTCTCTACTGAGCGTTCTTTAGGTATCTTATCTAATCACCAAGCTGAAGAACTGGAGTTTATAATTTCTGCTTCCACCGGCCCCTCACGGGGAATCACTTTTCCGCAAGTGCACTCTGCCACAATCCTCGGCTAAACGAAGAAGAGCCCATACAGAGCTCACCATCACAGGGCTTTTCAGGCCAAGGTGCTGGCTGGGTCGCTGGGAGAGAGGAGAGCAAAGAGGAAGGAGACCTGGAGATGGAGCCCCGAGCCTGGGCCTCCTTGCCAGGGCGGCTCTGCTCGACCCCAGCTTGTGCATTCAGGTCCTGAGGGACCTAACGGGGATCTGCCGCTAGGACCGCTGGGGAACCAGCGCGCGACTGCAGAGGTGCTGGGGCCCCGGCTGGAGCCCTCACTCATCACGGCGTACATGGTCCCCCTCTGCGGCCCCAAAGGAGATGTTTTTCTCAGGTCTCACTAACAGAAAAAAAGCCGTGCTTCTCCTGAGGAACTGGTATCTTCTTCCCACAGAGGCACAGGGACCTTGGAACGGACCGTGTTTCTTTGCTCACTTGGGCAGCTAGGGAGCTCAGAACCAAACAGGCGGTGGTCCATCAACTTCTAACGACAGAGAATCTGACGCTGGCATTTCCTCATCCCTCCTGTGTCTTCGTTTTAATCTCTTGCTTTTCTTTTCTCTTTCCCATCACTTTGATTTCATTACTTATTTAAGCTCCCTCCACCTCCTCACCCCTCTGTCACCTTCAAATATACATATATATGTATACAAAATGTATATATGTACATATATATAAAAGAGCACACGCACACACACACACATTGTCTTTTTAGGGCTGCACCCGTGGCATGTGGAAGTTCCCAGGCGAGGAGTCAAATCAGAGCTGCAGCTGCTGGCCTACACCACAGCCACAGCAACCCCAGATCCTGAACCCACTGAGCAAGTCCAGGGATCAAACCCTCATCCTCATGGATAATAGTTGGGTTCGTTACTACTGAGCCAAGATGGGAACTCCCTCAAATATATATATATATATTTTTTGTTTTGTTTTGTCTTTTTGCCTTTTCTAGGGCCGCTCCCGCGGCATATAGAGGTTCCCAGGCTAGGGGTCAAATCAGAGCTGTAGCCGCCAGCCTACGCCCGAGCCACAGCAACTCGGGATCCGAGCCGCCCCTGTGACCTACACCACAGCTCACGGCAACGCTGAATCCTTAACCCACTGAGCAAGGGCAGGGATCGAACCCGCGACCTCATGGTTCCTAGTCGGATTCGTTAACCACTGCGCCACAACGGGAACTCCTATTTCTTAATTTAAATTTTATTTTGTACTGGGGTATAATTGATTAACAAGGTTGTGTTAGTTTCAGGTGTACAGCAAACTGATTCAGTTATGTGTACGCATATATCCATGTTTCTTCAGATTCCTTTCCCATATAGGTTCCTGAAACGAGTTCCCTGTGCCATACAGCAGGCCTCTCTTTTTAATCCTATGAATCAAAGTGAAGAAAGACATTACACGGAAGCTCTGCTTATCTAAACTTCTCTCCCCTGTTTCTCCATCCCTTTGTGGGTAAGCCTAGCATCTTCCAGTCTCTCTGAATCCAGCCTGTGACTGAATCCCAGTGGCCACCTCCATCAGTCTTCTGATTGCTCACTCTTGCCTCCTCTTCTGGCTGAAAGCAATGGCCTCTGTACATTTCTGTACCAACACATAGAGAGTCATCTCAAGGGGAGTTCCCGATGTGGCTCAACAGTAACAAACCCGACTAGTATCAGCAAGGATGCAGGTTGATGCCTGGCCTCGCTCAGTTGCCGAAGAATCTGGCATTGCTGTGAGCTGTGGTGTAGGCCGCAGACACAACTCAGATCCTGCATTGCTATGGCTGTGGTGTAGGCTGGCAGCTACAGATGACCCCTAGCCTGGGAACCTCCATGTACAGAAGGTGTGGCCTTAAAAAAAGCAAAAAAGAAGTTCCCGTCATGGCACAGTAGAAACAAATCTGACTAGGAACCATGAGGTTGCAGGTTTGATCCCTGACTTCATTCAGTGGACTAAGGATCTGGTGTTGCCGTGAGCTGTGGTGTAGGTCAGCGGCTGTAGCTCCGATTCAACCCCTGGGCTGGGAACCTCCACACGCCGTGGATGTGGCCCTGAAAAGACAAAAGACCAAAAAAAAAAAAATTATAATTATAATTGTTATGATGCAATCGGAGTACATACTTGCTGAAAAAGAGCGGACAGGGCTGTGGGTATAACGTAAAAACGTACCGCATCCTCTACCAGGTCCCGGCCCCATGGTAACCAGGCAGGCATCAGAGTTTCTTCTGAAGTTGGGTAGTTTACACAAGAGTGTCCACAAGGAGGCAGTGTACTCACCTTCTCCCCATATCGAACCCATGTGTCAGGTCCGCTCTTCCAGTACCAAACCCATTTCGTGGTGAAGACAGTACCGGGCGGCTTCGTGACAGATGAAGGCGTGGAGAGGCGTCGGATGGGATTATAATCACAAGTCATCTCCTGGAAATTGAGTTTATAATTTCCAATAGAAAGGCTGAGAAGGGAAAGCTCAGTGTTAACAACATGCCTCACTGAAGCAAAACGCTTGTTTTCCATACTTTCCACACCGTGGTCGTCCCTGATAAGAGGACAGAATTAAAACTGGAGGGCTGAAGGGGATCTCTGAATTTCCTGTATGCAGCTTGCAAGGAAAAACTGCAGTACAGGCACGTAACCTGCCCATCCCACATATTTAATGGTGTCACAAAATGTGTTCTTCCTTTGAGAAATATTTCCAAAGGAAACTGTACCCACAAAAAAACATTTGAGTGGCTCTGTGTTAGACAGTCAGTGAGGGAGTGCCCGTCGTGGCTCAGTAGAAACAAATCTGACTAGTATCCAAGAAGATGCAGGTTCGATCCCTGGCTTTGTTCAGTGGGTTAAGGATCTGGTGTTTGGGTGAGCTGTGGTGTGGGTTGCAAATGCGGCTTGGATCCCGAGTTGCTGCGGCTGTGGTTGTAGGCCAGTGACTACAGCTCCAATTTGACCCCTAGCCTAGGAACCTCCACATGCTGTGGGTGCAGCCCTAGAAAAAAGACAAAAACAAAAACAAAAAAAGTCAATTAGAAACTCACAGTAGGTCACTTTCTTCAGTATTTATTTATTTATTTTTGTCCTTTTAGGGCTGCACCCACGGGATATGGAGGTTCCCAGGCTAGGGGTCGAATCGGAGCTGTAGTCACTGGCCTACATCACAGCCACAGCAAAGCCAGATCTGAGCCGCATCTTGGACCTACATCACAGCTCATGGCAACACTGGATCCTTAACCCACTGAGCAAGGTCAGGGATCGAACCCACAACCTCATGGCTCCTAGTCGGATTCATTTCTGTTGCCCCACGACGGGAACTCCCTCAATCATCATTCTTTAAATAGTTATCAAAGTGCAGACCGAGACTTTTGCAGGGTGCCAGCCAGGTCAAAGTTATTCTCATCGTAATATTAAGACATTACTTGCCTTTTTCACTTTCATACCCTCACGGGGGCACAATGGAGTTTTCCAGAGGCTACATGATGTTGGATTTCACAACAAAATAAATTTGCAAAAATACAGAACAATTTCATTCTTCACAACAAATTTGGTTTTGTTTTGGAAAAGCTACTTTTGTAGTTATACATATATATAGTTGTAAGCGCTTATACGTATATGTCATTATCAAAGATGTTACATTAACATAAATGAGTTTATTATTGGTTTTTAATGAATTAATTTCATTATTTTCATTGAATCAATAATCCTTTAATTTTTCTCAGTTGTGATTTTTTTTTTTTTTTCCTATTTAGGCTGTGCCCACGGCTTGGGGAAGCTCCTGGGGGCAGGGGCTAAATCTGTGCCACAGCAGCAACCCGAGCCACAGCAGTGACAGTGCCAGGTCCTCCACCCGCTGCACCACAAGAGAACACCTCAGCTGTGATCTTTAATGCGGAATACATGTCAGTATACACATCAATAGAAGTTCTTTGGGATCGTCAATACACTTTAACACTACGTAGGACTCCCAAGACCAGAAAGTTTGGGATCGGGGATGTTCGATCAGGAGCAATTTTGCCACCCGAACATTTGACAGTCCTGAAGACATCTCCGGATATCAAAACGAGCGTTATCACGGGTGGGTGCCACGAAGGATGCTACACTGGCCCCCAACAAATAATTATCTGGTCCCCAAAGTCATTAGGGCCAAGGCTGAGAAACCCTGCTTCAGGTTTATCTGGGGGGGGGGAGGGAAACACACCCAGAAATAAGAAAATGGTTGATGTCACCCTCTAGTGGCAAAATGCAGCCACACAGACTCTCTACCCCATTTCACTAAATGTGCGGATGATGAAATGTCCCTATTTCCCCTCAATATTTCCTTCTAAAAAAGGAAATAGACACATGCTTAGGAGTGGTACTGCCCCTACCAGCCCTACAAGAAACAGAAATGGAAGGCAGCCTCTTAGAAACCGCCAGGATACAGAATACAGCAAGCAGGAAGGAAGGCAGGACATGCTAACGCGTTCAACCAAATCCTGCCCAGAACTATATGAAGTGACTCAAATCATTTCCTCAAACCATGAAATTAAAGAAAAGTCCCTCTTTTCTTTCTTCTTTTTTGGCTGCACCCATGGTGTACGGACGTTTCCGGGCCACATATCAAATCTGAGCCAAAGCTTCAATCTGCGCCACAGCTACAGCAATGCTGGATCCTTAACCCACTGAACCACAGAGGGAACTCCGCCAAAGGCTCTGTCAAGCTCATCATTCAATCCTTGTAATAGTCCTGTGATGAGCTGAGAGGAATACAAACTGCCCCCTGCGTCGTATTATTCTCCAGGACATGTGCCAAGTATCAACAAATACTGTGTCCTTGTTTATTTCACCTAAGGGAACAATCCCAGAACCCCTTGTATCAGCCAGGCCCTGAGTGACTTCACACCTGCCCCACTTATACTTTTTTCTTCATTAACCCAGCAGGCATTTGCCTTTTTTATCCCAAGAGTTAACCTGAACGGCATCCTGAGGGGAACCTGCTTTTTCTTCTTCCCATAAACATAGCACTAGGCGTTCCTTTGATGCTGTGGCTTTCATAAGCCAGTCCGGCCACCAACTTACACGGAGACTTTGGGGTCACAAAAGGCCTCCTCGACATTCTCCATGAGCGAGAGGTCCATCCAGGTGTTCGCACTGAGCATCTGCCACCGGTAGGGCAGGTGGAAGTGAACTTTGCTGCAGGTCTCTGCAAAGACAGAAGAGAGGTCTGACTGATTCAGCCAAATTCATCGCTAACTTTCCCCATCAAGGTCTGCCGTCGCCAGCCCGCCAGCCCCGCAGGCGCATGGCCTGGCTCCACCGCCATTCATGCTGGCCCCTGCCTGTACTGCCCCAAATCCTTACTTCCATGTTCCTTTATCACCCATGGAGATGCGCCAGAAAATGAAATGCTCCCCCCCCAGAAGCCACATTATCCACAAGGAAATCTGAGGTCATTGTAAATTTACAGTTACCTTCTGCACTTGCCTCATGAATTTATTGAGTCGAAAGGCTCTCCAGCATGGCCAACTGCTTGTTTCCTTGAAGCCCTGGCCTAAAAAGCACCCCTTCCAGAAGAATTCCCTCACTAATCTCTTAGGCTTCTGACCTGACTTCTATTTTGTACCCCCCAGCCAGTACCCCATCCTTAGTTTGGGCTTTATTATTCATGTATTTTAGGCAGTTTTCTAATCTGCGGATGTTCTGATGCCCCATTTTAATGACAAACTCATTGAAGAGAGGCCTGCATCATTGTTTAGCCTGCATCTCCCTTGCTTTACTGGCAGAGAGCAGGGCATGCAAAAGATAGCCATTCAATGACTACTTGCCGAATAACAAATTAATATCATAAGCCTATAATCTATAAGTACAGAAAATAGTTCTGTTTTTCACAATTTGCCTTATGTTTAGATTGTCTTGAAATGTCTAAAAGTGTACGGAGTTCCCATCGCGGCTCAGTGAAAATGAACCCAACTAGTAACCATGAGGACTCGGGTTCGATCCCTGGCCTCGCTCAGTGGGTTCAGGATCTGACGTTGCCATGAGCTGTGGCGTAGGTCAGAGACGCAGCTCAGATTTGGCGTTGCTGTAGCTGTGGCGTACGCCAGCAGCTGTAGCTCCGATTCAACCTCTAGCCTGGGAACCTTCATATGCCAGCGGGTGGCCCTAAAAAGCGAAAAATAAATAAATGAATAAATAAATGACTACTTCAGTAGCAGTAGAGGCAGACTCGGATGTCACGGGGAAACCCACAGAGCAGTACTGCCTGAGATTTGGCAGATTCAAAAGTAGCAGCATTTGATACAGTCCATTCCTGCCTCACACTCATTAGAATGGCTGCTACAAACACACAAATTAACAAAACCAGACATTAACAACGGTTGGCGAGAACATGGAGAAATTGGAGCCCTGATGCACTACTGGTGAAAATGTAAAATGATACAGCTGCTATGGAAAATTGCAGCTCCTCAAAAGACTAAACATAGATTTACCATATGGTCCAGCAATTTCACTGCTGGGATTATACCCCAAAGAACGGAAAGCAAGGTCTTGGATAGATTTTTGCACAACTGTGTTCACAGCAGTACTACACACAGTAGCCAAAGGTAGAAACAACTCAAGAGTCCATTAGCGGATGAGTGGATCAACAAAACATGCTAGAACGTAATGGGATGACACTCAGCCTTAAAAAGGAAGGAAAGTCTCACAAAGGCTACAACATGGACAAATCTTGAGGACACTGTGGTAAGTGAATAAGCCAGTGTCAGAAAAAGACAAATACAGGAGTTCCCATTGGGGCTCAGAGGGTTAAGCACCTGACTAGCGTCCATGAGGACGTGCATTGAATCCCTGGCTTCACTCAGTGGGTTAAGGATCTGATGTTGCTGTGAGCCACGGTGTAGACCAGCAGTTGCACCTCTGATTCAACCCCTAGCCTGGGAATTTCCAAGAAGAAAGACCAAAACAAATACTATGTGACATCACTCACATGAGGGACATAGAGGAATCACACTCATAAAAACAGAAACCAAAACTGTGGCTGCCAGGGGATCCCTTGCCAAATGGGTTCAGAGTTTCAGTTTCACAAGACGAAAAGGGTTCTTAGAGACTGGTGCACAACCAGATGAATGGAATGATCACTACTGAGCTATACACTTAAAATGGGTAAGACGGTGAAAGGGTAAAATCCATCTTATGTATGTTTTCCCATAATCGAAAAGAACATTTTTTTTTTTTTGTCTTTTTGCTATTTCTTGGGCCGCTCCCACGGCATATGGAGGTTCCCAGGCTAGGGGTCGAATCGGAGCTGTAGCTGCCGGCCTACGCCAGAGCCACAGCAACACGGGATCCGAGCCGCGTCTGCAACCTACACCACAGCTCACGGCAACGCCGGATTGCTAACCCACTGAGCAAGCGCAGGGACCGAACCCGCGACCTCATGGTTCCTAGTCGGATTCGTTAACCACTGAGCCACAACGGGAACTTCGAAAAGAACATTTTTTTAAGTTAAAGGTTTTTATGTTTGGGGCCATACGTCTAAGAGAACACAGGGCAGAGTCTCCTCTTCAGACACAAAGTGAGTGCATCTAAGACCACAAAGTGATCAAACAAATGAAACAGAAGTGGTGCCTAGGTCTGGAGCAGAAGCAGGCAAGGGAGAGAGTGATGCAGAGCAAGAGGGCAGCAACACAGCCCAAGCCATCCCATGGGACATTTCTATAGGAAACTTGGTAGAAGGGGACAGTGAACAGGTGTGGCTCATTGGCTGGAATGACACACAAGCCACTGGTTATGTTGGGCACAGGTCCCTCAGTACTCACGAGAGGGGCAACTGCAAAGAGCCCACGGCCCAGAAGAGGCAATGCATAAATCACGACGGAAAATGAACTTTGAAAATGTGTCTGCTGGGATACTTTGGCTTGCTTTTAGTATGTAAAAAGATGAGTCCTTGATTAAATATAATAGTTCACTTAAAACTGAACTGCAAAAGGAGAAAGTATAGGAGTTCCCCTGTGGCACAGTAGGTTAGGATCCAGCACTGTCACTGCAGTGGCTTGGGTTGCTGCTGTGGCGTGGGTTTGATCCCTGGCCCGGGAAGTACCACACGCCACAGGCACATTCAAAAAAAAAAAAAAAAAAGAAAGAAAGAAAGAAAAACATAAAGTATAATGACCTGCAGGGGTGAAGTGGCTGTGGTTTAGGGTCAACACCCAAGGTCTGCCTGTGCATCTGTGAAACAGGTTAACAACAGAACCTAAGGCTGATGTGAAGTTTAAAGAAGATGCAGGGTCAAGAGTCCGAGTATTGCAGCTGACATAGGGTAAACAATCAGCAAACGTTAGCCACATCACTGTAATAAAGTTTCTGCTTCCAGAAAGTGCTAAAGTTACTTACCAAGCTGACAACCCTTATCCAGATGGTCAAGACAAATTTCATTTGAGCCGTGGTCATCCATCATGGAAGATGCAGTACTCCTGGCGTCAGGTGCAGAACCTACAAAACAAAAAAGGCTGCATGTGCGCCGATCCTAATAACGAAACCAAAAATCAAGACATCTGGTCTCAGGGGGAAAGGATATCTGAAACGGGGGCCCAGTTCAGGAAAATTCCTATGATTTAGGAGTTCCTGTGGTGGCTCAGCGGTTAGTGAACCTGACTAGCATCCGTGAGGACACAGGTTCGATCCCTGGCCTCGCTCAGTGGGTTAAGGATCCGGCATTCCTGTGAGCTGCGGTGTAGGTTGCAGACGTGGCTCGGATTTGGTGTTGCTGTGGCTGTGGTGTAGGCCAGCAGCTGCAGCTCTGATTTGACCCCTAGCCTTCAAACCTCCATATGCTATAGATGTGGCCCTAAATAGACAAAAAAAAAAGAAAAAAGAAAATTTCTAAGATTCATGTATCGCTCATGAGAACCTACAGCCCCTCCATGAAAGCACACGTGGACATAAGGGTCCCCTGAGAGTTATGTTTATTTCTTAAACCATGGTTGAACTATTCTTGTTCTCAATAAATGTGGCCGCTTCTTCCATAAGGGTTTTACGGTTGGTCCTTCCGTCTTCACCTGTCAGTCTCCCATCAGTATCACTCCTTAACCCAAGACCTCCCCACCCTTTAATAACTGCTAAGGAACATCCAAAGAGAAACCACCAGCCATAGCTGCTCTGCTGGAGACACTAGACACGGGGCCCCCTTTGTTCCTCCATGAATCTTTTTTTTTTTTTGGTCTTTTTGTCTTTTTAGGGCCACACCCACGGCATATGGAGGTTCCCAGGCTAGGGGTCGAATCGGAGCTGTAGCCCCTGGCCTACACCACAGCCACAGCAACATCAGATCTGAGCCCCTCCCCTCTGACTGCTGATGTCAAGCCTGAACCAGTGGCACCAGTTTTACTGACATCAGCCGTCTCATCCATCACTTTACTAGAGCCACGAGGTGGCACTGCAGACAGACCAGCCCAGAATGTCTTCTCTATGCATTTACCGTTACCAAAGGCCGCCGCAGCTGCATCTTCTGCCACTTTGCCAGCCGGCTGGAGATGACTGTGAGCAGTGCCCGCGTCCGGGCTTCTAGGTAATGACTTTTCTCTCTGTCTGCTAGCTGCGCTTTTGTAGCTTAAAGATTTCCTGGAAGCGACATCTGTGGCCATTGCATCAACGTTATTATGAAAAAGCTGGAAAGGCTGGCCATCTTGATTCCCACTTCTGCCCTCGAGGTTCACGAAGTCCGAGGAAAAGAGAGTCGGGCTCTTGCTGGTGGTCGTGGCTTGGGGCGTTTGGGGAGAACCGAGAGGAGAGAAGGTGACGGCTTGATTAGGAGAAAACGAACTCTCTCTACTGGGGTCCTTGTTGTTCTGCCAGGAGGTGGGGCCCTTCCAGTTGGGAGCTGGGGTTGAAGCCAAACTGAAAATAGAACCTCCGCAATTCACCAACAAAAGAGACTCTGGGCTGCCATTCTCTAAAAAACTCTGGCTTCCTCCCACTGGACCTGTTCCTCCCTGGCTGGTGGCCGCAGACGAGACAGAGGAAGGCTGAGGGCAATCATGGCTTCCCAAGCCCTTGAACTTGGTGGCAAGATGCTCGACAAGGCCATCGTCTGGGGAGGACTGGCGGCCGGCAGGGTCTGGACTGGGTGTGCGGGACACCCGAGCAGCAGCCGAAGCAGGTGGAAGAAATTCGACACTGTCCTGGCATAATCGCTCCCTGCTCTTGCTTCTCCCTCTGTCTCTATGATGGGAGGAAGGAGCTGGGAAAGAAAAACAGAACGATGGAAGTTAGCGTTCACATGACCCACTTTTGTAGAAAAATGTTTTACGGAACTATCATTGATTTTCAGTATGGTATTCATTTCTGCTGTAGAGCAAAGTGACTCAACTCTACGGATTTATTTGTTTTCCTTTTCTTTTCTGTTAGAGTGTGTCACAGGTTATTGAATATAGCTCCCCGGGCTCTGCAGGAGAACCTTGCTGTTTATTCATTCTGTATATACTAGTTTGCACCTGCTCACCCCAAGCTCCCAATCCACCCCGCCCCAGCCCCTCAGGTCTGTTCTTTCCATCTGTGAGTCTGTTTCCGTTTCATAGATAAGTTTAGAACTGACTTCTCACCCCTGCCCCTCCTCAGCTTTTCCAGGTTTGCTCTCCAAGTTCCACCAAATTACTGGGGTGTGAAAATCTTGAGAAGGTGGTCATGATGACGAAGAATCCCCTGTCGGACCAGAAGAAAACACCATCCTCCGGCCCAGGATAAGAGGTGAACTGACCCTGGCTCTTCTCGACTTCTCTCCTGGGACTCTAGCCCCCAAACGCCCACACGCCTAGGAGGCGCTGTCCACGGTCCCCTAGTTCCAGTCAACAGTCACTGTGATGGCGAAGGGGAGGGCACACAGACTAATGCCAATCACAGAAGAGCTTCCGAAATTCGTTCAGAGTTTGCCCACACTGTGGTGGAGGTGTACCCAAGAAGTCAAGAACGCACAATACTTAGAAAAACAACAAAAAGGAAACTTCAAAAAAGGTCTGATTTCATTCAAGCTAAAATATTTTCCAGAGTCCTTCATCTAGCCCCAAATGCCCAACCATAAGTGAATAATAACCCCCCAAATTGGCCTCTCAACATACATAGTGGAATACTACTCAGCCATAAAAAAGGACATAATGCCATTTAGAGCAACATGGATGGACCTAGAGATTACGATACTAAGTGAAATAAGTCAGAGAAAGACTAATATCATACGATATCACTTATATGTGGAATCTAAAATACGACAGAATGAACTTATCTATGAAACAGAAATAGACTCCCACAGAGAACAGCCCTGTGGTTGTCCAGAGGGAGGGGTGGCGGGGGGCAGGGTTGGGAGTTTGGGATTAGAAGACACAAACTAGTAGATATGTATGTATCCTTGAAGGATAAACAATGAGATCCTCCTATATAGCACAGGGAGCTATATTCACTAGCCTGTGACAGACCATAATGGAAAAGAATATGAAAAAGAAATTTTTTTTGCTTTTTTTTTTTTAGGGCCACACCCATGGAATACGGAAGTTCCCAGGCTAGGGGTTGAATTGGAGCTACAGCTGCCAGCCTACACTACAGCCACAGCAGCTTGGGATCCGAGCCGGGTCTGCAGCCTACACCACAGCTCATGGCAATGCTGGATTCTTAACCTACTGAGCAAGGCCAGGGATTGAACCCGTATCCTCATGGATACTAGTCGGATTCATTTCCAATGCACCACAGCAGGAACTCCTGAAAAATAATTTATGTCTATGTATAAATGAATCACTTTGCTATACAGCAGAAACTAAAACAGCATTGTAAATCACCTATACTTCAACAAAATAAATTTTTTAGAAAAATTGGCCTCTTTCTAGAAACATGGTAAGTCACAACCCCGGGAAGCAGAGAGGAAGGAGGGAATGAGCATGTATTGTGAGTGTGTGTGAAGTGTGGTATGTACGTGTGTGATGTTTATATGTGCCATGCGTTGCGCTGAGTGTGTATACGCATGAAGTGTGTGCCAGTATGTATTCAATATGCATGTGTGGTATATGTGTGTGTGTGTGCGCATGCATGCATGGGTGTGTGTGTATGTGTGTGAGGTACATGTATATGATACATCGTGGGTGTGTGACATGTCTGCTGGTGAGATGTGTGTGTGTGGTGTATGCAGTGTGCACGAGTGCGAAGTGTGTCTATGAATGCACGTGTGAATGCACTTGTGTTTGTGTGGCATGTATGTGTGCGAAGTGTGTGCCGTGTCTGTATTGTGCGTGTTGTGTGCGAGCTCTGTGCATGTGTGGGGGAGGTACGTGTGTACGTAGATGGTTGTCTTTGTGTGTATGTGTGTGGAGTACGTGCGTGTGTGGCAAAGGGATATAGCACAAGCCAGCCTCCTCCTCCGTCTACAACACTTAACTGGGTAGATTAACTACTGTGACAACAAATAAAACTCTCTCTCACATATGATAAATGTATGTTGGGAGTTCCTGTTGTGGCACAGGGGGTTAAGAACCTGACTAGTATCCATGAGGATTCGGGTTCGATCCCTGGCCTCGCTCAGTGGGTTAAGGATCCAGTGTTGCCATGAGCTGTGGTGTAGGTCGCAGACGTGGCTCGGATCTCATGTTGCTGTGGCTCTGGTGTAGGCTGGCAGCTGCAGCCCTGATTCGACTCCTAGCCTGGGAACCCCCATATGCTGCGGGTGTGGCCCTAAAAAAAAGCAAAAAGCAAAAAAATTGTATTGAGAAAATACACCCAAACCTGTTCCTTCAGAGGTTCAGAGAACACTCTGATATGGGAGAAAAAATAGGAGACATGGAATCAGAACACGTGAGCGCCCCTCCTCTCTGGTGGTAAGAGGCCCTGAACGCATTACTTTTCTTGATTCACCGTATTACCCTTCATTCTTCTAAAAATGATTTAAGGCTGGCTGCAAGAAAAGTCACTTAGTGTTTCCAAGCCTTGTTTCCTCATCCATTACATGAAGCCAAGAGTACACCTGTCTTTCCTCATGATGTTGCTGTGAGGAACTGTAATGAGACATTTGAGGTGAAAGTCCCTTGTAACCGGAAACCATTTCTCAGATACAAAAAGATGGAATGGTTTAGTACCTCTCACAGAATCTTAGCATTAGGTATTCTATTGGCTTCATAAAACTCATCTCCTCTATACCCATGCCATAAAGACATTAAAACTGCAAGTATTCATTCCAGTAAACAATATGGAAATGCTTAAGAAACAGCTCTGTTCACTTTACACCCATTACGATGGCTGTTATTCAAAGACAGAAACTAACAAGTGTTGGTGAGCAGGTGGAGAAACTGGGACCCTTGTGCATTACCGATAGGCATGGAAAATGACACAGCCACTGTGGAAAATGGTATGGTGGTTCCTCAAAAATTTAAAACAGAATTACCATGTGATCCAGGAATTCCACTTCAGCGTATGTACTTAAAAGAACTGAAAGCAGGGTTTCAAAGAGATATCTGTATACCCATGTTCGTGGCAGCATAACTCACAAGAGCCAAAAGGCAGAAGCAACCCAAGTATCCATCGACAGATGAACGTGTAAACAAACTCTGGTACATCTATACAGTGGAATATTATTCAGCCTTAAAAAAGAAGGAAATTCTCACACAGGCTACAACATGGATGAACTGTGAGCACATGATGCCAAGTCACAAAAAGGCAAATACTACATGATTTCACTTATATGAGCATCCTAGAGTAGTCAGATTCACAGACACAGAAGCTAGAATGGTGGTTGCCAGTCGAACCTGACTAGTATCCATGAGGACTCAGGTTGGATCCCTGGCCTCGCTCAGTGGGTTAAGGATCTGGCATTGCTGTGAGCTGTGGTGCAGGTCACAGACACAGCTTGGGTCTGGTGTTGCTGAGGCTGCGGTGTAGGCTGGCAACTGTAGCTCTGATTAGACCCCTAGCCTGAGAACGTCCATATGCTGTGGGTACAGTCCTAAAAAGACCAAAAAAAAAGAAAGAAAAGGTGGAGAGCACTCACCTCTAGCCCCGGAGGGTTTCTTTCGGCGGTGTCTGCTGTTGCAGATGTCCTGGATATTCTGGACGACGCTTGAACTGAGCCCGTGTTCCCTCATGACGGCCAGGACCTTTCTGTCCATCAGGTTGTGGGACCGGAAGCAGTTGGAATAACTGCAGTTCCCTCGGGTAAAGTGTTCACAGACATGGAGCCTTTCACACGGTGGCTGCTGGTTACAAATCTGCCTTCCACCCTCTCCCTTATAATTTTTGCATATCTACAGAAGAGAGAAAGAAACAACAGCCAAAGATAAAACACGTTTCTGTAGGTACCGCACGAGCATTAAAGAAAGCTTATATAAAAATCTCCACGAGGGAGTTCCTGTTGTGGCTCAGCGGGTTACGACCCTGACGAGTATCCATGAGGACTTGGGTTGGATCCCTGGCCTCGCTCAGTGGGTTCAGGATCCGGCGTTGTTGCCGTGAGCTGTGCTGTAGGTCGCAGAGCCAGCTCATCTGGCGTTGCTGTGGCTGTGATGTATGCCGGCGGCTTTATAGCTCCGACTCAACCCCAGGCCTGGAAACCTCCATATGCCGCGGGTGTGGCCCAAGAACAACCAGCAGCCTCACACACGATCTTTGGTTAACATTCCTGGTACCTTGTTGACAGAACTAAGGGTGCTCCTGCCGGAAAAAAGGAAACCATCTCCTCCCTTAATGGGCACACTCCAATGAAATGAGTTTACATACCAGGACGTCAGATTTGCCTGATGCACATATGTCCTCACAGGTCAAGGTCAAGTGGCAAAGTGTGGACATGCGAAGTTTTTTAGGGCAGGCAGTGGGTTTTGTCTACTGCTGCCTCCAGAATTTAACTCAGTCCCTACCCTTGCAGGCGTTCCTGAGTGTTCCTTGAATGAATACAAAACAATGGGTGAAGGGAGACCCACAAGGATGCAATGCCTGGTCCAAGCTCACACAGGTGGTGAGTGGCAGAGCCAGGACTTTGAGGGACAGGCAAAGATCATCCTCCATCACCCACCCTTGGAAGTGGCTGAACCCTGGCCAACCCCCTCCAACACAAACCTTGGAAATATTCCACCTTCTCCCCCAGGTTACAACACCCCTTTAGAGACTACCCTTGCCCAGAATTTTCAAATAGATAGTTATGTTTTCAATGCTCTGGTCAATGTGCCACTACAGGAACCAGCTCCTCAGATCCTCGGTTCAGGACAGAGTGCTGCCCCCTCGTCTGCGATCCTAACCCTGACAAGTGGTAAATGGCAATTCAGTTACCAGCTGAAAATACACTTCAGGCAGAAACCTTCCCACAACCACCTGCTAATCATGGGCACTGAATTCTTCTTTTATTTTATTTTATTTTTTGGCTTTTTAGGGCTGCACCTACAACATATGGAGGTTCCCAGGCTAGGGGGTCAAATCGGAGATGCAGGTGCCAGCCACAGCCACAGCCACAGCAATGCAGAATCTGAGCCGAATCTACGACCTACACCACAGCTCACAGCAATGCCAGATCCTTAATCCACTGAGCAAGGCCAGGGATCGAACCTTTGTCCTCCTGGATATGAGTCAGGCTCATTTCTGCTGCGCCATAATAGGAACTCCTCAATACCATTCTTTAAAGAGCATCCTTTGCAGTTCCCATTGGGCTCAGCAGGTCAAGAACCCAACTAGTATCCATGAGGATGTGGGTTCGATCCCTGACCCCACTCAGTGGCTTAAGAATCTGGTATTGCCACAAGCTACGGAACGAGTCGCAGATGCGGCTCGGATCTGGCGTTGCTGTAGTGTAGGTCTCAGCTGCAGCTCCAATTTGACCCCTAGCGTGGGAACTTCCATATATCACAGGCACGGCCATAAATAGAAAAACAAACAAACAAAAAATCTTGATTTTCAAATCAATATTCCCATGTGGATGTGACTTGATTATCTGCCATTGCCCCTATCTTTCTTCTAACAACAGATGCTCCCAAGTTTTAACTGGACATGTAGTTACCCAGCCAAAAACTACATTTCCCAAGTTCCCTTCTACCTAAGTGTGACCATGTGATAAGTTCTGACCAATGAGATGAGAGCCGATGTGCTTTATACACTGTCCAAGTAGCATCTTTTAAAAAGGTAGTTGCTTGGCGTTTCATTGCGGTCCAGAGGGTTAAGGATCTGGCACTGTCACTGCAGCAGCTTGGGTCACTGCTCTGGCATGGGTTTGATCCCTGGCCCGGGAACATGCCATAGGTGTGGTTGCCCCCCCCACCCCTACCTCCCGCTGCCAGCAAAAGGAAGCTGCTTGCCTTTCATTTATTCCTTCTCTACATTCCTGTTGGCTAGAAAATGGTGACAATGAGAAGAGCCTTGCTGGATGTGGAGGAGGAAGCCAAATACTGAAGGAGAACAGAGATTATCTACTGGTCCAGTGATAGAACAGATATATTTAAGATAACAAGGCTGACCTACTGGCCAGAGTCCCTGCATGGCAATGTGGAATTTGGCTGCATGACCATCAGACTATCTGCCTGCCTACATCTAAGCAAGACCAAAAGTTGGCCAACTATTTCTGTAAAGGATCAAAGAGTAAATATTTTAGGCTTTGCAAGCCACTCAGTCTCTGTTGCAAATACTCAGCTCCCTCATGTATGAGAAAGTGGCAAGAGACAATACATAAATGAATAGGTGTGGCTGTTTTCCAATAACCTACAAAAACAGGAGGTAGGCAGGATTTGGTCCGTGAGCTGTGGTTTAATGACTATCAAGTGATAGAGAAAGCCATGTTTTATTTGAATCACTGCATTTTCAGGTCTCTGTGTTAGGACAACTTAGCCTGTACCCTCAACCAAAATACCCTGTCCTTATTCAAAGCCTCACGTCAAAGCCCACCTCTTCCAGGAGGTCACCCAGATGTAAAGCATCCACCCACTGGTCTTACTGTTACTTCTTCAGATCACACTTGCTCACAAAGGGTTCGCTCGAAGCCTGGCGCAGGAGGCATTCCAGACCCAAATTCTTGTAAAACTTCAAATAGGAAGGGAATTGCTGGAATCCCCCAGGTCACAGAGCAACAGCCATCTGCTAACTGCCACCTGCAGAGCCCTGGTTCTAAGCTTCCCTGCTCCCATTCTAACATGCCTATGACACGCTCCCTGCCTCTCAAACAAAGGAGTCGGAACTTACCTCTGGCAAAAAAAAGGGGTCACTTTGGACAAGGAGCACGGCTAATTCCTCTTTGTTCAGTCCAGAGAGCTCATGATTGTTCAGGACTCTGAAGTTCTCGTCTGAGAGAACCTCGTGAGAATATTTGCATAAATTCCTGGAAGAAAAATGACAACTGTCAGTGTTTTCACTTCACAGAAAGTAAAGAAAAATCAATCACCCAGGTAACTTTCAGTCATTGAAAATCAATGCCCATATACTTTGGTAACAAACATAGGTTGGTCTTTCTTCAAGAAGACACTTGAAAGGGAGCACCTGTTGTGACTCAGTGGCAACGAACTCGACTAGTATCCATGAGGACACGGGTTCAATCCCTGGCCTCGCTCAGTGGGTTAAGGATCCGGTGTTGCTGTGAGCTGTGCTGTAGGTCACAGATGCAGCTGGGATCTGGCATTGCTGTGGCTGTGGTGTAGGCCGGCGGCTATAGCTCCAATTTGACCCCTAGCCTGGAAACTTCCATATGCCTCGGGTGAGGCCCTCGGAGACGGGGGAAAAAAAAAAAAGACGGGAAAAAAAAGAGAACGCACTTAAAGAAATATGAACTGGGGTAACATCTAGATGGAGAACGGGAATATGAGGATTTTCTTTCACAAATTAAACACACCTAGGAGTTCCTTGGTGGCTCAGCAGATTAAGGACCTGGAGTTGTCACTGCTGTGGGGTGGCTTCAGTCCCTGCCCTGGGAACCTCTGCAAACCGCAGGCATAGACAAAAAAACCAAGGAATGAAACAAGCCCTTAATTGTGTATTTTAAACTCTACAAAGAAAGAGGCAAAAATCTCTGTTACTTTAAGACCAATGATCTAGGTCTGATCGAACTTGCTAGTACGATGATGGACCCTGTTCTATAATCTGGGCTAAGATGTAAGCCATACATGACTGGTGACTACTTGAAATATAGATATAAGATTAAAAACTACATTTCTGTTTTACTTTAAATTTGAATAGCCACACATGACTAGTGGCTACTACACTTCATGGCAGAGCTTTAAGTCTTTGCGAAGTAGCTTCACCATTACCTGGGAGCTTGTCACAAATTTAGAATCTCAGACCCCATCCCAGTTCTACGGAATCAAAATCTGCCTTTCAGCAAGATCCTCAAATGATTGAATCCCACTGAGGTCCCACAAGCACCCAGATCACTGAGAAACCTTGACAGCCCTGTTTTCATACGTACATCCATGTTTTGCTACATGTTTCAAACATAATTTGACAGGCGTTCCCGTCATGGTGCAGCAGGAACGAGTATGACTAGGAACCATGAGGTTGTGGGTTCGATCCCTGGCCTCACTCAACGGGTTAAGGATCCCGAGTTGCTGTGGCTGTGGTGTACACTGCCAGCTGTAGCTCCGATTTGAGCCCTATCCTGGGAACCTCCATGTGCCACAGGTGCAGTCCTAAAAAAATCAGAAAAAAAACAACAACAACAACCAAACAAACAAAAAAACCATAATTTGACAGGTCCACATAACAAACTCATTCCGCTTTTTTTTTTCCCTTTGGCCAAGACCGCAGCATGTGGAATTCGCCAGGCCAGGGATGGAACCCATGGCACAGCAGTGATCCAAGCCACTGCAGTGACACTGCTGGATCCTCAACCCACTGGGCCACAAGATAACTCCCTCATTCTCCTTTTAAACGTACATAGGCTCCCCTCCCTATAATATGGTCAGTGTCCTCAGATTTATGGTTTTAACAGCTGTTAATATGATGGGATAGAAATTATTTTCTAGTTTGCACAACCATTATCAAATTGTGAGGTATTTAGGTAATGGTGATTTTCACTACATGACCTTGGTACAAACTTTTCTTTTTTCTAAATTTTAAGGTCTTTTATTGAAGATATTAATTTACATTGATTTACAATGTTAGTTTCCGCTATACAGCAAAGTGATTCAGTTACACACATATGTATGTGTGTATGTATATATACACACATTCTTTCTTTATATATTCTTTTCCACTATGGTTTACCATAGGACACTGAATATAGCTCTCTGCGCTACACTGTAGGACCTTGTTTTTCAACTTTTCTTCTTTGACATTATTTTCTTGAGATTGATTCCTTTAGAAGCATTGCCTCAAAGGACACAATAATTTTCCTGGCAGCTTGTGTGTCATTTTGATCTCCTACAATCTAAGCATGTCTATTTCCCCACATGAACATTAACATGGAGTTTTATCACTTTGCTACTGCAGTGGGAAAGAAATAGACTTATGCTTTTATTTGCACTTTACTAGCAACACTGAAATATCCCCATATGTAGGCTTGAGGCTTGTATTCCCTCATACTATTTTGTACACATCTTTTAACTGTTTATCTAGTGGAGAGTGGGTACTGATTTATATATTTGTAATTGTTCTTCACTTTTTTTTTTGCTTTTTTTTAGGACTGTGGCACATGGAAGTTACCAGGCTAGGGGCTGAATCAGAGCTGCAGCTACCAGCCTATGCCGCAGCAATGCCAGATCCGAGCTGCGTCTGCAATCTATACCACAGCTTGAGGCAATGCCGGATCCTTAACCCACTGAGCAAGGCCATGGATCAAATCCGTATCCTCATGGATACTAGCTGGGTTCGTAACCCACTGAGCCACAATGGGAATCCCATTCTTTACATTTTTTAATATTAATCTTTACCAACCTGATTTATTTTTATAATAATAATAGTTTTGCATTTTATAATATTATAAATATTATTGTTTTAATATTATTCAATATTAATAGTGATTAATGTTAATTAATATCAATAAAGTATTAATTATAGTAATCAATAATTATTTAATTTTAATTGATTTAGCTTTTAATTATTTAATTAATATAACATGCTTATTTAGTTTGTTAATTTAGTAATATAACAATATTTAATGTCGTTAATAACACATTTTATTTTTAAAAAATCTTTTTTTTGTCTTTTTAGGGCCACACCTGCGGCATATGGAGGTTCCCAGGCTAGGGGTCTAATCGGAGCTGAAGCTGCCAGCCTATGCCAGAGCCATAGCCACAGCAACACCGGATCCTTAACCCACTGAACGAGTCCAGGGATGGAACCCGCAACCTCATGGTTCCTAGTTGGATTCGTTTCTTACGTGCCACGACAGGAACTCCTATATTATTTCTACATTATTTTTATAATAATAGTTTTGCATTTTCCCCTGTTTGTCAAGAACTTATTAAGGTTGCTGTTGCTGAATTTCTGTATGACCAGATCCTTACAATTTGCCATTCATAATTTAGCCCACCGTTTTTACACTTGAGAAATAATTCTTCCACCACAGCTGTATAACTATAACATACCTTTTTGTTTCACTTTTAAAAGAGATAGTTTCAACTTTAGTTCTTTAAAACATCTGGAGCTTATATTGACAGCCTGCATCAGAAGAGGACAAAAATGCTTTCTACCAACTTTTCTCAATCGTGTCTATTAAATAGGAATTTCTTCTTACTATTTTGTTACAGAGGATTAATGTTAACTTTTTAGCAAATTTAGAACTATTGGAATTCCTATTATGTTTTTATCAATCTACTGTTCTGTTTTGAATCTGATACCATACAATTTAAATGTCACTTGCACCACATTTTAAATATTAACAGAGTAATTGTTCCTATTCTATTTGCTTATTCCTTTTCAAAAAACTCTCGTGTGCTTACCTATTATTTTCTCTGTAGAAATTTTATTATGGTTTTTGTCAATCTCCACAAAATGTCATACTGAGACTCTAATCTGTGTTAACTCCATAAATTAGATTGGATATTATGTCATGTTAACTACATTAAATCTTCTGACTCTGGAACAGAAAATATCTTCGTTTATTCAAGTCACTCTATTTCTCTTATTGAGAATTAAAAATCTTTCTTTTAACAGTTCTCTCTCATTTCCCAAATATTAAACATGGATCTGTTGCCACTATTAGTTTTCAGTTGTTTGTCACTAGTGAACAGAAAGGCAAAATGACGGTGAAATTAGCCTACTGAAATTGACAATGGCTTTTTAAAAAATGTGAACATCTAAGTAAAAGTTGCTCTTTAAGAATTAATCTTAGGGAGCTCCTGTTGTGGCTCAGTGGGTTAAGAACCCAAATAATGTCCGTGAGGATGCAGGTTCGATCCCTGGCCTCGCTCAGTGGGTTAAGGATCCGGCATTGCAGCAAGCTGCCGCGAAGAGGGAAGATGAGGCTGGGATCTGGTGTTGCTGTGGCTGTGGTGCAGGCCAGCAGCTGCAGCTCCAATTTGACCCCTAGCCTGGGAACTTCCACAGGCCCAGGTACAGTCTAAAAAAGGGGAAAAAAAAAAAAAAGGAATTAATCTTGGAGTTCCCATTGTGGCTCAGCAGTAATAAACCCCACTAGTATCCATGAGATCGTGGGTTTGATCCCTGGCCTCATTCAATGAGTTAAGGATCCAGCACTGCCGTGAGCTGTGGTTTAGGTCGCAGACACAGCTTGGAGCTGGTGTTGCTGTGGGGTAGGCCGGAAGCTGTAGCTCCGATTCAACCCCTAGCCTAGAAACTTCCATATGCTGCAAGTGCAGCCCTTAAAAAAAAAAGAATTACTCTTTGAAAGTCATTATTCATATAAATCAGCTATATTTCAATAAAACTTTAAAGAAATGAAAAAAGTCATTATTCATAAACAACAAGGCCCTGCCATATAGCATAACAGAAAAGAATATGAAAAAGAATGTATACAACTGAGTCGCTTTGGTGTATGGCAGAAATTAACACAATACTGTAAATCACTAAGTACACGTCGATACATTTTTTAAATGAAATGAAACTTTTTTTTTTAAAGTCACTGTTGAAATGCTGCTGTCTGTGTACAAGGCACTTCTGAAACACTCTGGAATTGCCTTCAGATCTAGCTATGGAACCTCATGAGAAAAATCAGAATCAACAACCATGGCAGTCACCGCCCCAGCCCTTGAAACGCAGCCAGCGCTCCCACACACCCTGCTTTGTGGAAGAGTCAAGGGCAGCTGATCTGGCTCTCGCCACAGCCTGTATCCCAGCCATTTGCTCAGGCGTGCCCTCTCCTCCTTTCTCCACTGGGAGTCCCTGGCTTTTAGAGTGTTTCTGGCGCTCCTTGATCAAGCTGACCTCAGCTCTCTGCTGGACCTTGGGATCTGTGGTCTCAAATAACCGTTCCCTCCCCAACAGTCACCCAGAGCCCCTCGGAAGCTGGGCTAAGGCTCCCCAGCCACCCCGGGAAGGGGGGATCTATGAAATTCTACAGCAGGAAAGGGCCCCGCCTCCAGTCGAAAGGAGAAAAGCCCTCCCTGGCAGCCTGACCAGATGTGCGTGTGCCTCATTACCTCATAAAGCCTCTCACTCCACTGGGCACTGCCAGTGATGGTCCCCTTGCTGTGTGGGCTGTGTCACTGACCTCACCGAGACCCGGCGCCCTGGGCAGCCTCTACCCTTTGGCTTGGAGAGAACGGACAGTGGCTCGTCAGGAGGAACTAAGAGCACTTCTTGAGCTCCAGTCCAGACACGGTGAACACAGAGCCAAGGCGACGATACCTCTCCTTGTGGCCCCATAATGAGGGTCACAGGGGAGGAGGACCCAGCCCCTCTCCAGGTCCCAGCGAGATGCACCCACAATCACACCCATCCCCAGCCTGCTCTGTCCTAGCCAAGGAGCCACAGGGCACTGCCAGGGTCCTGGCACTCAACATTCCCTCAAAAGAACGAAAGGCCACCAGAGAAGCCCAACAAGGACCCCTGTGCCTGGAAGCCCGAGGGTCCCGGCTTCCCAAGGCCACCCAAGACACTCAAGCTTCAGGAAGAGCCGAGCCAGCACATGCGATGCTGGCTGGGTCTTCGAGGTTGACCATCTGAGCGCAGATTCACTTTTCATTTCTCAGCTCCTTCCTCAAGCGGACTGCTCTTCCCTCTGGATTCTTTAACACCCACCTTGACCCAGCTTCAGGCAGCAACATGTCTATACCTAGCCTTGGGTTCTGACCCTGTCCTCCTGTCCCGGGGAGGCCCTGCTCTGTTTTTCTGCATTCCGTAGACGTCCCCAAACTTCTTAGAGGCTTTATCTCCACCCTAATCTCAACATATTGTTCCGGGTGGGACAGTCTGTGCTCACCTATCTGGGGAGGAGGTAAGACCAGAAGTACAGACTCTAACAATTATCATATTCTTCCTAAGTGACAGGAACTTGCACCTGTTATTTATAACCTATGAGGAAACGGTTTACTTTTTACTTTGGGAAACTGAGGCTGGGTAAAATGAGAAATCGAAGGTGACTCAAATAAGACGAAGGGCTGATGACGGAACCCAGATCTCAAAAGGCAAATAAAAACATCATCTGGAGAGCTCCCTGGTGGCCCAGTGGTTAGGGATCTGGTGTTGTCACGGCTGTGACTAGGGTCACTGCTCTATTTTGGGTTCGATCCCTCGCCGGGGAACTTCCACATGCTATGCAGATAGGTCTGAGATTTTTTCCAAACCAGAAAGAAAGAAAAATGCTGTTCTGGATCATGCGGGCTCCTGTTTCCTCTAAGCAGAAAATCGAGAGTCAGGAGAAAGAGTGCACACAAATCACATAAGCGATGTAAGAGGGACCCCATCATGACAGAACCGCTTTCTTAGGACCAGCAGTGAGGAGACAAGTTCCGCAGCACCAGTCACGGTCAGGGCATGAGGAAGCTCACCTTCAGGTTTAAGACGCACGAAGCTTCCTTCTTACTCTCTTCTGACCACTGTGTCCCAGCTCCAGGTCTCTCATATTGGCTACCAGGCTTTAGCCAGCAAGCACTGTGCACATCTCCCACAGCTTCTTGCGGGGACGGGGCGGTGGGGGGGTGTCCTCAAAGCCAGGGGTTCCCAAAGTGTGATTCCCTGAACCAGCATCACTTAGGAGGCTGTCAGAAACACAAATTCTCAGGCCCCATCCTAAACCTACTGGGTGAGTCGCAAACGTCTAGCTCGCATCAGAAGCATCTAGAAGGTTCATCAGAACACAGACTGCTGAGTTTCCAAACCATAGGTCTGGGGTGAGGGCTGAGGATGTGCATTTCAGCAAGCTCCCAGGTGAGGCCGAAGCAGCTGGTCCAATGAGCACACGTGGAGTTAAGGACACTCGAGGTTTCCTTCTCCAGCAGAGGACAAGAGGTCTGGCACACACAGGGACTCCCCACCTCCCGGCACAGAAAAGAGCTCACCCACAAATCATTATTAACTGCCTAGAGAAAAACAAGTGTTTGCCGAATGCTGCCTGCTCTTGGGGCAGAGCAATCTCAAACAGCATGAGTTGGAAGAAGGGATGGTTACTTAATTTAAAAAAAGCAAAAACAAAAATGAAGACAGCCTTGAAAGAGAGGACTCTCTCTCAGGAATCTCAAGCCCAAAGCCTAAACACAAATGGCCTTTTCCCTTTCCCCTTCCAGCCACAGAACAAAATGTTATTTTAACCCCGGTTATAAATCCTCCGCCAACCACAGACGAGGTCTAGCTTGCAGGGTGGTTCCCGCAGAGATGACCACACGTAAGCATCTAATCATCGCCCGGGAGCCTGAGCCACACCCTCAGAAACTGATTTACTTTGACAGGCGGTGGGACCCCAGCTGATTCCACTGAGCAGCACAGGCTGGGAACTGCAGGCTGGGCCCCCGAGATGCCATTTTAAGCCAGGTCCCTGCACGAGACATTCACCTGGGGTTTCACCAGTCTATAAACACAGGACCAACGCTGGGCTCAGCACGACCAGACCAGAGCCACCAAAGAGTCCTGGGTTTTTTTTGACAGTAATTTGTGTCAAAACCCTCCTTCCCTTCCCCGGCTCACCTCTTCCGCCCCCTCTCCCCCAACACCTTGTGGGGCAGGGCTGACAAAAATCAAAGGGCCAGACGATTTGTAGAGAAAACAGGAAACAGCTCACCGTGATAGATGCCAGGTGAAAAAGGAACCAGGACGTGTGAAAGATAAAATCTAGAGAGACTGGTCTGAAGAATAAAGCGTCATCAATCAAACCAACCCTGGAGTTCCTGCTGGGGTGCAGCAGAAACAAAACCGACTTGTATCCATGAGGACGCGGGTTCACTCCCTGGCCCTGCTCAGTGGGTCAAGGATCTGGCGTTGCCGTGAGCTGCGGTGTAGACTGCAGATGCGGCTCGGATCCTGCATTGCTGTGGCTGTGGTGTAGGCCAGCAGCTGTAGCTCCAACTGGACCCCTAGCCTGGGAACCTCCATATGCCATGGGAGTGGCCCCCCCCCCAAAAAAAACCAACCCTGATGAGGATTATTTTAAAGTCCTATGACTCCTGTGTTCTCTACATGTTTGTACTTTTGATGTTCGAGATAAAATTGCCAGTAATGTGAGACAGGCGTGCTTCACTGAATCTGAAACTCCTAGTCAAATGGGGGAGAACCAGCCTAGACCAGCAGAGAGCACAGGTGCAGGCCAAGGAACACTCTGACAGAAGACAAAGGGTGGCGCCCAAGTAATTGACCTGCCTTTTTTGTCTTTTTAGGGCCGCACCTGCAGCCTATGGAGGGTTCCAGGCTAGGGGTCCAGTTGGAGCTACCGCTGCCGGCCTACACCACGGCCACAGAAATGCAGGATCTGAGCCGCAGATGCGACCTACCCCACAGCTCACAGCAACGCCAGATCCTTAACCTGCTGAATGAGGCCAGGGATGGAACCCACATCCTCATGGATACTAGTCGGGTTCTTAACCCACTGAGGCACAACGGGAACTCCAGCATTTTCTTTTTAATTCTTCAAGTGATCCCAAGGTGCAGCAAACATTGGGGAGCGTTGCTCTAAGGCCACATCAGGACGGAGCAAAAGCACAGGAAGTGAAGAGAGTGAAGCACAGGAGGAGGTGGGGGTATTGCCAATATCTTGATGATTAGAGTAGGTCACACACAACGCATCTCTTCTCGAACATGCCTTTTCTCTCCCTGCCCAATTCCCAACATAAATCCCTTTGGAATAAAGAAGAATATTAAAGTAAACCAGAGAGGGAGTTCCCGTTGTGGCGCAGTGGTTAACGAATCCGACTAGGAACCATGAGGTTGCGGGTTCCGTCCCTGCCCTTGCTCAGTGGGTTAAGGATCCGGTGTTGCCGTGAGCTGTGGTGTAGGTTGCAGACGCGGCTCGGATCCTGCGTTGCTATGGCTGTGGCGTAGGTGGGCGGCTACAGCTCCGATTTGACCCCTAGCCTGGGAACCTCCATATGCCGCTGGAGCGGCCAAAGAAATGCCAAAAAGACAAAAAATAAATAAATAAATAAATAAACTAAACCAGAGAGAAGGAGGAATGAACTGGTTTATGGTGTCTGAGGATCTCTTTAGTGAGAAAAGGGCAGAAGCTTCTAGAATAGCCTCCTGTTGGCAACACAAAGCATGTGCTCAATAAATATTTGCTGATGGAGTGAGGAGAATGCCTGAGGCTTCCCGTGTTTCTTACAGTTCTATCATATAACAGTAACAGACATACCAGCCTGCCCTGGAAAGAATGCAAGACGTTTTTCATCATAGGTTCGCCCCGTGGCTAACAATCCATTTCTCTTTTACGCCCTCAAACTCTGAGGCCACATAAAGTTTTGCATTTGCCATCTGCCAGGAAGCACATCCCCAGATACTGTTTCTGAAAGTGTGGTTCCTGAACCCTTGGAGTGATGGTTAAAACACAAATTCTCAGGGTGTTCCCCGATGGCCTAGTGGTAAAGGATCCAGCATTGTCACTGCTGTGGCTTGGGTTCCGTCTCTGGCCAAGAACCTTCAGCATGCTGGCCACAAGGCAAAAAAAAAAAAAAAAAAAAACCCAAAAAACAAACAAAACCCCAAAACGAAATTCTCAGACCCCATTCATCCCTTCTGAACCAGAATTTCTGATATTTGATCAGGAATCTGCATTTGAATAAGCTCTCCCTAAAGTGATTCAGATATACCTCAAAGTCTAGGGCTACCCAAGATTAACCCTCAAGGTGCGGAGGAAAAAAAAAAAAAACGCTACACTTCTTTATTCTGTATCTAAGAAAGTAAAAACTTATTGCCTAGGCTGAAAAAAGGTAGAGGATTAGGGAGATTAATTGGTTAACTTAGAAGGGGCACAAGAGAACCTCTAAGGCCGATGAAAATTTTCGGTACTTTAATCATGGTGGTTACATGAGTATACCATTTGTTATAAGCCTTCAAACCTCCCAGGCCAGGGATCGAACCCATGCCACAGCAGTGACAATGTCAAATCCTTAACCGCTAGGCTAGCAGGCAACTCCTGAACTGTACACTTTTTTTTTAGGGCCACCCCCCTCCCTCCTCCCCCCTCCTCCTGCATATGGGGGTGGCTATGGGTCATATCAGAGCTATAGCCACTGGCCTACACCACAGCTACAGCAACATCAGATCTGAGCCAAGTCTGCGACCTACACCGCAGCTCACAGCAACACTGAATCCTTAACCCACTGACGGAGGCCAAGGACCGAACCTGCATCTTCATGGATGCTAGTCAGACTCAGATTCTGCTGAGCCATGGTGGGAACTCCCCAAACTGTCCACTTTAAATGGGTATGTTTTATTGTATATAAATGATACCTCAATCAAAGTTGATTTTAAAAGTTCTTTTAAAAGGTAAAAAAAAAAATTACATATTTAATATACGAATTAAGAATTATATATCATATAGTTTTTAAATAAACACATAATAGGAGTATATGCTCAAAATGTTCTCTGTCAGGGGCGAGGAAACAAAATTGTTTGCTATCTGCTTCCCTAGGTAACCTCTCTTAACCTGAAGCTCTGAACTGGTCTGAAACCCTGAAGTCTCTTCTCAGGACGGACGTATGAAAAGATCACGTACTAGGAGTTCCCATGACAGTGAGAACTCCTCTTAGTTTAATTTTTGCAGATGGCTGCAGACACTGAAAGTCAAATTTGATCAAATTCAGGGAGTTTCCCGGTGGCTGAGAGGGTTAAGGACCCAGCGCTGTCACTGCTGTGGCTTAGGTCGCAACCATATAAAGCGGGTTCAGTCCCTGGCTAGAACTTCCACATGCGGTAGGCATGGCCCAAAAGAAAACAAACAGAAAAAAAGTTGACCGCATTCAATCAAATATGAGGCAAATCTGAAAAGAGAACACAAATTCCCAAATGAGCTCACGGACACACACCCCTTCCTGCGGTGAGGTCACAGAAAACAACAGGTCTCTAAAGCCATCAACCTGCCCAGGAGACTCCCCCAGAGAGAGCACAGTCCGTAACAAAGGAACTTGCGGGAAGACTCCTCCTTGGTAACCACACCCACTCAAAGGACGGGTAACAGGCAAAAGTGAAAGGCAAGCCTTGAAAACAATACTCTACGTGAAAGAAGCCAGACAAAATGGGACAAATATAGTGTGACTCCATTAACAGGAAACATCTAGAAGGGGCAAATCCAGGCAGACAGAAAGTACAGTAGAGGCTGCCAGGGGCTGAGAGGAGGAAAGAATGACAGTGTGGATGGGCGTGGGGCTTCTTTTGGGGGTGATGAAAATGTTCTGGAACCAGATGGTGGTGATGGTTGCACAACATCTCGAATGTACTCATTGCCAATGCACTTTACGCTTAAAGATGACAACAATAAAACATAATAAAGGCTGTTACTGACACAGAGTGCTAAGAGGACAGGAAAAGAAAAAACGCAAAGAAGAAGCAACTACTAAGAATCAGACACCAGAGTTCCCCATGTGGCACAAAGGAAATGAATCTGACTAGGAACCATGAGGTTGTGGGTTTGATCCCTGGCCTCGCTCAGTGGGTCAAGGATCTGGCGTTGGCGTGAGCTGTGGTGTAGGTCGCAGACGCAGCTCGGATCCCGCGTCCCTGTGGCTGTGGCATAGGCTGACAGGCTACAGCTCCGATTCAACCCCTAGCCTGGGAACCTCTATATGCTGCACGTGTGGCCCTAAAAAGAAAAAAAAAAAAAATCAGACACCAAGTAACATAAACTTGAAAACCAAGCATTATGACTTAGAAGGGCTAGAGACTGAGAAAACAGAAAGAATAAAAACGAGGGAGTTCCTGTCGTGGCTCAGTGGTTAACAGATCCGACTAGGAACCATGAGGTTGCGGGTACCATCCCTGGTCTCGGTCAGTGGGTCAAGGATCCAGCATTGCTGTGAGCTGGAAAACATGGCTCAGATGCCGCATTGCTGTGGCTGTGGCGTAGGCCAGCGGCTACAGCTCCAACTAGACCCCTCGCCTGGGACCCTCCAGATGCCGCGGGTGCAGCCCTAGAAAAGGCAAAAAGACAAAAAAAAAAAAGAATAAAAACTACAGGGAGGTACAATTTCACATTCCTTGTTCTGGCACAATTTGTAAAAGTCTGGTATCAACTGGCAAGGATATGAAACAAGGGAATGCTCGTATTTTTCTGGTGGGATAAAAATTAGTATACACACTTGGAAAATAATTTGGTATTATCCCCTCACACTTAAGTATGGAGTTCCATTAGATACCTAGTTAACTCTTGCATCTTGGATAGATGCACCAAAATATTAGTTTAAAGTATCAAAATTACCCACCCTGAAAACAGTCTATATTTTAATCACAAGAAAATTGATACATAAATTGTGTACATTTGCCCCCCCCAAGAAAGCTATACATTTGAAGGAAATAGAGCAGTCCCTTTCCTAAAAATTTAGGGGGGGTTGGGGCAAAATAAATGGAGTCCCATGTATCTAAACACTTAAAAGTAATTAAACTAAAAATGGTTCAATAAAATATGTTCTCTTTTCCTATCTAGACAAACATACTTTCTCTCTCTCTCTCTCTCTCTTTTTTTTCTTTTTTTTTCTTGCTTTTTTTAGAGCCACACCCGTCACCTATGCAAGCGCCCAGGCTAGGGGTCAAATCAGAGCTGCAGCTGCCATCCTACGCCACAGCCACAGCCACAGCCACAGGCACACCAGATCCGAGCCTGTCTGCAACCTACACCACAGCTCACAGCAAGGCCAGATCCTTAACCCACTGACCGAGGGTAAGGATTGAACGCACATCCTCATGGATACGAGTCGGATTCGTTACCACTGAGCCACAATGGGAACTCTGACAAATATACTTTCATAATCCCCTGGAAGGCCAAGGTCAAATTTAGACTTCTCAGACTCCTCTGAGTTCTGCGAGAGGCTATGGCTGATGAAGAAAGTCAGCCTTGGCCCCCCACCTCCACTTCTCTCCTCTCAGGCTGTTAGCATCATCACACAGAGGCAAGGAACAGGCCAGCCTGTACACCCAAATTTCTTCTACAGGTAGGAAGACCTGGGAGAGAAGCCCACTCAGGCCCTGAATTCCAGAGTCCTGGGAACGCAGGGCATCGTCTGGATAGGGGTAGGGCCACAGATGGGGGTGGGGCACAGGTTCTAGATGGGCATGATTCCTTAACCCCACAGACTCCTCAAAAAGTAAGCAGGGGAGTTCCCTTGTGGCACAGCAGGTTTTTAGTTGAAGGGTATGAACTTTCAGTTATAAGATGAATAAGTTCTAGAGAGCTCCAGTACAGCGTGGTGACCAAAGTTGATAACAGTGTATTGTAGGGAGTTCCTATAGCGGCTCAGTGAGTTAAGAATCCGACCAGTATCCATGAGGACGCAGGTTTGATCCCTAGCCTCTCTCAGTGGGTTAAGGATCTGGCATTGCCACAAGCTGTGGTATAGGTTGCAGACCACGGCTTGGATCTGGTGTTGCTATGGCTGTGGCATAGGCCAGCAGCTGCAGCTCCGATTGGACCCTAGCCTGGAAACCTCCATATGTGGTGGGTGCAGCCCTAAAGACCAAATTTTAAAAGAGGGGTGAGTAGAGAGTTCCCTGGTGGCTCAGGGGGTTAAGGATCAGGTGCTGTCCCCGCAGTGGCTTAGTCACTGCTGTGGCTGGAGTCTGACACCTGGCCCAGGAACTTCCACATGCCATAGGTATGGCAAAAAAAAAAAAAAAAACCATGGTAAATAGATGTAATGATAAATAGGTTAATCAGCTTGATTGAGGAAATCATTTCACAGTGTATAGATTTATAAAAAACCACACTGTATGCCTTAAACATGTACAGTGTTTATTGGTTAGTCTTACCTAAACCTGGTATGTTTACCTCTAGTTATCCCCTCTATAAGGGGGGAGATGATCAATGACAAGATTTCAGAGAAGTTTAACTGGATAATATTCTATTTCTGAAGCTGATTTGCAGGTACACAGATACACAGATATTCATTGTATGCATTATATATTTCATAGGACTTAAATATCACATAAAAAAACTTTACTGAGAAAATTCTTTTAAAAATTAGAACAATAAGATACCACTTTATACCGTTAAGATGGGCATAAATCAAAAATTCTGATAATATCAAGTGTGAATTAGCCATACAATGGGGAACCTGAGACTCTCAAACATGAAAATGTAAATTGTTATAACCACTTTTATCATATTAACTTGCCAGAATCTGAAAATTTGACTTATTTATTTACTTTGTCTTTTTGTCTTTTTAGGGCCACACCCGTGGCATATGGAATAGCCTAGGCTAAGGGTCGAATCAGAGCTACAGCTGCCGACCTGTGCCACAGCCACAGCCACTCAGGATCTGAGCCGTGTCTGCGACCTACACCACAGCTCACGGCAACGCCGGATCCTTAACCCACTGAGCGAGGCCAGGGACTGAACCCGGAACCCCATAGTTCCTAGTTGGATTTGTTAACCACTGAACCATGATGGGAATTCCTCTTTTTTTTTTTTTTTCTTCTTTTTTTCCAGAATCTGAAAAATTTAAAGCTGTGCACCTCCAACCCAGCAATTCCATTTCCTAATGACCTACCCTGGGGAAGCTTGTGTCATGAGCACCAAAAGACATGCACAGTCACCATCGGTTGTAGGAAGAAATTAGAAATACACTAATTGTTCTTTATTATGGGAAGAGGTGCTGAATTATGGTAAAAATCATATGGTGAAATACTACACAGCTATTGAGATGAATAAGCTAGATCTTTGTAATAACATGAATAGATCTTGAAAACATAACATTGAGTAAAAATTCTAAAACACATAAAACAATACTTCCTTCTATATATGAATACAGATATATATAAGAAGAAATTACAAAATCATAGAAAGGCAGGATATACACCAAAATATGATGGAGGTTGCTTCTGGGGAAAGAGGGGACTGAGATTAAGGGTTATGCTACGGGTTTATTTCTTTGGGGGTTTTTTTTTGTCTTCTTTTTTAGGGCCGAATCCGTAGCATATGAAGTTCCCAGGCTAGGGGTCCAACCAGAGCTACAGCTGCCAGCCTAGGCCACAGCCACAGCCACACCACAGCAACGTGGGATCTGAGCCTCGTCTGCGATCTACACCACAGTTCACGGCAACACCAATCCTTAATCCACTGATAGAGGCCAGCGATCCAACCCGAGTCCTCGTGGATACTAGTTGGATTTGTTTCCACAGCACCACAGTGGGAACTCTCTATTTTATTTTAAAATAAAAGAAGTAAAAAATGAAAATGTTCTGAGAGGTGAGTTAGAAGCTTGTTAGATGCTATATATATATGGTATAACTTCTGAAACACTGCACACTCAGAATATATATATGCTGATGTTTGCTATATTATCCTCTGTACTATTTGGTGGTTTCGTTTCAATTTATGAAACAGTCAGTTCTCTTCCCATCCCCCCACCCCCACCAAATATTTCAATTAAGGGAAAGGCGTACAAACAGGAAAGAGCCCAGAGGAAACACCCACATGGGCAGAAACCGCAAAGCTAGTTGAAGACACTCAGCCTGCTTTAAACAGTTAAACCAAAATCACCTGCTTTAAACAGTTAAACCAAAAGAAGATCCTGAATTAATGAAAGATCACACTTCTTACAGCTACTTGACAACACAAGTAACTAAGTTAAGAAGTCATGCAGATCAGGGTTCAACCGCGATCCGTGACCTTCGGTGAAATTCGAAACAGCTCTAGGCCTGACTTTGCTTACAATTCGATGAGACTTATAGAGAGTTCTCTTCGTGGCTCAGAGGCTAACAAACCCGACTAGGATCCATGAGGATGTGGGTTCGATCCCTGGCCTCGCCCAGTGGGTTAAGGGCCCAGGGTGCCATGAGCTGTGGTGTGGGTGGCAGACTCGGCGCCAATGCTGCGGCTGTGGCTGTGGTGTGGGCCAGAAGCGGTAGCTCCAATTCAACCCCTAGCCTGGGAACTTCCGTGTCCCACAGGTGCGGCCCTAAAAGACAAGAAAAAAAAGAGAGAAATGAGACTTAGGACTCCTACATCAAGCATCACAGTAAAGACTAACTTGGACACCATCTTCAAAGTGCTTATCACAGTGCTTGGTGCAGGGCTGTTTGTTCAATAACTGGTAGTTATTATTTGTGTCAGACCTGGGATGAGAACTCCACGTGTGCACATGTATTTCAGCAAAGCAAAAAGAAATACCCAAACCAATGGACCAAAACTAATTATCCAATGCTGAAGCCAGCCCTGTGGTTAACTAAAATGTATAGACAGCTCAAACAAGGGAAGAGAAAAGGCTGGAACTGCAGAATTGATAGGAGAAATCCCATCTATAAGTAACAGTACTACAGAGGAAAAGTCAAAAGTCCAGCAAAAGGGAAGTTGTCCTCTGGCAAACAGAACAGTTACCGAACAGAATGGTCATCTCAACAGAGATCAACAATCTTAACCAGTCAACAGAGCCCATCCACCTAAAATCCACAAAGAAAACCCTTAGACGCCCATGTGCCAAGTTTTAGAAGATGAGGTTTTGTAAGTTGCTAAGAGGAGAATATTTTAAGATGTAATTGGCGGAAAAATGTATTTCTTAGGCTTTGAGATAAAAGAAAAAGAATTTTCCCGAGGGGCCTTATGAAGACAGAGTATACATTACTGGATTTAAAATGTGCAATTTCCGGAGTTCCCGTTGTGGCTCAGCAGAAGCGAATCTGACTAGCATCCAGGAGGACGAGGGTTCGATCCCTGGCCTCGATCAGTGGGTTGAGGATCCGGCATTGCCGTGAGCTGTGGTGTAGGTTGCAGACACGGCTTGGATCTGGTGTTGCTGTGGCTCTGGCGTAGGCGGGCAGCTGTAGCTCCGACTGGACCCCTAGCCTGAGAACTTCCGTATGCCATGCGTGTGGCCCTAAAAAAGACCAAAAAAAAGTGCAATTTCCAAACTCAAAAGTGATGTCCAAAGAAATAAAAAATGTAACTAGACCGATACATTTAAGAAATAAGAATTTATCACTCAACCAAAAAAAGGGGGGGCTTTGATAAATTTCCCAGAGAATCCTCCAAATTTACATAGACCAAATTATTCCTATAGACCATTTATTCATATAGACCATATCATTCCTCTTTTAAAACATAGAAAATTGCAGGTTAACTACCCAATTTAGAAGTTTAAAATGGTTCTGATGTTTCAAACCAACAACAAAATAATAAACAAAAAAACTAAAATTTCTAAACATACATGTATAACAAATTAAAACAAAGTTTCTAAATATATTAGATTGTAACATACTAAAACAATTTTGGATTATGTCTGTGTAGGGTTTTTTCCCCTGAAAATGCAAGTTGGATTATAAAGCAATCAGAGAAATTTGAACACCAACTGGATACTATGTGATATCAAAATTTTAATTCTTTTTTGTCTTTTTATGGAGGTTCCCAGGCTAGGGGTCGAATTGGAGCTGCAGCTGTCGGCCTACACCACAGCCACAGCAACAGCAACAATGGATCCAAGCTGCATCTGCGACCTACACCACAGCTCACCACAACACCGGATCCTTAACCAGAGGATCGAGGCCAGGGTTCGAACCTGCAACCTCATGGATACTAGTCAGACTCGTTTCTGCTGAGCCACGACGGGAATGCCTCAAAATTGTAAAAGAAAGCGATCATTGTACCGTGGGTATATTAATAAAATAGAGACCTTCATTTTTGGAGATGCCAAAGCATTTATGAAGCAAATGATCTCTGGTATTTGGTTTAAAACAACACGCTGGAGTTGGGGATAGGGCTGGGAGGGGAAAATAAATGACGGCCATTTTTGAAAACTGCTGAAATGAAACGATGGCCACAGGGGGTTCATCATTCTCTTTTCTCTGCTTTAGTGTATGTTGAAAATACTCATAGTGAAAAATTAAAAGATAAGAAGCCTATGTAGTTAAAACCAAAGGTCAACGCTAACTAGGTCAACTTTTCACAACAGAACAGAAAAAATAACAAAGTCTTCCATCTCCATTGGTGTGTGTGTGTGTGTGTGTGTTTTGCTTTTTAGGGCAGCACCCACAGCATATGGAGGTTCCCAGGCTAGAGCTGGAGCTGCAAACCCAGATCCAAGCTGCATCTGCGACCTACACCACAGCTTATGGCAACACCGGATCCTTAGCCCACTGAGCAAGGCCAGGGATCGAACCCGAAACCTCATGTTTCTTGGATTTTTTTCCGCTGCGCCATGACGGGAACTCCTCCATCTCCATTGTTATTCAGTAGAGTGCTTAGAAAGTTCCTTCTGCTTTTCTATTCTCTACTTTCTTCCCTCTTTCCCTCCTTCCTGATTTCATCCCTTGCTGACTTAGGTGACTCCTTCCCTGCGCATAACTTCCTGAAACTCACAAACAGACTTTGCGGTTGTTGCATCACAACGTACTCAATAAATATTTTTTAACAGCAACAGAGCATTATTTTTAAATTTTTTTAACAGTTCTACTCTAAACAAAACTTTTGAAAACATCTCATTTACTTCATCCATTTAAAACATCTCTTTTTGTACTGTTTTATCACAAATACTGGGGGTGAGTGATCTAAAGGTTTTTGCCCATTCGTGCATGACAAAAAGTTTGAGGACCACCCTTTTTGGGCACTAAGACACCACTTCAAGTTTTAAGGAGGGGTGGGTGAAGTGTGAAAAGTACTACATCAGGAAAAATAATTTAGCAGAAGTACATACAGATAGAAAAAGTGAGGAGAAAGACAACGGTTTGAGGAAGTCACTCATTCATTCAACAAGGCATTCATTTAGAAGTGAGATGAGAAGTAGGAACCTGACAGGAACAGGAGGGCTGGGTGATTAAGGGGTCCCGAAAGTACTGTGAAGCAGAAGAGGTTGGGGGGGCATGTCAGAGGATGAATTTGACTCCTATTGACAAGATATGCAGGCACAGATGCTCCTCAGACTCCGGGAGACAAGAACCTAGAATCAGCAGGAAGGCCTGGACAGCGAATGTACACAAGGAGGCCATCTTTGTACATGTGACAACTGAACCCAAAGGGAGAGTGCTCCCACGGGGAGACTTGGCACACAGGTACGTCAAAAGGCTTAACCCAAACCTTGGGCCACATCGGTATCAGGAGGCAAAAAAGAACAAGTGGAAACACAGAAGCAGCTGCCCGGGAGATCTGCCACCCTGTTCAAACTGGTCCCAAGAGTGGGTGGTCAACCGTGTGAGTCACCACGGGGTGGGGGTGGGGGGGGTCTTGGGGAAGCAACTCTGGGGGAGGACCCATCATCAATGACCTTGAATGGGACCATTCTGGTCTGGTGCGTGCGGTCTACAGTCAGATATCAGAAGAATGATAACGAGGAGAAAGGAGGCACGGATGGAGGGCCAAGCAGGGACCCTCTGCGGTGGAGAGAGTCGGATGCAAAGACCACAGCGCGCCTGGGACCTGGAGGCGGGGCGGGGGGGGGGTGCGGAGGGACCGAGAGGAAAAGACTCAAGATTCCAGAAAGTGGGGGCATTTTCTTTCCTTCCCAAACCTGCTTCCAAATTCTCTAGGCCCCGGTTTACCCAAAAGTACTTTATTCTTACGGACGTGGGGTTAATCGTCGTCTCCACCAGGGCAATAGCGCGCTAGCCATATTCAGTAAAGGTCTGACGGCGCCCGAAGGAAAGGACCCTCCAGACGAAGAAGCGCGGGCCCAGCAAGAAGGGGAGCGAAGATGTGAACGTCTGGAGGACGCGGCACGGGGTGCGAGGTCCCCGCGAGGGCGCGCCCCTCCCGGAGCAGCAGCCGCGAGAGTCCTCCCCGACCACCACCCGGGGAGCCGCCCCTCCCGCTCAGGGCACTCACCGCTCCGACTGCGAATAGTGGCACCGGCCCAACAGGTTGAGCTTGCAGAGGTGCAGGTTGCCGCACTGTCTGTCGCAGTACTTGCGACGGCAGACCCGGACTCGAGTGGTGGCCACCACGGACCGGGTGACCCCCGCCTTGCCGCCGGTCTCCAACAGCACGAAGCGGTCGGGCCCGGCGGTTGTCAGCACCTCGCAGAGCTGCGCCTCGGGGAGCTGCACCTTTTGCAGCAGGTCCTCCAGGGCCATACGGCCCCCGTGGGTGCACAGGATTTTGGTGATGAAGCAGCACACCCCCGGGTCAGCCATGGCTCCCTGCGCTGGCCTGGCCGCGGCGGCGCGGGACTCCGCTCTGGGGAGAATCGAAACTTACTAGAATCCCGGGGGCGGGCGCGGGCGGCGCGCGGGCTGGGCGCGCCCGGGGCGAGCGAGCGAGCGTGCGCTCTCAGCCGCTGTTAGCTGAGCCCGGAGGTTTCGGTTTCCTCCGAGGCTTGGGTCGAGAGTCCAGATCGCACCGACCCGGTCCTTGTGTCAACTTAAAATCAATCGCGACGGCAAGCAACTGGAAAGAGAGCGAACAGGCTGGGACTATTCCGCCGGCGACAGTCGGACGGCTCCCTCTCGGTTCTCGGCTCCGCGAAGGTCAGATTCCCCAGCTGGGCACCGCGAGGCTGCTTCGGAGAGAAGAGAAACTAAAAATGATCTCGGGGCTCTGAGGGAGTTTTAAAGCCAGCCCAAGTGGCGAATAACGCGAGTCTTGGGAGCCCTCTTGAGGAGTCTTCTATTGTCCACCCCCCCATCCCCACCAGGCACAGACCCGAGTGAGCCTTTGACTTGCTCCCAGCCGGCCCCCTGCCTCCGGTATTGGTGAGTCTTCACAACTAGCACTAGCTAGTTATTGCACTAGCTAGATATTGTTATCTTCGCTCTATTTGAGGAAGTAACCTGAGCACACAACAGCCGTCCCTCAAGCCGGATGCTACCCGATGTTCCCCAAATCTGGCCCCCAGGCTCCAGATTGGCCGGGACTGCTGTGCACTTTCTCCCACACCACCCTGCCTTCTTAAAGGCCAGTGATTATTGCTTTCCCCTATTTTGCCTTCTTATAACTTTTTGTATTTATTTATTTATATTATGGAGGCATGTGGAAGTTCCCGGAGTCGAACCTACGCCACCGCAGCGACCAGAGAGGCTGCCTGTCAATGCTGGTTGATTACCCTGCTGTGCCACAGGGGAATTCCTCTCGGGAGCTTTTTGAAGAACTGCTTCTTGACACATTCTTGCCTGTCTATAATCGCGAACAGAGGTGTCTCAGACGCTGAGACCCACACAAGGCTAAATATCGGATAGCAGTCAGTCACCGTCGGGCATGCTCAGACACATCCCAAGACTTGAGATTAGGTTCCTCTTCTCGGATGTTTGGACAAGATCTTTTCCTTCGGTGGGAACCCACTTGCACCCCCAGGCTTGGTATTGGGATTATTTTAAAGTGAAAGCGTTTTAGCTACAGAAGCTGAAGAAAGAAATCTTATCAGAACTGCTCCAAATCTGAATAAAGCAGAACCTACCTAACGTACAGCTGCCGTTAACCTCCTTCCAAGGGAGTTTCCTGCTAATTCATTTGCTGTGGAGGCAGATCAACCATTGCCATTAGCATCAAAAAGCCCAGCAGAACCTTCCCTACTCTCCCACTGGAGTCCTAAAAACCTCCCTTTTGTTAAACTGAGAGATATAAAGTTACTTTAGTCCTTCACAGGAGGTTTCCATTATTAGAAGTCCCCCCGCCCAGTGCTAAATAAATTTTGTCTTTTCTCCTGTTAATCTATTGTCGGTTAATTTGCAGGATCCAATCAATGGACTCTTGTTGGCAGAGGGAAAAAGTTTTTCCTTTTTCCTTCCAACATTCCCAAGTGAAATAAATGGGTCATTGATCAGATAGGTAATAAACCTTTTTTTTTTGTCTTTTTGTTGTTGTTATTGTTGTTGTTGTTGCTATTTCTTGGGCCGCTCCCGCGGCATATGGAGGTTCCCAGGCTAGGGGTCGAATCGGAGCTGTAGCCACCGGCCTACGCCAGAGCCACAGCAACGCAGGATCCGAGCCGTGTCTGCAACCTACACCACAGCTCACGGCAACGCCGGATCGTTAACCCACTGAGCAAGGGCAGGGACCGAACTTGCAACCTCATGGTTCCTAGTCGGATTCGTTAACCACTGCGCCACGACGGGAACTCCCTTTTTTTTTTTTTTTTTAATGGTAGAATCCAGTTGTCAAACTAGAAAATCTGTAAAATGATCACTGGGTGTTCTCCTCAGATTGGCAGTTCTTGGTTGGTGAACCACGTCTCTCAGGTATAGAGCATTTTGTTATGAAAACCAGCCTAAACTGAGCTCAACCAGATCATCCCTCTACCTATTACTTTATAGCAACAGATGGCCTGATTTATAGTTACCTTTAATCCACGTGGCCTGATTTATAATCTGACACATTCCCAGGGTCTGGGCTTTCAATATCAAATCAATTAAATTCATCATAACATCTTTTGTGTGACTCATAAGTTAGTCGGTCTCTGTGGGCATACGGAAGTTCACAAAATAAGTTCCTGCTGTGGTCCAGGGGAAACGAATCCGACTACCATTCATGAGGATGCGTGTTCCATCCCTGGCCTCGCTCAGTGGGTTAAGGATCCAGCATTGCCATGAGCCGTGGGGTCGCAGATGCAGCTCAGATCTGGAGTGGCTGTGGCTGTGGTGTAGGCCAGCAGCTGTAGCTCCGATTCAACCCCTAGCCTGGGAACTTGCGTATGCCTCGGGTGTGGCCCTAAAAAGCGAAAATAAAATAAATGACAGAAGTTTACGAGATAATCCCTGCTCTCAAGGAACTTGTGTTTGGGAAGACATGAAAAAACATGAAAATGCAAGGGACATCCATGATTAAATGCTGCCAAGGGTACACAGGAGACTGGCGTCTAGAGCACTGTTAGACTTCAAGTCCCCTTCGAGGAGACTGAATTCAAGTGATGACCAGACCCTTGTCATCACCCCACCGGTCTCACTGTAATGCCCCTTCCCCCCCCTTGAGCAACCTGTGTAGGCCAGCGGCTATAGCTCCGGTTCAATCCCTAGCCTGGGAACCTCCATATGCCACAAATACAGCCCTAAAAAGACAAAAAAAAAAAAAAATGGACATGGCCATGCCTTCAGCCTTGGCTCTCTCGGATTATCAGCACATGGTCGGGTGCAAGTACAGCATCTCTCATCTGAAGCTCCTCTCTTCTGAGTCGGCTCTCCCTGATTATCAGGAATTTGGCCCACTGTGTTAACAGCGTCTCTCATCGCAATAAACTCTTCTTTCTTTTTTGTCTTTTGTCTTTTTGATGGCCGAGCCCATGGCATATGGAGGTTCCCAGGCTAGGGGTCTAATCAGAGTTACAGTTGCCAGCCTACACCAGAGCCAGAGCCACAGCAATGCCAGATCTGAGCCGTGTCTGTGACCTACACCACAGCTCACGGCAACGCCAGATCCTTAACCCACTGATAGAGGCCAGGGATCGAACCCTCAACCTCATGGTTCTTAGTCGGATTCGTTTCCGCTGCACCACAATAGGAGCTCCAATAAACTCTTCTTTCTTTTCACATCCCCCCTCCACTACGAGTCTGGAAAATTCTTCTTTCCAACCTGCATGCACAAACCACAGACAGTACAGTTTGGTTTGAGCGGTAGGGAACAACGATTATAAAATTTTTCTCAATTTGAGACCCTGTGAAACAATGTTGAGAGGGAAAAAGCAGCATTGCGCCATTTGTATTGGGCTCTCTAGGAAGCAGGCACTGATAAGGAATTAAGGGTACAGACGCTGTCCTGGGGGGTAACACCAGAGAAAGTCAAGGGAAGAAGCAGGGTTGGTCTGGGGGCTGTCAGACTGCGATGCAGCCCTGACAAAGTCTACGGTGGGCCCAACGGGAGCCAGAGTCTAGCCTTGGGCAGAAAAACATAGGTCCTTTTACCACTGCCTTGGTTGGTCATTGGCAGGGGTCACTGGAGACGTGCCTGACTTCAGTGCAGTCACTAAAGTGAATCCTGAAGAAGCTAAAGCTGGAGGCTCTCATCTAAAAACCCTCCTTGCAGCTGGGCAGCAAGCCTTGGCTTGAAGGGAAATCTGAGGGACTCCTGTGTCAGATCTGGTCCTCTCTTTGTGCCACGGGGATCTGTTTCTTCAGTTTTTTTCACAGCCACGATGGGCTGCCCTTACTGAAAGGACACTTAAAAGAGGGAAGTTAAGGGAGTTTCTGCTGTGGCGGATTGAGTTAAGAATTTGGCGTTGTCTCTGCAGCAGCAGAGTTCCATCCCTGGCCCAGTGCAATGCACGAGGATCCAGTGTTGCCACGGCTGTGGCATAGTTGGCAGCTGTGACTCAGATCTAATGGATCCCTGGCCGGAGAACTTCTACATATGGAAAGTGCGGCATCCTCATGGATCCCAGGCGGGTTCGGGTTCGGGTTCGTTAACAGCTGAGCCACGAAGGGAACTCCCTCTCTTTCTTTTTGGATTGGCGCATAGTTGATTGACAATATTGTGTTAGTTTCAGGTATACAGCAAAGTGATTCCGTTATACATACGTGTAAATCTATTTTTTTCTATTCATTTCTGATATGGTTTATTATAAGATATTGACTATAATTCCCTGTGCTGTACAGTAAATCCTTGTTGTTTACCTGTTTTATATATAGTAGTGTGCATCTGTTAATCTCACACTCCCAATTTATCCCTCCCCCCTTCTCCTTTGGTAACCATAAATTTGTTTTCTTTGAGTCTATTTCTGTTTTGTAAATAAGTTCATTTGTACTATTTTTTTTAGATGCCACATATAAGTGATATATAATATGTCTCTGTCTGACTTACTTTACTTAGTATGATAATCTCTAGGTCCATTCACCTGCAGGTCTCTCACCATTAGGAGGTCAAAGTGCCTGGTGGCAGCTGTAACTTTTAGTCCAGTGGGATCTTTGCTGTATCCCCGGGCAAGAATGTGCCCCTTTGGGGAGACCAAAGCCTCTAATTTTGTAGAATCTGGACTTATGGGTACAGGGAAGCCCAGTGGATTTGTAGGAGAGCAAAACTTGCCACCCCCAAAATGTCTCTAGCATGCGGATTATTTCAAACTGAAAATAATCAAGGGCTGAAAGACTCGGGAGGAAACTTTGAGCTTTTCCTCAGCTGCCTAAAAGAAATTTAGATGTAGGGCATGTTCCCAAGCTAGAGTTATCACCAGAGATATCTGCAAAGAGAATGGGCTCAGTGTGGCAGGGGACATTCTCAGCAGGGCCTAGAGGTCAGAGTCTACTCTGTGTCCCCTTGTCTCTGCTGACCCAGCAAACATTTATTTACCAAATATTTGCACCACTACCCCCAACCTCCTCTTTGGTGTTTCTTTTTCTTTTTTCTTTTTTTTTTTTTTGGCCACACTTGGTGCATGTACAAGTTCCCAGCCAGGGATCAAACCAGAGCCATAGCAGTGACAAACATCGGGTCCTCAGCTGCTAGGCCACCAGGGAACTCTGTTCTCTTTTGTCTTCAGCTAAAGATGGTATTTAAGGTGAGGTTGTCAGGAGCTCCTGTCTTAGCTCAGCAGTAACTATCCTGACTAGGATCCATGAAGATGTGGGTTCAATCCCTGGCCTAGCTCTGAGGGTTAAGAATCCGGCATTGCCATGAGCTGCAGTTTGGGTCACAGACGCAGCTTGGATCTGGTGTTGCTGTGGCTGTGGTATAGACCAGCAGCTGTAGCTCCAATTTGACCCCTAGCCTGGGAACTTCCATAAGCTGCAACTGCAGCCCTAAAAAGAAAAAGAAAAAACATAAAAATAAAAATGTGAGGCTTTCAGCTCTTGGGGGGAGTTATTCAGTTTTCCTGTATCTCTCCCATGTATACACGTTATTCAGCTTTGGGTGATTTTTTCTCCTATTCATCTGTCCCATGTCAATTTAATTCTTAGACCAGCCAGAAGAACCTGGAAGAGGAAAGGAAAATTTCTTCCTCCCCAACCAGTCAGTGGAAAGATACTAGCTGGGGCCACTCATGCTTCCCCAAGGTCTTCCCTCTATTGGGAACCCAGCACCGTAGACATTCTCTGATGGAAGGCGTAGGCTCGGATACCCTGGAGGAAATGTCGTCACGGCAGTGAATTGCCTCCATGCCAGAGCTTCAGCTGTGTCTCTGACCATTCCAGTGTTTTACCTATCAGCAGTTTTGGGGGTCCAGGGTGTGTGACAGGACCAGGAGACCCCATGTTCACGGACTGATTCCTCTATTTCCTGGGATGAAGAGCAGCTTCTGGTGGTCAGATACTGTGTTATGTGGGGTTCTGTATCTGTGGATCAGGCCGCCTTTATCACCCAGAGGAGTTCCAGTCGTGGCTCAGCAGAAATGAATCTGACTAGTATCCATGAGCACACAGGTTTGATCCCTGGCCTTGCTCCATGGGTTAAGGATCTGGTGTTGCCATGAGCTGTGGTGTAGCTTGCAGATTCAGCTGGGATCTCTTGTTGCTGTGGCTGTGATGTAGGCCAGTGGCTACAGCTCTGATTCAGTCCCTAGCCTGGGAATTTCCATATGCCATGTGTGCAGTCCTAAAAAGACCAAAAAAAAAAAAAAAAAAAAAAGCTCCCAGAGAGTGGTACTACTGAGGTCCTGCAGGCAGGAAAGGCAACCCCATACTTGGAATCAGCGTCTGTTCCTGAGAAAGCACACCTCTGGCCTTCCAGGAAAAATGGGCCCCAGTGTTGTCAACTGGTCACCAAGTATCTTATTGGTTTCCTTAAGGAATAGGGCTGAGCCTTGGTCTTGATGGCTGGCAGAGGGGCATTTAGAGGTGGCAGTAGCTGTATTGATTTTAGTAAATGACAGTTCATGCTGTTAGGTTTTTGTATTGCCTTCATCTCTGCCACCGTAGCCTTTTTGTTCAGGTCCCCATTGTGCAGTAGGGTGGGAGAGGGGCTCTGACAAAGGCTGGCCACATCAACTGGCCAAGTCTTTAAGTCTAGTTGGCACATCTTTCATCATAGATACTTACTAGCGGGCCTTAACACGTGATCCACACAACTTCCCATTTTTACATTTTTTTTTTTAGGGCCGCACCACGGCATATGGAGGTTCCCAGGCTAGGGTTCGATTCGGAGCTATAGCTGCTGGCAACACTGGATCCTTAACCTCCTAGGCAAGGCCAGGGATCAAACCTGCGTCCTCATGGATGCTAGTCAGATTCATTTCCACTGAGCCACAATGGGAGCTCCTGCTTTTTTTTAAATTATTATTATTATAGTTGATTTACAGTATTCTGTCAATTTATGCTGTATAGCAAACTGACCCAGTCATATGTATATATATATATCATACATATATTCATACATGTATGATATATATATGAAAATATATAATGTCTAATATGTATGACTATATAATATGTATTATAGTCACATATAAATGATATATATATATTCTTTTTCTCACATTACCCTCCGTCATGCTCCATCACCAGTGACTGGATACAGTTCCCTGTGCTGTACAGCAGGATCAATTCCCCACTTTGCATCCACTCCTATATGTCTGTCCACCTGCCTCTATTCCAGATCTTCTTGTCTGTGACTTTACAATCTTTTTCAGCTCCTCTACCCACTGGCCAGGCCACCCATCACTGTCCAGGAGTCCACATCTGTTCTAACCTTGGGCCGTTCTCCTCCCACAGAAAGTGGAGAACCAGGTGTACGTCTCAGATCGCCTCCCATTGGGGAGATTTCCCTTCCCCACCGTTTTGCAAGGCCTCCCTGGAGTGAGACTGTAGCAGAAGTGCCCTCCGTTCTCAGCCTGCCTCCACAGAACAAGGTGCCTCGTCCATACTCCCAGCTCGGTCTTTTTCTTCGTACTTTATTGGTGCTATGGGACCCCCTCACATGGCCACAGTTATAAGCTTAGGAGGAGGTGCCGGTGCCAATGTAATGAGTGACGTGGAGAGCTGGGCTCCTTGGTTCATGCACCTCCCTTGTACCCCCTGGTTCTGCCTACGCTCAGTCCCAGATATACTCATTTCATCCCACAGTGGCTTCGATGCTGGGCCTGCCTGGCTGTAGAAACTGATCTGTCCCGTAGAACCTCACTAGCGACGGTGATGTGAACCCAAGGTCATTTAGCATCTCTACCAGGGCCCAGGAGCAAGCTGGGAGCTGTTTCTCCAAAGGAGTGTAATTCTTCCCAGTAGGTGGCACACCTTGTTCCACCATCCCAGGGGGCCGCTCTGTGGTTCTTTTACGGAGACTTGCCATAAATGCCACACTCCATATTGCTCCGTGGCTGACACTCCAACACTATAGACTCTGCCAGATCGCAGCGTCTAAGCAGAAGGGCTCTTTTTATCACCGTCTAGACACACTGCAGAGTTTTTCCTGCTCTGAGTCTACTCACAGCTGGCAGCCCTCCATGTAACCCAGTATGTGGGCATCCATAGTATCCTCAGGTGTGAAATGTTCAAGAACGCACAGGTTCCAGAGCTCCTGTTGTGGCGCAGTGGAAACAAACGCGGCTAGTATCCGTGAGGATGCGGATTCAATCCCAGGCCTCGCTCAGTGGGTTAAGGATCCAGCATTGCCGTGAGCTGTGGTGTAGGTCGAAGATTTGACTTGGATCTCACCTTGCTGTGGCTGTCATGTAGGCCGGAAGCTACAGCTCTGATTCGACCCCTAGCCTGGGAACTTCCATATGCCGCAGGTGCGGCCCTAAAAAGCAAAAAAAGAAAAAGAAAGAATGCAAAGATTCCTAACAGGCTTTGTGCTTCCTTCCTTCCAGTAAAGGAGATACAATGCAGAAACATGTCTTTTACTTAGGAGGAAATATCCCAGCCCACTAGTGGCCATCAGACCTCTAAAATTTTTTGTGCAGTGGCAGGATTTCTCTCCCACTCTCTGGAGCACATGTCAGACTCTAGCATGCACCCCACCTTTTTCTCATCCTGCCTGAGCAGCACATCATCGAGGCAATGGATTTTTGTGATGTTACCTGCAATGCCCAAGTGCTCCGCTTCTCTTCAGACTATATTATGACCACGGAGTGGGGGGACCATGGAGTGAACACGGCCCTGAGGCAAAACTGCAAATGCTTGTCAGTATTCCTCCTGTGTGCATATAAACTATTTCTGACTGTCTTTCCTGATTGGGATCAAAAAGAATGCATTTACCAGAGTTCCTGTCATGGCGCAGCGGAAACGAATCTGACTAGGAACCATGAGGTTGAGTGTTCGATCCCTGGCCTTGCCCAGTGGGTTAAGGAGCCGGCGTTGCCGTGAGCTGTGGTGTAGGTCGCAGACACGGCTTGGATCTGGCATTGTGTGGCTCTGGCATAGGCTGGCAGCTACAGCTCCGATTAGACCCCTACCCTGGGAACCTCCATATGCCTCGGGTGCGGCCCTAAAAAGACAAAAAAAAAAAGTGCCATTCATCTTCGTCATGCCTCCAGCCTGGGACACACTGCTATTTTGTAGTTACCATGTTGGGAAGAGAGGAGGAGAGGTGGTGCAGTTGCAGCCGCGTCCACTTGGCCTTTCCTCTACCATGGCTCTCACCCTAGAGGGCAGGAGACAACGTGAGGATTAGACCAACTTCCAAGAATGTCAATCCCCACATGCATCTGGGATTAAGGAATGACAACTAGCAGGCCTGTGGACCCAGAGGACCCAGCAGAAGTCGGGTCCTTTTCAGAAATCCATTTGCTCCCATACTAGTGGGGGTAGAGGGGACATAAAGGGCTGCACATCTCAGGGTATCAGTTGACCTCTGACTTTGTGTTCAACAGTTATCCCGAAGTCCGGGCGTTCCCTTTTCCTAGTGTTCCTTCACCCACGTAGATATCGTGGATCTCTTTGGGGAGGGGCTGGAGGAAACATTACGACTCATTCTTGCCACGGTGTTTGCCAGTATTTCTCCCTGGGGATTGGGCCACCTCTTTAGTCGCTGGATCCTATATCTGAGTGCTAGTTCAGGTATGGAAACCAGGCAAAAAATTATGACCTGCTATTGGAGCGAATGTCTTCCTCATTATCCTTATTAATTCTTGCTCTTTTTATTTTTTAATTTTTTTTCCACTGTACAGCATGGGGACCAAGTTACACTTACATGTATACATTTTTTTTCCACTCTTTGTTCTGTTGCGCTATAAGTATCTAGACATAGTTCTCAATGCTACTCAGCAGGATCTCATTGTAAATCCATTCCAAGTTGCATCTGATATTTTTAAATTTTTTTATGTCTTGCTTTTCAGGGCAAACAGAGGCATATGGGGGTTCCCAGGGTGGAGGTCAAATCGGAGCTACAGCAATGCGGGATCCAAGCCGTGTCTGTAGCCTACACCACAGCTCAGGGCCACACCAGATCCTTAACCCACTGAGCGAGGCCAGGGATCGAACCTGCATCCTCGTGGATCCTAGTTGGGTTTGTTAACGGCTGAGCCACCATGGGAACTCCTAATTCTGGTTCTTTTTAGATTACACATGTGAAGCAATGCTTTGCTGGCTATCCATCTATTTCGCTCCTAGGGCCACTCCGTTCTATTCACAGTCTCTGAAGCTCTCTGCAGGTCAGGCCCCGCTGGCTTTGTTGTTACAAACTCCTGGCCTCTGGAATCAAGGGTCCTCACCTGGGATCTACGGCATCTGGGTCCTATCAACCCCACTGCCGTATCAGTGAGCCACGCTGTAGGACAGCCCCTCCCTCCATCACTTCGGTCCTGTGGAGAAAGTGGCACCGAACTTCTTAGCGACGTTGGTGTTCCTCTCACCAGTGTGTTGCTGCCAGCCTTGTTGGATGTGATTCCTGTGAGCCACTCTGGACAGCCTAATTTTTTGGTGGACCTTCTGGCCTACCAGCATATCTATCTATTCCAGCATGTCTACCTTTCCGAGTCTTTTCACCGCTTCCTCTACTGCATGCCACAGAAATTTAGGCATTTCACCCTCACTCTTCATGGGCCACTACTTCCCCAGGCTTTTACGAGCCAACTGGCAGCAATTTGGCACCCTCCCCTGGTCCTTGATAGGATGCTAAATCCTGTATCCTGAGAGTGCGCCTTTGTCAATCAATTCCGTTTCCACACAGTTTTACGTTCCAGCCCACTTGATAATGGAGAGTTCTCCGAATGGTCAGGTTGAAAATCAAAACACATCCCTCCGGGGAGTTCCTATTGAGGTGCAGCAGTAACGAATCCAACGAGTATCCATGAGGTTTCAGGTTCAATCCCTTGTCTTGCTCAGTGAGTCCAGGATCCAGCGTTGCCATGAGCTGCGGTGTATGTTGCAGACTCGGCTCAGGTCCTGAGTTTCTGTGGCTGTCATGCAGGCCAGTGGCTACAGCTTGATTCAGTTACAGCTGGGAACTTCCATATGCAGCAGGTGTGGCCCTAAAAAGCAAAACAAAAATAGGCACATCGCTCACTTTAGAGGACTGACAAGGAAAGGAGAGAGGAATTACTCTATTTGGGCACCTAGAGAGATTTTTTTTTTTCTTGTTTGCTTGAGTTTCGGGGCATTTTTTGTTAGTTTTTGGCTGCACCCATGGCATAAGGAAATTCTGGGGCCAGGGACTGAATCCATGTCACAACAATTACCCAAGCCACTGCAGTGACAGAGCCGGATCTTTAACCTGCTGTGCCACCAGGGAACTCCTGTTTGCTTATTCATTGGTGTTGTTTTGCTAGAAGATCTGAGTATAGGTGAAAATTTCCAGGAAATAAATCCGGGGTTGATCGAAAAGTTACAGCTGCTTGCACACGTGAGTGTGACATCAGGCTATGCGTGTCAGTTGAAGCACCAATCAGGGAGGGAGGCAAGACATACACAAGACAGCAATGAGTCCGCTCTGCCAAGTCATAGAAATTTAAAGTACACAAACCTTAGAGGGTTGAGTCAGATGGAATGTCCAAAGTCCACGGCCAACAGATGTTCTCCAGGAAATACAGGCATCAGAGGAGGCATTAGTCAGCCAGACACAGGAGGGCAGAGGCAGGAAGCAGGCAGGAGGGTTTCCCTAGGCTAAACCTGCCTAGCAGCGAGGTTCCCTGGGACGAAGTACTGGGAAGGGATGGAGAAGGAGAATTCAGGTAGGGGTTAATGCCAGGGCAATGACGGCCATTTCTCTCTTTAAGAATGAACTTAGAGGAGTTCCTGTCATGGCTCAGTGGTAAACGAATCCGACTAGGATCTATGAGGTGGTGGGTTTGATCCCTGGCCTCACTCAGTGGGTTAAGGATCTGGCGTTGCCGTGAGCTGTGGTGTAGGTCACAGACATGGCTTGGATCCTGCGTTGCTGTGGCTGCGGGGTAGGCCGGCAGCTGTAGCTCCAATTCGACCCCTAGCCTGGAAACCTCCATATGCCGTGGGAGCGGCCCTAGAAAAGGCAAAAAGACAAAAAAAAATGACCTCAGAGACCTTGGTGGTGGTGGTAAAAAGAGGAACTTTGGACAGCAAGCCTTCTGATAACACTCGTCTGAAAGCAAAGGCAACAGGCACACAGTAATCCAGAGGTGGGGCTGCCTAATGTGGCAGCCAGCTGTTCCCCAGCCAGCCTCACATGCCGATATCTGCACACTTGTGTGGTCCCCTCCCACACTGTACTGGACTGATTGTGCAATCCATGGGGTATTAGAGAAATGACAGTGTAAGTTCCAAAGCTAGGTCATATAAAAAACATCATGGAGACCAAAAAAAAAAAAAAAAAGGGAGTTCCCGTCGTGGCACAGTGGTTAACGAATCCGACTAGGAACCATGAGGTTGCGGGTTCGGTCCCTGCCCTTGCTCAGTGGGTCAAGGTTCCGGCGTTGCCGTGAGCTGTGGTGTAGGTTGCAGACGCGGCTCGGATCCCGCGTTGCTGTGGCTCTGGCGTAGGCTGGTGGCTGCAGCTCTGATTCGACCCCTAGCCTGGGAACCTCCATATGCCGAGGGAGCGGCCCAAGAAATAGCAAAAAGACCAAAAAAAAAAAAACAAACCATCATGAGAGTTCCCATTGTGGTGCAGCGGAAACAAATCTGGCTAGAAGCCATGAGGTTGCGAGTTCGATCCCTGACCTTGCTCAGTGTGTTAAGGATCTGGTGTTGCCATGAGCTGTGATGTAGGTCGCAGACACAGCTCGGATCTGGCATTGCTGTGGCTGTTGTGTAGACTAGCAGTAACAGCTCCAATAAGACCCCTAGCCTGGGAACTTCCATACACCACAGGTGCAGCCCTAAAAAGACAAAAACAAAAACAAAAACAAAAAAACCCACATTATGGGACTTCCTGGTGGCTCAGTGGGTTAAGGATCTGGCATTGTACTGCTGTGGCTCCAGTCACTGCTAAAGCACAAGTTTGTTTTTTGTTTGTTTCGGGGTTTTTTTTAATATATATATTTTTAGGGTGGGGCCAGGGGTGGAACCTGCATCCTCACGGATGCCAGTTGGGTTTGTAACTGCTGAGCAACAGTGGGAACTTCCAGTTGTTATATTGTATGGACATTCAGGCAGCCCTCTGGAAAGGTCCATGCGGCAGGTAATCAAGACCTGCTGTCAACAACCAGCACTAACTGGCCAGCATGTGGCTGAGCCACTTGGAATGGGATCCTTCAGCTCCAGTCAAGAGAGCAGGTGACTCGAACCCCCAGCTGACAGCTTGGCTTCAACCTCATAAGACTCTGAGCCAGAATCACCCTGCCAAGCTGCTCAGCACTATGGGAGCTATTCAGTAACTATGGGAGATAAGAATATTGATTGCTTTAAGCTATGAACTTAAATTGAAGGTAAATTGTTATGCAGCAGTGGATAATTAATAAAATACACCCAAGAATAGACTTGTGGTTGTCAAGGGGGCCAAGGATGGCAGAGGGAAAAATTGGGAGTTTGGGGTTAGCAGATGCAAACTATTACATATGGAATGGACAAAGTAAGTCCTACTGTATGGCCCAGGGAACTATATCAATATCCAGAGATAGACTATAATGGAAAAGAATTATGAAAAGAATGTATAGGGAGTTCTCTGGTGGCCCCAGGGGTTAGGGATCCAGCCTTGTCACTGTTATGGCTCTGGTTACTGCTGTGGCAAGGGTTCGATCCCCGGCTCCGGAACGTTCACATGCTGCAGGTGTGGCTGGAAAAAAAAAAAAAAGAATAACGAAGATCCAAAAAGTAACTCTCATTTACACCAGTTAAAGCTAAGTGGCTTTGTCTATGTAAGGATACTGAGCAAACTAGTTTTCAACTTTATCTTTTTTTCAAGGCCTCATCCTTGGCATATGGAAGTTCCGGGCCAGGGATTGAATCTGAGCCTCAGCTGCAGCAACTCCAGATCCTTTTAAGATTGAACCTGCACTTCACAGTGACTCAAGTCACTGCAGCTAGATTTCTTTTTTTTTTTTTTCCGTAGGCCCAAACCTGCTGCATACGGAAGTTCCCAGGCTAGGGGTCGAGTCAAATTCGAGTCTCATCTTCAACCTACACCACAGTTAATGGCAACACCGGATCCTTAACACACTGAGGGAAGGCAGGAGATCGAACCTGCATCCTCATGGGTACCAGTTGGGTTCTTAACCCACTGAGCCACAATGGGAGCTCTGCAGCCAGGTTCTTAACCCATTGTGCCATGGTGGAAACTCCTAATTTTCAACTTCTGATTGCTAATGTAATTGTTTAATTGGTGAAAAGATAATTGGACAATCTGAAAGCAGTATAATCATCATAACACGTACATGGGAAAAAATACCATATGTTGTAATCCCATGATTCTAAGAGAAGGAACTCCCTGTGAGCGGAGGTGTGGGATCCTAGGAAGGCCCAGGTCAGTCCCCACCCTGGTCAGTTGCTAGCAATAGCTGAAGGTGACATGGAGCTGTGTGCTTTGATATCAGAAAGACCTGATTTGAATCCTGCTTCCCTGGCTTCCTTCCTGTGCAACTTGGAGCAGGTTACTTAACCTCTCTGAGTTTTCTCTGTATTTTTAAAATTCTTTTACTCTTTTTTTTTTTTTTTTGTCTTTATAGGGTCGAACCCATGGCACATGGAGGTTTCCAGGCTAGGCGCTGAATCGGAGCTACAGCTGCCGGCCTACGCCAGAGCCCATTAAACCAGGTCTGTAGCGTATATGGGAGCTCACGACAATGCCAGATCCTTAACCCACTGAGCGAGGCCAGGGACTGAACCTATGTCCTCATGGATACTAGTCAGATTTGTTTCCACTGAGCCACAATGGGAACTCCCTAGTTTTTTCCTCTGTAGAGAAGTACTGAAACCCACCTTGCTGATTTGCTTGTGACTCACCTGAGATCATTTATAAGCGAAATGATGAGTCAGCCTGTAGCCTCAGGAGATAGATTGTCTGGGTTCAATTCTTGGCTCTAGCACTTGCTTTAGCTGTGTGACCTGGGCAAGTCACTTAACCTCTCTGTTTCAGTTTTCTCACCTATAAAAAGAAAATAATAATAGCCCTTACGTACTAGGTCCATTGGTTGTGAAAGTTAGATGAATTTTTTTTTTTTGTCTTTTCTAGGGCCTCACCTGCGGCATATGGAGGTTCCCAGGCTAGGGAACCTCGAATCGGAAGTTAGATGAATTATTTACAGAAAGTATTAAGAATAGGGCTGGGCACACTGTCAGTGCTATTACACATGCTTCAGTGCTGTTTTTTTTTTTTTTTTTCTTTTTAGGGCCACATCTGTGGCATATGGAAGTTCCCAGGCTAGGGGTCTAATTGGAGCTGTAGCTGCCAGCCTATGCCACAGCCACAACAATGCAGGATCTAAGCCACATCTGCAACCTACACCACAATGCTGGATCCTCAACCCACCAACTGAGCCCAAGGATTGAACCCGAATCCTTATGGATTCTAGTTGGGTTTGTTAACCACTGAGCCATGAAGGGAACTCCCTGCTTAAATATATATGTTTAGTCCTTTTAGGGCCACACCCGAGGCATATGGAGGTTCCCAGGGTAGGGGTCTAATCGGAGCTGTAGCTGCCAGCCTATGCCAGAGCCACAACAATGCCAGATCCGAGGCGCATCTGTGACCTACACCACAGCTCCCGGCAATGCAGGATCCTTAAACCACTGAGCGAGGCCAGTGATCGAACCCTCAACCTCATGGTTCCTAGTTGGACAGTTTCTGTTGAGCCACAATGGGAAATCCTTCTTATATGTTTTTTTAGACATAATTTGCATGCTATGTAATTCTATTTATTTATTTGGCCATGCCTGTAGCATGTGGAAGTTCCTGAGTCAGGGATGGAACCCTTGCCATAGCACCAACCTGAGTCACATGGGACAATGCCAGTCCTCAAGTCACTGGGCCATCAGGGAACTCCACAATTTAGTGGGTTTTTAGTATGTTTACAAGATTTTGCATCATCATTATCTAATTTTAGAACATTTTCATTACCCCCCCAAAGAAACACCATGTACCTACCCTTTAACAGTCACTTTCTTTCTTTCTTTTCTTTTCTTTTTTGTCTTTTCAGGGCTGCATCCACAGCATATGGACGTTCCCAGGCTAGGGGTCAAATCAGAGCTGTAGCTGCCAGCCTTCGCCACAGCCATAGTAATGCAGAATCCAAGCCTTATTTGCAAACTACACCACAGCTGACAGCAATGCCGGATCCTTAACCCACTAATCAATGCTTGGGATTGAACCTGCGTCCTCATGGATGCCAGTCAGATTCGTTTCTGCTGAGCCAAAACAGGAACTCCTAGCAGTCACTTTCTGTTCACTCTTTTTCCAAACCCCTGGCAACAAATTATCTATTTTCTGCCTCTGAATTTACCTATTCTGCCATTTCATATAAATGGAGTCATACAGTATGTGACACCATATATATATATATATACATAAAGTATGTGACACCATATATGTGTGTGTGTGTGTGTGTGTATGTAAAGGCTGCAGCATGCAACAGCTTAATGTGGAATCTCAGTTCCCAGCCCACAGACTGAAGCTGGGCTGCAGGGGTAAAAACGCCAAATCCTAACCTCTAGACCACCAGGGGCCTCATAGCATAATGTTTTCAAGGCTCATTCCTGTTATAGCATTCTCTTTAACGGCTGAGTAATATTCCATGGTATGAATATGCCACATTTGTTTAGGTTTTCATATTATTTAAAGCACTTAACGCATAGTAAATGCTCAGGCCCTGGTGGTCTTGTCATGGGGCTCAGGGCACAGCCCCAGTCCTTTTCTATCCCAAGGGACATAGTACCCAAGGAAGAAGCCCAAGCCATGAAAGGCCACCCAGATGCAGCCAGCGGTGGGACTCTCTCTCCCTGCCACGCCCAGTCTGGCCTTGACCATCCATCCAGGGCACTCAGAGATCCCAAGTTCCCTGTTGCCTCTTCCCAGCCACACACAGCCTGATCGCCTATGGTCATTCCCACTCCCGATCACCTGATCGCTTCAAGTGATCTATTCTTTCATTCCTGCTCTGGACCTGATGACCTTTGCAGTTTCCCTACACAGTCCACATTACTCTGTGTGTGTGTTTTGTCTTTTTAGGGCCACACCTGTGACATATGGGAGTTCCCAGGCTCGGGGTCGAATAGGAGCTGCAGCTGCCAGCCTATACCACAGCCACAGCAACATGGGATCCCAGCTGCATCTGCGACCTCCACCACAGCTCACGGGAACGCAGGATCCTTAACCCACTGAGCAGGGCCAGGGATCAAATCCACGTCCTCATGGATATACTCGGGTTCATGACCACTGAGCCTCAACGGGAACTCCCTACATTTTCTTCATTTTAATCTCGGTGGCTTCCAAAATTTCCATGGTGAATATCTAGTACTTTTGTAATAGGAAAAAATAAGTTATTTTAAAGTAATTGAAAAATACATTTCTTTTTTTTTCTTTTAAGGCAGCACCCATATCATGTGGGTCGAGGATCAAACTCTCACCACAACAATGACCTGAGACACAGCAGTGACCACGCTGGATCTTTAACCCTCTGCACGACAAGAGAACTCCAAAAAATGCATTTCTTTAAGGAGTATTTTCCCCAATGCTTTGTCTCAGGTTATTTCTTGTTCTTTCTTAAAACAGTCAAAAGGAGGTCCTTTCCCCATTAGCCCATGTAACTTGCTAGGAGGGAGTGGGATACATTTTTTGAAAAACATTCTCTTTTTTTGCAAAGCATTTGAATTTTGAGGTTTCTTTTTATTATGAGACTTTTACCTAACAAAAATCCACTCCAGTAAGAAATGCCCAGGCTTGTCTTACTGTTTTTCACATTCCCTCAGCACCTCATGCCCCAGGTGACTGACAGGTGGTTTCCAAGGACCAGTATCACTGTGCATCAGGGCGACATTGGAGCAACAGGGACTCCAGAACATCCCCTCGAGCGCAGATCTGGATTAACACAAAAACAATAAACAAAACCCCCAAACACATAGTTAGCAAGACGCAATTCGCTTATCGTAAAATTTGCCTGTTTTAAGAGTATAACTCAACCCCCCCCCCAAAAAAAAGAGTACAACTCAGTCGTACAACCATCATCACAATCTGAATTCGTTTTATTTATTTACTTATTTGTCTTTTTGTCTCTTTAAGGCTGCACCCAAGGTATGTGGAGGTTCCCAGGCTAGGGGTTCAATCTGAGCCTCTGCCACACCCACAGCAACTCAGGATCCGAGCCACGTCTGCGACCTACACCACAGCTCATGGCATCGCTGGATCCTTAACCCACAGAGCAAGGCCAGGGATCGAACCCGAGTCCTCATGGATGCTAGTTGGGTTTGTTAACAGCTAAGCCACGTTGGGAAGACCTAGTTTTTATTTTATAGTTCTTCAGAAATTGCTGTACTGTTGCAATGGCAAGAAAGTTGCAAGTTCCAACTTTGCCTCTTAGCCCTGCAACCAGTTTTTGGGCACCTGTTATTACATCGTTCATAACACCTTAGGTTCTGAGAGCTACAGTTGGGAATAAGAGCTTCTTCTCAAGTACATGAAATGCTGTATTCTGCTCTTCATAATTACAGCTACAGTTCAAACAGCCTCTCTGGGGATTTAGAGGCTTAAAGCAGTATCACAAACGGCTGGAAATCAGAGATCATTTCAATGGATTGAGCAAGAACAACAGGGCTGTTAACAGCATAATGAGCAACACTGCCCTTAGACCTTGGTGGGAAAGACCTCTACCCTGGACTCTGTGGGTGTTTTGTTTTGTTTTTTGTTTTTGTAGCTTTTTAGGGCTGCACCTGCAGCATATGGAGGTTCCCAGGCTAGGGGTCAAATTGGAGCTGCAGCTACCAACCTACACCACAGCTCACAGCAATGCTGGATTCTTAACTCACTGGGCAGGGCCAGGGATTAAACCCACATCCTCGTGGATGCTAGTTGGGTTGATTACCGCTGAGCTGCAATGGGAACTCTGTTAATTACTCTGTTAATTCTGAGGGTTGGACTAGATGTCCTTCACAGATCCTTTCCAGCTCTACTATTCCATGATTCGATGATTTTAGACCACTTTTGCAACTGTGTTAACTGGGTTCAGGAGTAAGATAGACAAGCAGTGCAATCAACACATATTTATTATAGTTCCTTATTGTGCATAGGTGTTGTTACCTAAAGCAATGAGGCCAGGTAAGAATCATGGGATTAAGTCATAAAGCAGCCATAGCCAATTGTAGAAGATGCTCGAATCACTTAGTTTATTGTACTCAATACACTCAAACTAGTCACACCCAATATTTAAGAAATCAGGGGTTGGAGTTCCCATTGTGGATCAGAGGTTAACAAATCCAACTAGGAACCATGAGGTGGCGGGTTGAGTTATAGTCTGTGGGGGGTAAGGATCCCACGTTGCCGTGAGCTGTGGTGTAGGTCGCAGATGTGGCTCAGATCCTGTGTTGCTGTGGTGTAGGCTGGCGGCTACGGGAACCTCCATATGCCTCGAGTGCGGCCCTAGAAAAGACAAAAAAATTAAAAATAAAATAAAATAAAAAGAAATCAGGGGTTTAACGAACCACTCTAAGAGATCCGGGAAGGGAAGCTTCTTCAACAAAGACAGCTAGCATGGGTTCAGATGCAGGTACTGGCAACCCACATAAGGTAGGCTTTTCTCAGCAATCGCCTTCTCCTCCAGCAGAGCCTCAAGCAGCTTCTGTTATGGGCTGTCTCCTGGGGAATGGCTGTGCCCTGTCATGACCCCTCTCCAGCAACTACACTCAGATTCTATCTTTTGTGAGTTATAGTCTGTGGGGTGCAACAGTTAGAACCTCAGCTACAAGAAGCCTTACTTGTGGACAGAAAAAAAAAAAAATGTGGCCTGTCATTTCAGAAAACAAAGACTACTGCATGCCACTTCAGTAAACCGTGAATGAGGGCCACTGCACTCTGCCTCCCTCTGCCCAATGGTGTACCCTGAGGGGAATTTATATGAATCATAGAGGCCCTAGATTCATATCAAAGAAATAAATCAAGGATCCCAGACACTTGTATCTTCCTATACATAGACAAGCAATAAAATCCTCGAGAGTTCTGTTTTTTGTAATTAGTAGTAATTTTTTGATGTTCAAGTACATTTTCTCCCAGCAAAAATTACGATATATCCTGGCTCCTCTCTTACCTCTTTAGAACAGTTACTCAGAGCTGTCTGAGAAGCTGATTCCCAGGCTATAGTCCTTAGTAAGGTTCCCAAATAAAACTTGGCTTTCAGCTTCTAGGATTTTTTTTTTTTTCTGTTTTTTTAAGGCCGCACCTGTGGCACATGGAAGTTGCCAGGCTAGGGGTCGAATGGGAGCTATAGCCGCCACAGCCACAGCAATGTCAGATCCAAGCCATGTCTGTGACCTACATCACAGCTCTTGGCAACACCGGATCTTTAACCTACTGAGCGAGGCCAGGGATCGAACCTGTGTCCTCATGGATACTAGTCAGATTTGTTTCCACTGAGCCACGACAGGAACTCCAACCTTTAGGTTTTTTTAAGTCATCATACAGGTATGGACACAGAAAAGTTAGGATCCATAAGATGAAGGGCATTGCTCACCTTTTCCACGAGGGTTAAGTGGCAAACCATTGCAGTTGGTGACCAACAGCACTTTTGGAGCAATTTAAGACAAAAACAGGATAAGGCATCTATGCTTTGGACACACAGGAATAGGCAGGTCCCACAGACAGTTAGATATACAACTCAGGAAGAATTTTAATGACCTCAGTTCTTACAGCTTCCCATACATCAAAAAGCTAAAAAGATTAACTAGAAAAGACTATTCCTTGTTGTTAGCAGTAATATTTTACCAAGATAGATGCTTGACTGCAGGCATTCACCAGCCAGAAATCATATGTAAACTGGCTCCTCCCATACTTCTTCCGAGGAGTTGGCTCAGGGCTGAGTGGCTGATTCCTGGTCCTTTTTCATCCTCAACAAGATGCTGAATAAAACTTAATAAAACTTTACTGTTCTTATGTTGTGTTTGTCTTTCTGCACACCTGTAAAATCAGTTTACTTATCTAACTTCACACTTGCATCTTAATTTAAATATTCAAAATCTTAAGGAGTTCCAGCGTGAACTGGCCTTGTCACTGCAGCGGCTCGGGTAGCTGCTGTGGCAAGGGTTTGATCCCCAGCTTGGGAACATCTGCAAGACACAGGTGCGGCAAAAAAAAAAAAAAAAAAAAAAAAAAAATCAAAGTCATAAATCAGACCTTTAGAAACAATCCAGATGTTTGCCACTTCGGCCACTGTATTTCCTTATTCCTAGCAAATCATAAGTTCTATTCTAAATTCTGTGAGCGGGAATCTTAACATAAAGTCACATCACAATAATAGGTTTATCTATGGAAATAGGAAACTGGATTCTGGTGAACTCCCGCCTCCAAACATCAAGTTCCCTGGGTTAGGCAGAAATTCCTTTCAAGGCTTTCTCCAGCACAGCCCAAGAGACCTTGGTCACGTGCTATGCCCGTCAGCACCCAGGGTTGCTATGGAGCCCAACGCGGTCCAAATCGGAAGTGGTCCCTGAAAATTACTTTCCCAGGAAACTTGCATTTGAAAAACAATGTCACTCTAATTCTCTTTTTCATAAAGTAAACTCACAGAAATACAGTCAAACTCTCGGTCTCAGCACAGAGAACGACGCTATCCTCCGGAGAAAGAAACTTCCACTTCCGCCGCTGCAAAAACTCATAGGAACCAAGATGCCGAGAGCATGGGGTCTCCGGCGAGCGCTTCTCTGGACGGACCGGTGCACAGCCGGGTTGCCGTGGAGACCGAGCGAGCTTCGTGGATGCCTAGGCGCTACTGAGGCCCAGCCTTCTGCTGTCTGTTTGCCTTCGGGGCTCGCAGAACCGACGCCAAGATGGTTAGTGGCTTTGAACAGTGAGGGAGAAGTTTCGAGATTAGAGGTTCCCAGCACATTTCTGGGTTAACTCGAGGAGCGTCAGCAGAGGATGATCTGTGGTACCCTCCCCATATTCCCAGGGGGGACGGGGTGCAACTGTAAATATGTGGTTGCGTTCTTTCCTCCTGACTCTCCATTTCCCTTTTGCTGAGCTGCGCGTGGGATGGAAAGCAGACCAAGAGAAGGCTGAGGTGACAGAGCTGCGCAAAAGCATCTCTTATCTCTCTGTAATTGGAGGAGATAATGAAGTTTTTCTTTCAGCTGAAGCACAGATTGATGGCCCTTTTAGTAAAATACGTGTTACAGAAAAATTTGAATAGGCTTACCTGGCGTTCATCGTTACAGGATTTGACTTACAAATCCTGGAGCTGTCATTCTCAGTTTAAAGTTCACTATAGGGGAGTTCCTTGGTGGGGCAGCGGGTTGGGTGGATCTGGGTTTGTCAGTGCACCCGCTTGTGTCACTGCTGTGGCACAGGTTCGATCCCTAGCGGGGGAACTTCCACGTGCCACAGCTGCTGCCCCCCCCCCAAAAAAAATTGGTTATCGAAATTGGATCATAGAGCTGCCTTTGTTATTTCTTTCACAGATGCTTTCAAGAGCCAAACCTGCTGTAGGTGGGGACCTACCGCACACTGACAGAAGAAAGAAGAAAGGTAGGAAGATTCCAAAACTAGAGGAGCTACTTTCACAAAGAGATTTCACTGGAGCTATTACTCTGTTGGAGGTAATGTCCAAAGAAGGTTGCTTCTTGAGAGGTGAATAACCAGAACATAGATTAATGCTTGGGTGAATGCTGGTGGCTATGTTGTTGGAACAGCTGGGTGCATGCTGTACCTGTACATCTCCAGGTACAGATGGCAAATTCCAAGTTAACTATAAACCTGATTAGAAATGAAACGATAGAACTTTTTTTGTCTTTTTGCCTTTTCTAGGGCCACTCCTGCGGCATGTGGAGGTTCCCAGGCTAGGGGTCGAATCGGAGCTGTAGCCCACCAGCCTACACCAGAGCCACAGTAATTTGGGATCCGAGCCGTGTCTGCGACCTACGCCACAGCTCACGGCAACGCTGGACCCTTAAACCACTGAAGCAAGGCCAGGGACCAAACCCACAACCTCATGGTTCCTAGTCGGATTTGTTAACCACTGCACCACGACAGGAACTCCTTTTTTTTAAATTTAATTTAATTTAATTTTTTTAATTTATTTTTTAAGAGACTCTTTTTAATTATGTCTAGTCCCACTGGTGGTGAATACAACCTAAAAATAATAGAGGGACATTTAGAACAGTGTCAGTTCACACATTGTTCATTCCGCATCCAAATCAATTTGTGATTTACTCCTATTATATGTTATGACATTTAAATCAAATTTAAAGAATTCCGTCATATTTCATACTTATTGTCTAAAATACCACATCTTCAGAGGCTGTTTCAAATCTCTATGAAGTAGTTCTCAACTTTTAATATGTATCAGAGACACTTAGTGTACTTATTAAAATGTACATTCCTGAACTCTGTCCTATATGTCCTATATATTCTGAGTCTTTACAGAATTAGTCTCCAGTGATGCTTAGGAACTGGTATTTTTCCCGAGCAGCCTAAGTGCTTCTGATGTAGATGGTCCAAGGATACCATGCTTTGGGAAAGTGCTTTGTGGGGAGCACCTGTTATAGGAGAATGAAGGAGTGCACCAAAGATTGAAGAGACAAAAGAGTTTGGGGAGGGAGATCCCTTCGTGGCTCAGTGGTTAATGAACCCAACTAGGAACCATGAGGATGCGGGTTTGATCACTGGCCTCACTCAGTGGGTCAAGGATCCGGCCTTGCCCTGAGCTGTGCAGTAGGTTGCAGATGCGGCTTGGATCCCCGAGTTGCTGTAGCTGTGGCATAGGTTGGCAGTTGTAGTTCTGATTCAATCCCTAGCCTGAGAGCTTCCACATGTTGTGGAAGCAGCTCTAAAAAACCAAAAAAAAAAAAAAAATTAAAACTGAAAAAAAGAAGTTTCAGGAGTTTTTTGGCCATACCTGCAGCAGGCAAAGTTCCTGGGACAGGGATTGAACCCATACCACAGCTGCGGCCTGAGCCACAGCAGTACCAATGCCAAATCCTTAAACTTCTGAGCCACCAGAGATCCCTGAGATGAAGAGTTTAGACAGCATAGCCTGGTTGTGTTGTGCCACAATAATTTCTCTTAAAGCACTACTCCAGCCATATTATTCTATCACCAATAATTGTTTTAATTAGCTTTATGTATCTTTCTCGGTCTTTCATGTATAGTCCTCTGTTTCTTACTAGTTCTCTCGTATGAAGCATATTGTTTAACTCTTTTGGCATCAGCTTTCTCATCTTTATTTTTTTATTTTTAATTTAATTTTATTTTTTGCTTTTTAGGGCCATACCTGTGGCACATGGAGGTTCCCAGGCTAGGGGTCTAATTGGAGCTGTAGCCACCGGCCTACACCACAGCCACAGCAACTTCAGATCCGAGCCATGTCTGTGACCTACACCACAACTCATGGCAATGCTGGATCCTTAACCCACCGAATGAGGCCAGGGGTCGAACCTGCTTCCTGGTGGATCCTAGTCGGGTTCGTTAACCACTTAGCCGTGACGGGAACTCTGATGCATGTCTTAATTTTTGTCAGTCTCTTTCTCTCTTCTCTCATTTCTTTGCGCCAGGGACCGCCTTTTCCTGCTTGTGTAATCCCATGCTGCCTTTAAATTGTCAAGGAGGTTCTGCTCTGTGTTTACATGCCTGAGTAGCCAAAGTACAATGACGCAGGGAAGAGGAACTGCCATGGTTTGGGGTGAGGAAGTCTCGAGAGCTCTCCCTGAGCTTCAGGGAATTCCTGCAGCAAATTCAAGAGGACCTCAGATAAGAATTTCTTCAGAATTAAGGCGCTGTACTCAAATTCATACTATTTGATGGGGGGAGGACTCGAATGTTATGGAGTTAGCTGCAGAAGGAATTTCTTGTTCCAGACAGGAAAGCATCAATAGATGGCTTCGTCTTGTAATGGTCGAGGCACTTGAAGTTTTGTGGCAGTAATCTGTTTAACTTTGAATTTTTCACTCATGTTTTTGACTTAATGCCATATAGAGTGAAAAAAAATCTCACCTCTCCGTGGTCACTCAGACTCCTCCTCCAAGGTTCGATCCTTTCCTTCAAACAGGACTTTTCTTTTGTTGGCTGATGAATTCATGAATATTTTTTTAAATTCCTGAATATTTTTTCACAGTGGACATAAATGATTAGGTTATTTTTCTAAACATCCTTAGTTCTTGGAGTTCCTGCTGTGGCACAGAGGTTAAGAATCCGGCTGTAGGAGTTCCCATTGTGGCTCAGCAGTTAGTGAACCCGACTAGCATCCATGAGGACATGGGTTCGATTCCTGGTCTCACTCAGTGGGTTAACAATCCAGTATTGCCATGAGCTGTAGTGTAGGTCACACATGTGGCTTGGATCCCATACTGCTGTGGCTCTGGCGTAGGCCGGCAGCTATGCTCCGATTGAACCCCTAGCCTGGGAACCTCCACATGCCATGGATGCGGCCCTGAAAAGACAAAAAACTTAAAAAAAAAAAAAATGGAATCCAACTGCAGTGTCTTGGATTGCTGTAGAGGTAAGGGTTTGATCCCTGGCCCAGCAGTGAGTTAATGGATCCAGCATTGCTGCAGCTGTCGTGTAGGTTGCAACTGTGGCTCAGAGTCAGTCCCTGACCCAGGAACTCCCATATTCCACAAGTATGGCCATAAACAAACAAATGAAACAGCATTAACCAAAAATTCTTAAATACTGTGGTAAGACTGTTCAAGGGTAATAGAATGAATTTAATGGCTTATCTTCAATGAAAAGTTATAGCCTATGAATAAATACATGCGTGTGCTCATGAGACAGGTTCTAACATGTGAAGTTGAATGCAGTAGTGCACCGGGGGTGAGGACACGGCCTTTGGAGTCAGTGGACTACGGTGGGCCTTGCCACCACACTTACTAGCTGTGTGTGACCTTGAGTTCATTGCTTAATTTCTCTAACCTGTTATTTGGTGATAAGTATTTCATATAATTTTTTTTGGCTGTGCCCACGGCATGCAAATTTCCTAAGCCAGAGATCGAACCTGTGCTACAACAATGACAATGCCAGATCCTTAACCCCATGGGCCGCCAGGGAACTTGCATAATTCTTGTGTTCCTTATATATCACCCAGAATTGTTAAGAGTATCAACTCTTAAATGTTTCTTGGAGTTAGGTGTCAGTAAATACAGAAAAACAAATGTGAAATATTTGAGAATAAATATTTCAGTGACAGGGAGTTCCCTTCTTGGCTCAGCAGTTAACGAACCTGATGAGGATTCATGAGGATGCGGGTTCAATCCCTGGCCTCGCTCAGTGGGTTAAGAATCCCGCGTTGCTGTGGCTGTGGCTGTGGTGTAGGCCGGCAGCTGTAGCTCTGATTCGACCCCTAGCCTGGGAACTTCCGTATGCTGCGGGTACGGCCCTAAAAAACAAAAAAGAAAAATAAATGTATAAATATTTCAGTGACAATTTAAAGGTAATTGTACTGAGTTCTGTGTAGGTTTAATGAAACCGAGATTATCTTGCTTCTAAAACTTTCAGTTTCTTATTGTTCATTAATAACAGCAGTTTTCTAAATGGAGGGTTTAGTATTCAAAGTATTTATGATTTTTTTTCATGAAATTTTAACATGAAGTTCAAACGTCATGTTGGGGAACAAGAAGAGGATACTAATTTGTGGATTGGATACTGTGCTTTTCACCTGGGTGACTACAAGAGAGCTTTGGAGGTTAGTTTAAAAAATTTTTTTTGGTAACAGAAGGGTCATTTCAAAATGTTATTAAACTTTGTATTGTAGTCGTACATGCTCATGGTAAAGTTCAAACAATGTAGACGAGAACAAAACAAAAGGAAGAAAAGCCACCCTGTCTACCTTCCTCAATCCGATTTCTCCGTTAATGGAAGTAACCATTGGCTCCATTTTGATGTATTGCTTCAGGAATCTTCTATATATGTTCACATATATGTGTAAATGTCTTGTTTACTTTTTGCCTTTAGATATATACTAATGAGATGTTCAATTTGGGGGGGGTTCCTTTTAGGGCCACTTCTGGGACATATGGAAATTCCCAGGCTAGAGGATGAATGGGAGCCATAGGCCTCAGCCTACACCACAGACATAGCAGCACAGGATCCGAGCTGCATCTGCCACCTCTGCCACAGCTTGTGGCAATGTCAGATCCTTACTGAGGGTCTCAACTCACTGAGCGAGGCCAGGGATCAAACCCACATCCTCATGGATACTAGTCGGGCTCATAACCCACTAAGCCACAGCAGGAACTCCTTATCTTTATAGTTTCTAAGTGTAGTTTTGAAAGTTGTTTTTCTTGGTCGTTGTAAACCCTATAATATAATTAACAATTCATGGAATCGTGGATCTAGATAAAATTGCAGATGCTTTATGTCAATTTTTAATTCATAAATGAAATTGTTTAAACATTTCCTGCATATTCTTACTCTCAAAATGTAATCTAAGGATATTTAAAGAGCCTGTGTTATTAAGATGAAAGTACCTAGGTAATAAGTAAGTGAAATGAACAGAAGCAACAAGTTCAATAAAGAAAAAGTGAAGCTGTGCAAAGGGCAGAATAGAAGCTGGTAGTATTGGTGAAAGATGTGGGAGAAAAGTACTCTTTTTTTCTCAAGTGGAGGAAGAAAGAAAAAGGCATCTAGTGAAGGCTGGTAAACAGAAACAGAGTGTGTGGAAGATGTCGTTGACGAAGTAAATCTCAGAAAGTGTCCTTGGCAGGAAAAGACAAAAACAAAAGAACAGCAAATTTTTAAAACGTAGAGCCAAATACACCCAACCAGAAAACAGTTAGAATGAAATTCATAGGGTATTAAAGTTATCAGATGTTAAGTTAACCGAACCCATGCATTTATTTCCATTTAGTTTTGTGGGATTTATTCCCAGGCCATGAGTTCCTTCAGTTTCTTCAAGCGTATCTTTTTCTTCTGTGCACTCTCCCTTCTGGCTTAGGAGCAGCCTGTTCTTTTTCAGTAAGGATCATCTTAACAAAAGGGTTGATCTGACCAGGAGCTCTGTAAGTCCCAGCCCGCACCTTGGGGGCTTTTGTTCACCTGGATGTGCTCAGTGACCAGAGACTCTACATCTGAGCCCTAAAGTTCAGCATCTCCCTCTGCATTTTTGAGCGTGTGCTATAAAAATGCAGTTCTCTTTTGGGGCCACCGACCCTGTGTCCAGTCCCAGTGTCTGGCCTGGGCACATCTACCAACGCCACCCTTGTAATAGTGGAACAGCACACATTGCTTCTGTGAAGGGACAGCCTTCAGATACTTGGTGGTGTTGGAATATGCATACCCTTAATGGCCTGGGCAGTTTCGTGAGTACTCTTAAAGTGAACACGAAGATTTGAACCTCTTGATTTGCATGATTTCATGCCGTTTTCTGGGTCAAGTGAATAGCCAACCATTTTAGAGGTCACCTCAGGCCGCTTACTGGGAAATAGTCGCAGCACATTTTTAATAAGGTATCTTTTGTATGTTTTTTTTAGTTAGCAAAAAGAAAATATTTTAGTTACTTTTCATTTCTGCAGCTTGTTAGCCCATGTCAATTTCATTTTATTTTATTTGTTTTTGTCCTGTTTTTTGGCCGCCCCTTGGCATATGGAGTTCCCAGGCCAGAGTTCAGATCCGAGCCTCAGTCTCTAGGCCTCAGCTTCGGCAACCCTCAATCCATGGTGCCAGGCCGGGAGTTGAACCTGTGTCCCAGGGCTCCCAAGATATTGCTGATCCTGTTGCACCAAAGTGGGAACTCCAGCCCAAATCAGTTTTAGAAGAGGAAAAAAACAAATGTGAGGTTATGTGGACAATAGCCCTGCTTGAGTAGGATTGAGCCTTAGCTTCCATATTTAATATTATAGGTATGGAATAGAATTCCCTAAATATGAAGTTGCCTAGTTGCGGGAAGAACTCCTGTTCCATTTTACATAACGGAATGGCCCCCTTGATTGTTTTACTGCCAAAATGAGATCACTGCGTAATGTATGTTTCAGGAATATGAAAATGCGACAAAAGAGGAAAATTGCAATCCTGAAGTCTGGGTGAACCTAGCCTGTACCTACTTTTTTCTTGGAATGTATAAACAAGCTGAAGCAGCTGGATTTAAAGGTAAAATGGGCCCTTTTAATATCTAGTATTCATCACTAATAGTAAAGAGTCATTTGGAAGAGTTTAAAACTTATTTAATTCCTTTTTCTATTCAGCAAAAATCAAGTGATATTAGAAAGCTAAAAGAAAAAAAGCTTTACTCTTCAAAGAATATTGGCTCTTAGCAACTTTATGTTTAAAAAGAGAGTTAATCTCAGTGCTCCCCACTTTACCTCCTCAGAAGCTACAGCCAAAAAGCAGAAGGATGAGGAGTTCCCTGGTGACCTAATGGGTTAAGGATATGGTGTTGCCACTGCTGTGGTGCAGGTTCGATCCCTGGCCCTGGAACTTCTGCATGCTGCAGGTGCAGCCAAAACGCAAAAAAGCAAAAGGATGAGGGAGGGAAGAGCAGAGGGTGTCTTTCTCAGGCCCCAGCGTGGTAGGAAGTTCCTGCTGCTGATAGGAGTTGGCTATAGGAGTTGATAGGAGTTCAGGCTGTTAGAAATTAAATTTTATGAAGCTTCTTTTCCTGCTTCTAAATGAGAAGCCAAGAAATTCCAGCTTGAAGAACCCAAATTTCTTCCTTTTTGCTTTACTTGCCATTACAGTCATTTTAGGAGAACTGGACTCAAATTTGACAATAAGATTAGGACCAAAAGGAAATATGGGAGGGAAGATTAAGAATAATTAGAGTACTGTACCGTAGAAATTGACAGAACACTTTAAACCAACTATCATGGAAAAACTAAAAATCATTAAAAAAAGAATAATTAGAGTGTGAATCAAAGAAATGTAGAGAAAATGGGCAGAGGAATGTTTGTTAGGAAATTTTTGAGGGAAGAATCTATTCTAGGGTCAGATTCTTAGAGAATTAGCAGATCTATGCATACTTAGGAAGAATTCCAGTTTAAATTCATGGAAAATGTGGAACTTGAAGCCTCTTGATTTGTGCCCAAATTGTTTCAATTTGCTAATGTATTTCTTCCTAATTTAGTTATAAAGGCCTTTGAGTTGTTTATCTCATGTTTCTAGACTTTGTGCCTAGAACCGTGTTAGACACATAGGAGGTGGTCAAGGTAGCTCTCTCTCTTTCCATATTTATTTTTTCTTTTTTATACATTGAAGTATGACTTTTTTGCTGTGAAGAGATAGAGGATTGAGTTTCTAGAATTAGGAAGATTCTCCAGGAGTGCAAAGGGAATCTGGAACTTAAAAGGTGTTAAATTTTTTGCTTAACTGTCTTGCTACCAGATAGTGAATGGTCCTGCCAGGGGATCTACGTAATGGAAACTGGGCCAGTATTTCACATGGCAGTATAATCGTGGAAAGGAGATTTTAGAAGGAATTGACAAAGAATACTGGAAGAATAGCTAAATGCTCATGAACTCCTACATGTATTGAGATGATTATGAGTGTTTATTTCCTGTGTTTGGTTCAGTGTGAATGACACAGGGTGGGCTGCTGCTTGAGCTGCGAGGTGTGCTGTTTTGTGCTTTACACGGTAGAATCAAGAAGAACGAGGGGTGTGCAAGGGCAGAACCATAGGACATTTTTCTTTTGGGTCTTGATATTGTTGCTGCTGTGCAGTAGAACTAGACTAAAATAATACAAATTACAGCAGAGACATAGCAGGATCAGATAGGTAAGGATTTGGGAAGATTTATCCGAATGTCAAGTCAGTCCTGCAAAGGACTAAGTGCCATAGACAATTGAGTTCTTTAATAAGCAGCTTGGATTTTTTTCTTTTTTTCTCAGCTCCAAAAAGCCGACTTCAAAACCGCCTCCTCTTCCACTTGGCTCACAAGGTATTTATGTTCTCATTTCACACGTTTGTTTCTATTTTTTGAAATAAAAAAATTTTAAGTATTTTTTTAAATTGAAGTATAATTGACTTCACAATTTTTATTATTGTATTTTTTCTTCTATCATAATAGCAAAGATATTTTATTTTTATTTATTTTTTAATAATGATTTTTATTTTTTCCATTATAGTTGGTTTACTGTGTTCTGCCAGTTTTATGCTGTGCAGCAAAGTGACCCAGTCACACACATATATATACATTCCTTTTTCTCACATTATCCTCTATCATGCTCCATCACAAGTGACCAGATATAGTTCCCTGTGCTACACAGCAGGATCTCATGGCGTATTCATTCCAAATGCAATAGTTTGTATCTATTAACCCCAGATTCCCAGTCCATCCCACTCCCTTCCCTCCCCCTTGGAAACCACAAGTCTATTCTCCAAGTTCATGAGTTTCTTTTCTGTGGAAAGGTTCATTTGTGCCATATATTAGATTCCAGATATAAGTGATATCACGTGGTATTTGTCTTTCTCTTTCTGACTTACATCACTCAGTATGAGAGTCTCTAGTTCCATCCATGTTGCTGCAAATGACATTATTTTGTTCTTTTTTATGGCTGAGTAGTATTCCATTGTGTGTGTGTGTGTGTGTGTGTATATATATATATATATATATATATATTAATCCATTCGTCTGTCAATGGACATTTAGATTGTTTCCATGTCTTGGCTATTGTGAATGGTGCTGCAGTGAACATAGGGGTGCATGTATCTTTTTCAAGGACAGTTTAGTCTGGATATATGCCCAAGAGTGGGATTGCTGGGTCATACAATAGTTCTGTATTTAGTTTTCTGAGGTACCTCCATACTGTTTTCTATAGGGGTTATACCAATTTACATTCCTACCAACAGTGTAGGAGGGTACCCCGCACTTTTTATTTTTAAAATATTTTTCTTTTTCTTCTTGTTACCAACAAGGATGAATGAGAATTAAGGAGAAATTCTTTTTTCTTTTTTCTTTTCTTTTTTTGGCCCACACCCACAGCATATGGAAGCTCCTAGGTTAGGGGTCAAATTGGAACTGTAGCTGCCAGCCTACATCATAGGTTACAGCAACTCTGGATTTTTAACCCACTGATTGAGGCCAGGGATTGAAACCTCATCCTCGTGGATCCTAGTTGGGTTCATTACTACTGAGCCATGACGGGAACTCCATAAGTAGAAATTCTTATTAATATTTCTACAACAAGTAGAACATAGGTATTAATTTTATAGAATTTTATCCCCCATTAATTTTTTGCCCTGTTAATTTATTCAGAGATAATAGGTTTTAGTTCTTCTCAAGCAGTAATCATTTAAGATTAAGCTGTTAACACCATCTTATTGTCTCTTAGGAAACATAATCAAAAGACACCTTGTCCTGACTCCTGAAAATAAACACACATTTTTCAGAATTGCTCTATAGCAATAATTTTGATCATCATCATAAAATTATTATTATTATTTTTTTGTCTTTTTTTTTTTTTGCTATTTCTTAGGCCGCCCCCATGGCATATGGAGGTTCCCAGGCTAGTGGTTGAATCGGAGCTGCAGCCACCGGCCTACGCCAGAGCCACAGCAACGCGGGATCCGAGCCGTGTCTGCAACCTACACCACAGCTCACGGCAACGCCGGATCCTCAACCCACTGAGCAAGGGCAGGGACTGAACCCGCAACCTCATGTTTCCTAGTCAGATTCGTTAACCACTGCGCCACGACGGGAACTCCCATAAAATTATTTTTAAAATAATTTTTCAGGGTTCCCTGGTGGCTCAGCAGGTTAAGGATCGGCGTTGTTTCTACGGTGGCTCAGGTTCAGTCCCTGGCCGTAGAACTTCCACATGTTGGGGGCACAGCAAACAATAAAAATAATTTTTCAAATTATAAAATTATACATTAATTCCATTAAACATATAAATATTCAAAAAAAAGGATATATCATCTACCATATTTAAAGCTAACTGCAATTCAACCTTTTGGTATATTTCCCTATGCAATAATTATTATTTTTGTTTATTTGTTTGGTTTTTTGCTTTTTTAGGGCTGTACCCACAGCATATGGAAGTTCCCAGGCTAGGAGTCAAATTGGAACTACAGCTGCCGGCCTACACCACAGCCACAGCAACGTGGGATCCAAGCCCCTTCTGTGATCTATACCACAGCTCACAGCAATGCCGGATCCTTAACCCACTGAGCGAGACCAGGGATTGAATCCGAATCCTCATGACTAGTCAGATTTATTTCTGCTGAGCCACAGCAGAAACTCCCTGGGAAAAATTTTTTTTTTTTTTTGTCTTTTTGCCTTTTCTAAGGCCGCTCCCGCGGCATGTGGAGGTTCCCAGGCCAGGGGTTGAATTTGAGCTGTAGCCACCAGCCTACGCCAGAGCCACAGCAACATGGGATCTGAGCCACGTCTGTAACCTACACCACAGCTCATGGCAGCGCCGGATCCTTTAACCCACTGAGCAAGTCCAGGGACCGAACCCACAACCTTGTGGTTCCTAGTCGGATAATTATTTTTTTGTATGTTATTATTTGTGTTTTTATGTGCTTTCCAGAATGGGATTCATGTTAAATATATATTTTTGTATTCTGCTTTTAAAAAAAATGTAATTAATTAGTTAATTTTTTTTTTAGCTTCAGAATCCAGTGACTTGATGTGGAATCTCAGTTCTCAGACCAGGGACCAAACCTGGGCCACAGTGGTGAGGGCACTGAGTCTTAACCACTAGACCATCAGGGAATTCCTATATTTTACTTTAAAAAATATATTATCTTTACACTATGAGCATATATCCCTGTGTTACTTGTTTTAAAAACCATAGTTTTTTTATAACAGTCCATTGTATGCATATGCCATAATTTATTCAGCATTTCCTAGTTATTTGTCTTCTAGACTTTTTTTCTTTTTATGTTGGCACTCATGGTATGTGGGAGTTCCCAGGCTATGGGTCAAATTGGAGCTGCAGCTGTACGCCTGCCCACAGCCATGGCAACACCGAGACACCACCAGATACCAGCCGTATCTGTGACCTACGCTGCAACTTGCACCAATACCTGATCCTTAACCCACTCAGTGAAGCCAGGGATCAAATCTGCATCCTCATGGAAACAGCATCGGGTCCATAACCCGTTGAGCCACAAGGGGAATTCCCATAGATTGTTTTGAATTTTAATTAAATGTAGTTCTAGCATCCTAGAAATCAACTTATTAAGTTATTGAGTATAAGCAATAAAAATTTAAAGCTTTTAATTGATATTGCTGAACTGTTTTATAGGAAGTTTATCTAATTATCCACAGGCAGTTTTTGAGAATAATTATTTTTGGTGCATTTAAAAATTTCACATTATAAAAAAAAATTTCACACTATAATTATCTCTCTTTGTTTAATTCTTTCCATTTTTGCTTTACATGTTTTGCAAACTATCATTAAGTGCATGCAGATTTATAATTGTTATGTCCATCTGGTGGATTCAGACATTTAGTATTATGAAATATCTCTATCTCTAAAGCCTGCTTTGTCATTTTTGTCCTATTTGTGTACACCAGCTCTTATTTGATTAGTGTTTATCTATTTTATATATATATATATATATATATATTTTTTTTTTTGTCTTTTTGCCATTTCTTGAGCCGCTCCTGCGGCATATGGAGGTTCCCAGGCTAGGGGTCCAATCGGAGCTGTAGCCACCAGCCTACGGCCAGAGCCACAGCAACGCGGGATCTGAGCCACGTCTGCGACCTACACCACAGCTCACGGCAATGCCAGATCCTTAACCCACTGAGCAAGGCCAGGGATCGAAGCCGCAATCTCATGGTTCCTAGTCGGATTCGTTAACCACTGCGCCACAACGGGAACTCCTGTCTATTATATCTTTTTTTTTTTTTTGTCTTTTTGCCATTTCTTGGGCCGCTCCCGCAGCATATGGAGTTTCCCAGGCTAGGGGTCTAATCGGAGCTGTAGCTGCCAGCCTATGCCAGAGCCACAGCAACGTGGGATCCGAGCCGCGTCTGCAACCTACACCACAGCCCACGGCAGTGCTGGATCGTTAACCCACTGAGCAAGGGCAGGGATCGAACCCGCAACCTCATGGTTCCTAGTCGGATTCGTTAACCACTGCGCCGCAACGGGAACTCCTATTATATCTTTTAATTCTTTTTTTTTTTTTTTTTTTTTTGCTATCTCTTTGGGCCGCTCCCGCGGCATATGGAGGTTCCCAGGCTAGGGGTCCAATCGGAGCTGTAGCCACCGGCCTACACCAGAGCCACAGCAACTCGGGATCCGAGCCGTGTCTGCAACCTACACCACAGCTCACGGCAACGCCGGATCGTCAACCCACTGAGCAAGGGCAGGGACCGAACCCGCAACCTCATGGTTCCTAGTCGGATTCGTTAACCACTGCGCCACGACGGGAACTCCTCTTTTAAAAATTTTTTATTATAGTTGATTTACAAAGTTCTGTCAATTTCTGCTGTACAGCAAAGTGACCAGTCATATATATATTGTATATATGTATACACATTAGTAACTAAAATATGTACATTATTTTTTTAATGATTTTTTTTTATTTTTTGCAACATAACTGCTTTACAGTGTTCTGTCAATTTTCTACTGTACAGCAAGGTGACCCAGTCACATATATATATATATATATATATATATATATATATATATATACACACACACACATATATATACACATATATATACGTGTGTGTGTGTGTACACACTCTTTTTCTCACACTGTCCTCCATCGTGTTCTATCACCAGTGACTAGACATAGTTCCCCGTGCTGTACAGCAGGATCTCATTGCTTATCCACTCCAAAGGCAATAGTTTGCATCTATTAACCCCAAACTCCCAGTCCCTCCCTATTATATCTTTTGTATCCTTTCCCTTTCTACCTCTCTGTGTCCTTCTGTTTTAAATCTCTCTCTTATAGACAGCATGTAAGGAATATAGAGACCTAGAAAAAAAGGAAAGAGAAAATACGGAGAGAGAAATAGAAAGGTAAAAGGAGGAGGGGAATCACATAATTAATATGAGCTGTACTTGAAAGGCTTTCCATTGTCAAGGCTCTGACTCTAGGGGTAATTTTCATGCTTCTCTGAAAGGAGGACAAGAAGACAAGGAGCCGAAGGGAACCTGGGAGAGCAGATCGACACGCGGAGGAGGAGGAGTTAAAATCTCTGTAACCTGGGTATTGATTTCTCTAACTGTTCTCTGATGTGAATGTTTACACGGCTTTTTCTCTCTTACTTTTTTAGTTTAATGATGAGAAGAAATTGATGAACTTTCATCAGAATCTTCAGGATGTCACCGAAGATCAGCTCAGTTTGGCCTCGATCCACTATATGCGATCTCACTACCAAGAAGCTATTGATATTTATAAGCGGATTCTGCTAGACAACAGGTCCGTGTCCTTTTATGTCTACTTGAAATCTCACTTTGTTGGTTTCTGTACCTCGTTTGGCTGAGGACCACTGTCTTTTGGGTCTCTTATCACCATGCCTTCAAATCTGTTTAACTGATAATCTGGTGAGATTTAGAGCTCCTTATTATTAGAGTTCCCCCTGGAGTTCTGGCAGGATTGGTAGAGACTCCGGTTCCATCCCTGGCCTGACAGAGTGAGCTAAGGATCCGGTGTTGCCACAGCTGTGGTATAAGTTGCAACTCTGGCTTGGAGCTCCATGTGCTGTGGGGTAGCCAAAAAAGAAAAAACAAAAACAAAACCTCAGTATTGTCTAGACTAGGGTTTCTTCACCTTTATTTTGTCATCTCCCTTACAAGGAATCTTTTTAGACTCTCCCCACCCTTAATTGCTCTCCCATGAAATTTTCATTTTTTTTATTTTTTATTTTTTGCTTTTTAGGGCCACACTCCCGGCATACAGAGGTTCCCAGGCTAGGGGTCAAATCAGAGCTACAGCTGCCAGCCTATGTCAGAGCCACAGCAATGCCAGATCTGAGCCTTGTCTGCGACCTATCCTGCAGCTCACAGCAAAGCCAGATCCTAACCCACTGAGTGGGGCCAGGGATCAAACCCTCATCCTCATAGATACTAGTCAGTTTTGTGACCACTGAGCTACACCGGGAACTCCAAATATGATTAACTTTTTTTTTTTTTTTTTCTTTTTAGGGCTGCACCTGTGGCTTATGGAAGTTCCTGGGCTAGGGTTTGAATTGGAGCTGTAACTGATGGTCTACACCACAGCCACAGCAAGACAGGATCCAAGCCTCATCCACAGCCTACACCACAGCTTTGGGCAATAGTGAATCCGTTAAGCCACTGAGAAAGGCCAGGGATCAAACCCTCATCTTCATGGATACTAGTTGGCTTCTTGACCTGCTAAGCCACAACAGGAACCCATTAAATTTTAACACCACAGATAATCTGTATTTCTGTTTCTGTGCTGTATGTATATCTATGCTTCGTACATAAAATGAGTACGATTTTCCACCTCTCCGTGAGAACCAACTTATGCCCCTTTGGGGGTGATATCACACCTGTTGAAAATGTAGCATCTAGGTGGATCCGTTCCAGTGTTGTAGTTACATTGTAGGTAACTTGCTGACAAAATTAGAAACACACCCTTCTGAAGAAGTAAATTCTAACTTTTCACTGACTGCTTTGGCCTCTTTCCACCCCCAAATCTCATCCGCTTCCCTGCTCCCTCGTTGGCCTTCGCCATCAACCGCTCCCCCATTCTCTGTCATCAGATCCACCTGCCCTGTCTGTCCGTCCTCTGTACAGTGTCTGTTTATTTGCATTTATGCTTAATTAGATTATGTTCATTTTTTAACATAAACAAGTAGGAGTTGAACTTTTCCCTTTATCCTCTTAGTTGTCATTTCTTAGTGTTTATATCAAAACACCCGAATATTATTTTACAGAAAGAAAAATACTATACTGACTATATTGCCTTCTTCCTTTAGGAGGAGCAAAGTCCTCTTTGTCTTGCTGTCCATTGGAGCTATTAGAAAGTCTAGTGTGACAACATTTCTTCTTTCCCCCGACAGGGAGTACCTTGCCCTCAACGTTTATGTGGCCCTGTGTTACTACAAGTTGGATTACTACGATGTGTCTCAAGAAGTTCTGGCTGTTTATCTTCAGCAAATTCCTGATAGTACCATCGCACTCAACCTTAAGGCCTGCAATCATTTTCGCCTTTACAACGGCAAAGCGGCCGAGGTAGTGTTGAAACTTGTTTTTAGCGTAATACCAGTGTGAATTACCCTGCGTTTCCTGGGTCATTCATGAAGTTCCACTATCTGTTGCTTTTGATTAGTATCCCTTTGTTATAGCCAGTATGATTTTATAAGAACCTAACTGTATAAATAATTATATTTATCAGATATTCTAAAAAGAATGTTCACTTCCAAATTCTCTCTGGTTTCTTTTTCTTTTTCTTTCTTTCTTTTTTCTTTTTCTTTTGCTTTTTAGGGCCACACCTGCATCATATGGAGGTTCCCAGGCTAGGGGTGGAATCTAAGCTACAGCTGCCAGCCTACACACCACAGCCACAGCAACGCCAGATCCGAGCCATGTCTGCGACCTACACCACGGCTCACAGCAATGCCGGATCCTTAACTCACTGAGTGAGGCCAGGGATTGAACCCACAACCTCATGGTTCCTAGTTGGATTCGTTTCTGCTGTGCTATGATGGGAACTCCTTCCTCTGTGTGTCTAATATATCGTAGATGTGTGCCTTACATTAACTTAAATATGTTAAAACCGAGTGCTTTCACTTCTTTCTCTAAAATATGTTTGTGGGAGTTCCCATTGTGGCTCAGTGGGTTAAGGACCCGCCATAGTCTCTGTGAGGATGTGGGTTTGATCCCTGGCCTCGATCAGTGGGCTGAAGATACTGAGTTGCCTCAAGCTGCAGTGTAGCTCACAGATGTGGCTCTCATCCAGTGTTGCTGTAGCTGTGGCATAGGCTGCAGCTGAAGCTCTGATTTGACCCCTGGCCTGGGAACTTCCATATGCCGCAGGTGTGGCTGTAAAAGTGAAAACAAAAACAAAACCCCAAACGTAGGCTCTCCATCACTGTCTTCTGCTTCATCCACCATCTAATCACCCACCAGTTCCTAGCAGTTCTCCATCCCAGACATTTCTTTTATCTGGCCCCTCTTCTCCTCTGCCCCTGCTCTAGTTCAGGCATTCCTTCTGTCTTATTTCAGTTCGTGAAATAATTCTCCTGCCACTGGCCTTATTCTGTCCAGTCCAACCATTGAGGTTGCTCCACACACCCACACTTTCTTACCACTGTGGCTTTGTATCAACAGTCCCATTTCCTCGAGTGCCTTCCTCTGCTCAGCACACTTCAGTGTCTCCTTGAAGGTTTCCCCACGAGACAGCAGTGGTGGACATTTTATACGTGCTTAGAAAGTGGTTAACTCCTTACCTGTGCAGACTGCTTCATATCCATTATTTGGTTTCCCTGACAAGCCTGTGGATAAATTCTCTTATCTCTCTTTTTATGGGAAATGCAGTGCACAGGAGGCCATACATTACAATCCCATTCTGTTTAACTGCATACACGCACACATTCACAGACACATAGAAGCAGATGTATAAATCAACATATAGATAGCATGTTTAATACTGTACCCATATACAGCTTCAGGTTTACATATCTATATAAACTTTATGTACAGAATTTTTATGTTAGCCCTACAAGGGAGCCATGCTTGGAAATTTCTTGTGGCGCAGTGGGTTGAGGATCCAGCATTGTCACTGCAACAGCTTGGGTGGCTGCTGGTGCCCAGGTTTGATCCCCTGGCCCTTGGCCTTTACTGCTTTGGCTATTACTTTAGTTGTTGTCAGAAGCCACCAAAATTTAAATGTAAAATTTGTGCATTTGTCAAAAAATTAAACTCTCACTTTGCCCCAAAAGCAGTTTAAATGGCATCATACAACCCTAGAGCAGGAAGAGGAAGGAAAGAAACTGAAACCAGAAAATTAACTGCGCTATCGAATCACATGTGACTGTGTAATAGCAAGGAGCACTACTCACAAGCGTCACACTGGCAGAGGGCCACCTGCTGAGTGAACCAGTGCTGAGCAGTTGGCAGGGCAGGGGGCCGGAGAGGGAGCACTTGTCCTTCGCCCATGCCCCTGGCTCCTGTGGATAAAGATGGTCAGTTGTGGCAAAATAAATTCTTGTCCGTTAAATTGCTTCGAATGCAGTGCAGCAATCCTTTTACATATTATGTAAAATACATTCTTGGATATCCTCATTTCAATTAGAATCCCTTGAGTCTGCCTAATTGGCTAGTTCCCAGCCTCAGCAGTTTAATAGCAAACTGGATTTGCAGTTTGGTATTGTTAGAGTTTTCACCTTTTGGTTAGAACAAATAAAAGAACTGCATTCTTGCCTTTCTACCTTGAGTCAGTCTTGGGGACTTTGCTAGTTTTAGTATAAGGTCCAACCTATTAAATGTTTACATTTTGTCTGCACATGTTCTTTCTACAGTCTGGTGTGGGTGGCACAGCTAGCAACGTGCTGTGGGCCTAGCGCTCTCCAAGTCCGGACACCAAACTGCGCTTCCCATCTCCCAAAGGCATGCTTTTTCCCTTGAAATTGTGTCCATGCAGTTTACACATTGATTTCATAGTGTTCTCCAGAAGTAGGTGACTATGTCAAATGTACCCTAAAAAGGTGGGGTTGGTTTTTTTTTTATAACAATAGGATATAGTTTGTGTTTACTTATGATAATTTCATTAAGTCATTTAAAAGCAGGCATTCCTCTAGTAACTTCTGTAATGGGTTTTATATTATATGGTTCAACATCAAAGCATTCTGGTCTTCTATAGTAAGCATTGAATAATCTGTAATGATTCACTTAATTCTTAAAGTACCCAAGGTTATACAACTAACAAGTGAGAAACTCAGGTTTCAAACTCTGATTCTAAATCCCATAGACTTAACTGTTAAGACTTACTGCAGGAGTTCCCTGGTGGCACAGCAGGTTAAAGATCTGGCGGTGTCACTGCTGTGGCACAGGTTCACTCTCTGGTCCGGAAACTTCTGCATGCTACTGGCAAGGTAAAGACAACAACAAAACTTACTGCAGGAGATAAGGATCCAGTGGTGTCTCTGAGGGCAGTGCAGGTTTGATCCCCAGCCTGGTGGAGTGGGTTACAGACCTGATGTTGCCACAGCTGTGGGTCATTCTCTTCCTGGTCCGGGAACTTTCATATGCTGAGGGCGTGGCTGGGGGAAAAAAAACTTATTTTGAATTTAGGTGTACATACCTCTTTGCTCTTAATTTATGTATATATATATATATATATATATATATATATACATACACATAATAATACAGCTACCGAAAATAAGCTGTAATTTTATATGTATAAAGCTGCAAAAATAAGCATGATTTTATATATATATATATGTATATATATATATGTATATATATATATATAAGCCAAATTGTATGTTTATAACAATATGAATATTTTATCTTACCAACAAATAATTGGCAATAATATGGTTATTATACATGGCTTTGTATATAGAAAATCATGCTTATTATGTAGCAGTTGCCTAATTATCTTTTTTTTTTCTGAAAAGGTTTTATTATGCACGGAGGAGAGGTAGCACTGTCCTTCTTGGCTGCTGCTTTCCTCATGGTGGCCAGAACAGTCCTCGGGTCCTCTCTTTTCCTTTAGGTGCGGATGTGTGTATCCTCACCCTTTTCTTGATGAACGTGTGGGCCTGCTTGTCCTTGGAGACCTTGAGTAGCCCCATGGCCAGCTGCTCAGCTGCTCGTAAGGGGCGAAGCTGCACACCTCTCAGGTCATGTCCACAGGCACTTGATATGCTTGGAGAGGCGCCCGCGGCAGGGGCTGTGCCTGGGCTTGCTTACATTCTTGGTCACCCTGTGGCCCTTGTTGAAGCCCACAGCCAGGGGGTAGCACAGAGCCGTGGCCCTGACCCGCACTGGAGCTCAGAGTATTTGGAGATCTGCACAGGGCCTCACCAACCTGCTTCTTTTCTTTTCTTTTTTTTTTTTTTGTCTTTTGTCTTTTTAGGGCCACATCCGAGGCATATGGAGGTTCCCAGGCTAGGGGTTTATTCAGAGCTACGGCTGCCGGCCTACGCCACAGCCACAGCAATGCCAAATCCAAGGTACGTCTGTGACCTACACCACAGCTCACGCCAACACCAGATCCTTAACGCACCGAGTGAGGCCAGGGATTGAACCTGCAACCTCATGGTCCCTAGTCAGATTCGTTTCCACTGCACCATGACAGGAACTCCATTAACCTGCTTCTTTTTGTTTTTATTTTTTTTTTAGGGCCACACCCACAGCATGTAGAAGTTCCCAGGTTAGGAGTCCAATTTGAGCTGTAGCTGCCGGCCTACACCACAGCCACAGCAACATCAGATCCGTGCCACGTCTGTGACCTACACCACAGCTTATGGCAATGCCGGACCTCTAACCCACTGAGCGAGGCCAGGGAGCGAACCTGCGTCCTCATGGTTACTAGTCAGATTCGTTTCCACAGAGCCACAATGGGATCTCCCTAAGCTACTTTAATTTTCTTTAATCTGGACAAACAAATTGCAGGTTGAGGCTGTTTTTGACATTTGTATTCTAGGACCTGACACAGTGCACACACAAAGTTGATGCCAACTAAGTAATGGTTGAATGAGAAATTTAAAATATGACTAAAAAGTTAAGGGAAAATCCCATTCAAAGAAGAAGGAGGTTCAGAAGAGGTCAGTAAAGGTGAAGATTGAGAAAAAGCCATTGGTTTTCATAACTGGATTCACTTGGGTTGGCCATTGTCCTAAAGGGTATGGCAGAGTTATGACAAGTAGATGACAAAGACATAGAAGCAGTGAATACAGGATGCCGGTGAGAGGAAGGAAGACACTGGTTTCAGAGGATAAAGAAATTTTATCCCCTTACTTCCAAACTGGGAAGGCCTCCAGGGTAGTGATTAGGAACAGGAGCTTTGAAAGCAGATAGACCCACATTCCAGTCCTAGCTTACTAGCTACGTGGCTTTCAGTGAGCTGCTTAACCTCCGTAAGCATCATCTGCAAAATACGCCAAGTAATAGGACTGAATTATTATAGCCCTTAGCTTGGTACACATGGTAAACTCTCAGTAAATATCAGCAATTAGCCTGAAATGTCATCAAATTTCTTTCTTTCTTTATGTTTAGAGCTTTCTATATTTTGTTTAAGAAATGATTTCCTAGCCCAAGTCATGTTCTCTGATATTATCTTGTAACAGCCTTATTGCTTTGCCTTTTTCAAATCCATATTATCTGTAGTTATATTTAAAAGGTTTGATTTCTCAATTAAAGACAAAGATTAGTAAATCAGATCAAAAAGATAAAATCCTAATATATGTTTTAAATATAGAGCACAGAAAATTTGAATGTAAAAGCACATATTTCATGAGGACAATTTCTTTTCTTTTTTTTTTGTCTTTTTTTGTTGTTGTTGTTGTTGCTATTTCTTGGGCCGCTCCCGCGGCATATGGAGGTTCCCAGGCTAGGGGTCCAATCGGAGCTGTAGCCACCGGCCTACGCCAGAGCCACAGCAACGCGGGATCCGAGCCACATCTGCAACCTAGAGCACAGCTCACGGCAACGCCGGATCGTTAACCCACTGAGCAAGGCCAGGGATCGAACCCGCAACCTCATGGTTCCTAGTCGGATTCGTTAACCACTGCGCCACGACGGGAACTCCAAAATATTCTTCATATTAGTTGAATGGAAAACATTTGTAGAAGAGTATATGAGGAGTACCCATCATGGCTCAGTGGTTAACAAATCCGACTAGGAACCATGAGGTTTCGGGTTCGATCCCTGGCCTTGCTCAGTGGGTTAGGGATCCAGCGTTGCCGTGAGCTGTGGTATAGGTTGCAGACGCTGCTCGGATCCTGCGTTGCTGTGGCTCTGGCGTAGGCCGGTGGCTACAGCTCCGATTGGACCCCTAGCCTGGGAACCTCCATATGCCGCAGGAGCAGCCCAAGAAATGGTAAAAAGACCAAGAAAAAAAAAGAGTATATGACCCCACTTGTATTCGTTATGCTTCTAGAAAGGTCATTTTCACTCAAACATATTACAAGATCACCCACATCTTCTATTTGTAATTTTAACTAACATACCGTACGGTTCACCCCCCCCCCCTTTTTTTTTTCCTTTTTGGCTGCACACATGGCGTGTGGGAAGTTCCCAGGCCAGGGACTGAACCCGTGTCACAGCAGTGACCTGAGCCATAGCAGTGACAATGCTGGGTTCTTAAACTGCTGAGCCATAGAGGAACTCCTGCCCTTTTAAAGTATACAATTTAGTGATGTTTAGTATATTCACAGTGTGCAGTCTTCACCACAGTCAGTTTGAGAACATTTGCATTACCTCAAAAAGAAACACCAAAACATCCCCATTGTGGCTCAGCGTGTTACAAACCGACCAGTATCCACCAGAATTCAGATTTGATCCCTGGCCTCACTCAGTGGGTTGAGGATTTGGAGTTGCCATGATCTGTGGTATGGGTCAAAGACATGGCTTGGGAGTTCCCGTCGTGGCGCAGTGGTTAACCAATCCGACTAGGAACCATGAGGTGGCGGGTTCGGTCCCTGCCCTTGCTCAGTGGGTTAACGATCCGGCGTTGCCGTGAGCTGTGGTGTAGGTTGCAGATGCGGCTCGGATCCTGCGTTGCTGTGGCTCTGGCGTACGCCAGTGGCTACAGCTCCGATTAGACCCCTAGCCTGGGAACCTCCATATGCCGCGGGAGCGGCCCAAAGAAATAGCCAAAAAAAAAAAAAAAAAAGACATGGCTTGGATCTGGCATTTCTGTGGCTGTGGTGTAGGCAGGCAGCTGTAGCTCCAATGCAACCCCTAGCCTGGGAACTCCCATATGCCAAGGGTGTGGCCCTGAAAAGAAAAAAAAAAAAAGAAACTCCATACCCTTTAGCTATCTGCTCCTGTTCCCCCACCACCCCTGGCCCCAAGCAACTGCTAATTTACTTTCTGTCTGTATAGATTTGCCTGTTTGGAATATTTCATGTAAAAGGGATTATATGTGATTTTTTTATGACTGGCTTCTTTTACCTAGTATGATGTTTATAAGGTTCATCATGTTATAGCATATTTTAGTATTTCGTTCATTTCATTTTTATGGTCAAATAATATTCCATTGTATGGATATAACACCTTTTATTTTTCTAATTGTCAGCTGATGGATATTTGGGTTGTTTCCACCTGCTTTCTGTTATGAATAATGCTGCGGTAAACATTTGTGTACGTGTTTTTGCACATGCATTCATTTCTCTTGGGTATATACCTGGGAGCCATACGGTCGTCTGGTAACTCTATATGTAATTGAGGAACTACCAGACTGTTTTCCAAAGGAGCTACACGAGCTTACATTCCCACTAACAACATGCATGAGTTTCGGTTTCTCTGCATCCTTGCCAACTAGTTGTTATTATCTGACATTTTTGATTCCAGCCGTCCCAGTGGATGTGACATGGAATCTCTTTGTAATTTGATTTGTATTTCCCTGATGACTAGTGGTGTTGAAACATTTCTTCATGTACCCGTGAGTGCTGCGTTAAGTCCTGTGCGCTAGGCATCTCGCTTACCTCCCCCTCGGTCCTGACCTGCCACTGCTGAGATCAAAGCTGTCCTCATAATACTAAAAGACTTTGTCTTTTCACTTTCATTCGCACAGGTGGGCAGTGACGTTTTCCAGAGACAACATGATTTCAAAAATAGATTGATTCCAGAGATAGATATGCCAAGTAGCTGTCATCTGTTAAGGCAGACATTAAAGAAATTGGCAAAATGTAAAACAGTACCACTCTTCTCACTAAATTTTTGTCTTGGTAAATACAGCTTTTAAGTGAAAAATATGTTATTTGTGTTCATGCGTAGTGGGTTTATTTTTATTATTACTTTTGATTAATTGAATACTTAAAATTTCTATTTAAATTTCCTTTTTTTTTCTTTTTTTTTTTAGGGCTGCACCTGCAGCATATGGAGGTTTCCAGGCTAGGGATCAAATCGGAGCTACGGCTGCCAGCCTACACAACAGCCACAGCAATGCCGGATCCCAGCCTCATCTGCGATCTACACCACAGCTCACTGCAACACCAGATCCTTAACCCACTGAGTGGGGCCAGGGATCAAACCCACAACCTCATGGTTTCTAGTCAGATTTGTTTTTGCTGTGCCATAATGGGAACTACTCTGTTTAAATTTCTCATGTAATAAATATTGATGGTTATAACCCACATAAACAAAAACTCTTCAGGATCCTTAATAATTTTTAAGATTTAAAAGAGATCTTGAGATCAAAAAGCTTGAAAACTGTTGATCTAGCCTAATATATTACCCAAGACTTGGAAACTGCTGCTGTGGACAAGAGAAAAGATTAGTAAAAGGATTGCTAAACAAGCTGTACTCCATGTAATACCAGGTAGAAGTTTATAGTGCTTAGTGAGAACAATCAAGAATTGAGTTATTTTGTCCAGAAAAGCCTAGGTACCCACTGGTGGAAGTAGAAAAAGGAGCTGCAGAGGAATAATGAAAATTATAGATTGGTAAAATAGGAATGGCAGAAAGTTGAGAGAGGGGCTAAGTGAGTCTAGGACTTTAGTGAAGACACTGGAAATGGCTGATCATTTGTTCTGAGGGGAGTTAAGGGGCAAGATAATACAAGAGCTGATAGGTATACTAAATAATAACAATACCTTCTAATTGCATCATGGAAAGGTCAATTCAGCTGGAAGGAGGTACTATGAAAATTCAGGATATTCGTGGAATGGTCGGACTGAAAAACAGCCTTAGTTAGAAGTTTAGCTCCTTTATACCCTTTTGTCATGAAAGAAAAGGCTAACTCTAAGAGTCTTCAGACTTGGGTTCACCAGTTTCAAAGTTGCTGCTTAGCGTGGGGTTCAATCACTTACTGTTTATAAGCCTCAGTGTTCTCATCTGTAAAATGAGGATGATAATAATCCCACCGACTATTTCCTAGAGTCCCGTGGAGCAAATGAAACAGCATGTTCAGTTCTTGGTAAACCGTAAAACATTGTATAAATATGTGACACAAGAGCTATACGCTTGTCATTTTCATAAGCCTTTCCTCTTTACATTTCAGGCAGAACTCAAAAGCTTGATGGACAACGCTTCTTCGTCCTTTGAATTTGCTAAGGAGCTCATCAGGCACAATCTGGTGACTAATAGTCTGCCCTCTTGACTGACTTGAGTCCTCCCCTCCTTTGGTCCATCACAGTGCTTAGAAAGATGAATGGAGGGCGGTATCTCAACAGATATTTCTCTACTTCAGGTGAACTCCTCCTTGCTTTGGAGGAAAGAGAATGAGTTTAAGATATCAGTCCTTTCCTCAAGCAAACCCTTATGGGGAGGCAACAGAACCTACTTAGCATTTAGAAAGGCGCGTAAGGCAGTCAAATCCAAGTGTTCATTGTGTTGGTTTAGAGTAAGCGGGGAGTTAGACGTCATGAGATCCAGGAGACAGGAAAGAATTCATCTTGCAAAAGGGAACAACTCAGACGAGGTGGAACCAAGCAGGATGACAAAAGGGATATTTTGAGATAGAAATAAGAAATTAGGTAGTTTATGCCTGATTGCCTTGATTTCTGTATATTTATTTGTGCAACAACTTATTATGTACCAGACACCGTGTTAGGCTCTGGCCACAAAACAATACACAAAACTGAACTTCCATGCTTGCTTTGACAGCACATATACTAAAATTGTAACAACGCAGAGAAGATTAACATGGCCCCACGCAAAGATGACATGCAAACTCGTGAAGTGTCCCATTTTTTTAATACAGAAATTGGCACAACATTGTAAATCGACTATAATTTTTTTTTTTTAATTTTCCTTTCATGGGTGGTGTTTTCGCTTTAGCGGTTCTCTGTAGCATTTATTATCATATGGCAACATACTTAAGTTTACTGTTTGAGGATCTCCTCTTCTTGAGTATGTGGCCTGTGTAGTGACAGGAGAGTTAACTTATTCCATTCCTGGTATAGCCCTGGTGTTACGGTAACAGCCATATAGTAGGTGCTAATGAATATTTACTGAATAATTAAATGAAGTGTTACCTACTTTGTGCCAAACATTTAGCCCACTTTACCTCATTTAGTCCTCAGGATAACCCTGAAAGGTCGACATTACTAATGCCATTTAGAGATGAACAGACAGGCTCAGAAAGGTTATATAAATTCCTTCGGGGAGTCTCAGATGTAGAATATCTGTCTAGAAAAAAAGTTTCATTCATTATTGGGTACTTTAAGAGTTTTCTGCAATTCCCATGAAGAGAAAAGGGAATATAGGCAATAGGGTTAAACCTTTATTCTATTTCTTATTATTAGATAATGGCTTTCTTTCAGTGAGGTCAAGGGATGTGTATTTAGAGAGAACCTCAAAAATATATTCATCCTTTCAAAGAATAACTGTTGTGACAGTAAATATCCTCATACTTATTACTATAGTAACAGAGTTTGTCTGTCTTTAGGTTGTTTTCCGAGGAGGCGAAGGGGCTTTGCAAGTTTTGCCTCCCCTGGTCGATGTCATCCCTGAAGCTAGGCTAAACTTAGTGATTTACTACCTTCGTCAAGGTGAGAAAAATATGTCTTAGTCTTGCCTATAATGAGATTATTTTAGAACATTTAATCTCTAACCGAGCTGCTTGCTTAACATTTGAAATCCATAATACTTTCAAAAATAAATTTGCAACAGGTTCATAAGACAGAACAAATGTATTGGTATTTATTTGTCGTGGCCGCTCTCTTTAAACTCTCCTTCCTCTTCTGTTGCTTCCAACCTTCTCCTTCATTCTGTTTTTCTATTTTCCTCTTATTTTTCTGTCCTTGTTGTCTGTTCATCTATTTCAGTTTTTCCATTGTTTTTCTTTCCTCTCCCTTGTTCCTTTTCTCCCCTTGTGGCCCCTGTGTGTAAAGGGGACATCTGCATCTACACTTTCATGAGTCTTTTCTTTTTACTCATTACCCTCTTTTTTTTTTTTTTTTTTGCTATTTCTTGGGCCGCTCCCGCGGCATATGGAGGTTCCCAGGCTAGGGGTCCAATTGGAGCCGTGGCCACCGGCCTACGCCAGAGCCACAGCAACTCGGGATCCGAGTTGCAACCTACACCACAGCTCATGGCAACGCTGGATCATCAACCCACTGAGCAAAGGCAGGGACCGAACCCGCAACCTCATGGTTCCTAGTCGGATTCGTTAACCACTGCGCCACGACGGGAACTCCTCATTACCTCTTTTCTTTGCTCTAATTGTCTCCCTTTCTGTTCCTCTGTACCCCCAGCTTCTTATGAGAAATGCTATGATTCAGAAAGACTGTGATATTTGTTGCCCCTAATTAAGGATAAAGTTGTTAGACACGCGCCTAAAGCCGTCTTTTATCTAACAGTTGTATTGGGTAAGAGCTACCATGCAGTGGGTCCCGCACTCTGTCACGGACCTCGGACTAACAGTGTGAGCCTTTTTAGGTGCATGGTAGAAACCAGCCAGACAACAGCTTCCTCACTGAGGAAAATGTAAGTGTTTATTGAAATAAGAACATGAACTTGCAAACAGTTCTATTTGATTTATAAGCACAAGGAAGTAATGTTTTTGGACAGGAATGAAAGAAACATATATTTTATAAGTTCATTTCTATTATAAAAATTTTCAAACATAAGCAAGAGGGGATAGTCTGAACACCCCAAATGAACACCCAAATATTCATCCCAGGTTTAGCAGTCTTCAAGATACTGCCAGTCGGAGTTCCCGTTGTGGCGCAGTGGCTAACGAATCCGATTAGGAACCATGAGGTTGCGGGTTCGATCCCTGCCCTTGCTCAGTGGGTTAAGGATCCGGCGTTGCCGTGAGCTCTGGTGTAGGTCCGAGCAGACACGGCTCGGATCCTGCGTTGCTGTGGCTCTGGCTTAGGACAGCGGCTACAGCTCCAATTTGACCCCTAGCCTGGGAACCTCCGTATGCCACGGGAGCAGCTCCAGAAAAGGCAAAGAGACAAAAAAAAAAAAAAAAAAGATACTGCCAGTCTTTTTTCATTTATCTTCCCTCCCCATTTTTGTTGCTGAAATGTTTTGAAGCAAATCTCAGACTTCATGTCCTTTCACTCCTACATACTATATTATCTTTTTTTTTACAGGTTTTTTGTTGTTGTTGTTCTGTTTTTTGTCTTTTTAGGACCGCACCTGTGGCATATGGAGGTTCCCAGGCTAGGGGTCTAATCAGAGCTGTAGCCGCCAGCCTACACCACAGCCACAGCAATGCCAGATCCGAGCCAAGACTGCAACCTACACCACAGCTCACAGCAACACTGGGTCCTTAACCCACTGAACGAGGCCAGGGATCGAACCCAAAACCTAATGGTTCCTAGTCACATTCGTTTCTGCTGCGCCAATATAATCTTTTTAAAAATTTGTCATTTTTCTTATATATTTACAATGCCATTAGCATATCCTACCCAGTCCATATTTTTAGCTTGAAGTTTTAGGTGCTTCATGGCGTAATCTGAGTTTCCTAAGGATATTTGATTGTCTTTAGGATAACTGATCAACATTGAACTTAATGGAGAACTAAGAGGCAAAACGAACAAATCATACTTCCCATGAATATTTGAAGGATCTTATCTTTTGGGGACTGTTTCAGAAGAGTTTTCTGGAATACAGACTAGTATAGCTACTTATTTCTTATATTTCAGATGATGTGCAGGAAGCTTATAACTTAATTAAGGATCTGGAACCTACTACTCCTCAGGTAATTGAGAATATGTTACGTTTTTACTAATTGAGTTCTGTTGAAAGTGGAATTTCAGGAAGGTAGCTGGGAGGCACATTAGAGAAGATTCCTGCTTGTAGGATCTCAGGAAAGATCATATCTATTGATCTAGGAATTTTATGTGAGACTTTTGATATGACAATGAATATTCTGCGCTTTCTGGTATTTGTAAACTCCCATATATGTGGTCATTTCTTCAAAAGGGTTGAGGCTTGAAAATACTGAAATTAGGAGTTCCCATTGTGGTGTAGCAGAAACAAATCCAACTAGTATCCATGAGGACATGGGTTTGATCCCTGGCCTTGCTCAGTGGGTTAAGGATTTGGCTGTGGTATAGGTCGCAGACACGGCTCAGATCTGGCCTTGCTGTGGCTGTGGTGTAGGCCGGCAGCTGTAGCTCCAATTTGACCCCCAGCCTGGGAACCTCCATGTGACCTCGGGTTCAGCCCTAAAGAGGAAGAAAAAAAAAAAAGTTTCCATACTGCACGAAATCTAAAGATGTATATTTCTCAAGTGTATTAAAAGCTTCAGTATCTTTTGTTCTTTTCTTTTTTTGAGTCCTCTTAAAAAAAAGTGACATGGCACCCACATAAAAATTGACAAAGCTGAGGAGGGTGTCTATTAAGGATAGAACCAAGTCTGAAGGGGATACAGGTGAGGCCCCAGGACTCCAAAAGCAAGAATATCTTACAAATGAGAATCAAAGGATACTTTTTCTTTTTTGAGGAAAGGCATCACTAGCAAAGAAAGGTTGTTACATCATTGGAAACGGAAAAAATATATGTGATGTGGTCACAGACAATGACAGTAGCTGATAAGATGTAAAAATTATTACGTAAACATTTTATTGTGAATTTTCCCCCTGAATTGAAATAAAGGCACAACATAACTCCTGGGAGTATCCACTGAGTTTTCTGCTTAAGACTGAGAATTGACAAATATGGTGAATTCTGATTTGGACACTTTCCTGGGAACCATGTGAAAATATCCTAATTCTTTCATTCAAATCAGAGATAGAATAGAGAAAAGTGACTTTAGGTAACTTTTGATAATATAGATAAAGCACTGAGTTGATGCAATTAATTAATTTGAAAGATATCTCATGGATCTACATTCCTTTTCGTTTAATTAGTGATAATCCATGTTTGCAGGAGTACATCCTCAAAGGAGTGGTCAATGCAGCCCTTGGCCAGGAAATGGGTTCAGTGAGTATAAAACCACTGGTAATATCTATAGTTTGTAATGTTTTAGTGTGTGGGAAAGATCAAAATGAATGTCAAAGTTCACCCAGCAGTAAGCTCACAACTAGGCTCTTTAACAGTTCCTTCTTTTTCTCCATATCACTCAATCCAAATTCCATTGTAAAAGAATTCTGTTTTCTTTTTTTTGTTTGTTTTTTGTCTTTTTGCCATCTCTAGGGCCACTCCCGCGGCATATGGAGGTTCCCAGGCTAGGGGTGGAATCGGAGCTGTAGCCACTGGCCTACACCAGAGCCACAGCAATGCAAGATCCAAGCCAAGTCTGCAACCTACACCACAGCTCAACGCCTGATCCTTAACCCACTGAGCAAGGCCAGGGATTGAACCCACAACCTCATGGTTCCTAGTCGGATTCGTTAACCACTGAGCCATGACGGGAACTCCAAGAATTCTGTTTTCTAAAGACAAAAAAAGAGAAAAGTATAATCCTAAGCATTGCTGCTTTGTTTTTAAAAAGTCCAGTTGAGGAGTTCCTGTTGCAGGGAACTCATAGCAAAACTTCATTGTTATTTTTACTGACCTTTTTTTTTAACCTTGTATACCTCTGAGCTATAATTTTGGCATGTATAAAATGGGAAGAATTGTTTCTCTGGGTAAGTTTTTTGTTTGTTTGTTTTTGTTTTTGTTTTTTGTGTCTGCATCTGCACCTGCACCATGTGGAAGTTCCTGGGCCAGGGACTGAACCTGCGGCTCAGTTGTGACCTGTGCCACAGCTGCAGCATTGCCAGATCCTTAACCCTCTATGCCACATGGGAACTTCCTGGCAAAGCTTTTTATAAATACCAAAATGTTGACTAAAATTTTAAGTTCTTACATATCTGAATGTAGCACAGTAAATTCTTTTTGGAATGAAGTGGGATATAAATTAAATCTTTTTAATTCCAGTTCACTCCAAAGTGCCTCATCTAGTAGATAGGCTATAAAAGCTATTGGAAAATGAATGATTTTATTTAATAACTACTCCTCATTATAGCCATAGTTCCTATCACAATCTCGATATATGTTAAAAGAGCAATAAATATTTGTTGAATGAATGAATGAGTTTATTTAATGAAGGTACTTTTAGGATAGAATTTGGGGGTTGAACTTTTCTATCTGACCCTCAGTAGGTTTTAATTCAATTTCAGATTATCATTTTCTGGATGCTTATGCTAATAAGAATTAGCACTTTTGTTTTGGGGAGGATTTATAACAAGGGTACATGTTAAACCCTGACAAATACATTAAAACTATAAAGTGTAAAACAAATAATATATGTTCAGCTTATTCCTCTCTATCTGCTCTGCTTTGTTTTTCAGAGGGATCATATGAAAATTGCCCAGCAGTTCTTCCAGTTGGTGGGAGGATCAGCTAGTGAATGTGGTATGCCTGGAGTCTGTACTTCATAGCATGATCCGTAATTGGGGTTGGTCATGTATTGGCTGGTGAGGTTTGGTCTCTGTCCAGGCATTTATCTGTTGTAAAGTAGAAACTCAAACACAGGAGAGAGTATTGGATTAGCCCCACTTAACATCTCAGCTAAAATGGGATGAGAGGATATATAAAGAGAGGGGAATAAATGTATTCTTTGGTTCATAAGAGTTTTAAAAATTTGATTCTAGGAGTTCCCATTGTAGCTCAGCTAGTTATGAACTCGACTAGTATCACTGAAGTTAAGGATCTGGTGTTGCTTTGAGCTGTGGTGTAGGTTACAGATGTGGTGCAGTTCTGGCATTAGCGTGGCTTTGGTGTAGCCCAGTAGCTGCAGCTCTGATTCAAACCCTAACCTGGGAATTTCCATATGCCGCATTAGCAGCCCTAAAGAGCAAAAAAAAAAAAAATTGATTCTGTATTTTATTTTATTTTATTTATTTATTTGTCTTTTTGCCTTTTCTAGGGCCGCTTCCTGAGGCATATGGAAGTTCCCAGGCTAGGGGTCTAATCGGAGCTGTAGCCACCAGCCTACACCAGAGCCACAGCAACTCGGGATCCGAGCCACATCTGCTGCCTACACCACAGCTCACAGCAACGCCAGATCCTTAACCCACTGAGCAAAGCCAGGGATCAAACCCACAACCTCATGGTTCCTAATTAGACTTGTTAACTACTGCGCCACAACAGGAACTCCTTGATTCTGTATTTTATTCGAAATGTTACATTTATTGATTTCTCAGGAGCTCATCTTTTCTATGATTTCTCACATGGGAATCAAGCTTAGAAAATGCTTTTTTATCCTTAAAGTTATATAATATTCACTTGTATTTCCCACCAGTAGTTTTGTGGTTTCATTTTTTTTTTTGGCAGTGCCCACAGCATATGTAAATTCCCAGGCCAGGGATTGAACCCAAGACACAGTAGTGACAATGTGGAGTCCTTAACCACTAGGCCACCAGGGAACTCCTCATTTTTATTGTTATTGATTTCCTCACTCAAGATGCAGTCTAAGATTTGAGAAAGGGATCTAAAAAGGGCAGATAGTTAGCCAATATGAACCAGCTCTGATTCAACCCCTAATCTGGGAACTTCCATATGCCGCATTAGCGGCCCTAAAGAGCAAAAAACTGGGTCTGTACCAGTTTTCAATGTCTAGCATTTATTCTGATAAACAGTGTTCATGAAGAGCTGGTTGTTAAATATTTTAATCACCCCTGGATATTCATTTTCTTTCAGATGTTTCACTGTAACCATTTTTTGGATAATACTTTCTTTCTCCCATTTCATTTCATTCATACAACAAAAATTTATTGAGGTGTTGAGGCTACAGCAGTAAAACAAAACATACCAGTCCCCTCCCCTTGGGCAGTGTACAGTCGAGTGAGAACAGACAGGAAACATAATTTGATTATATGGCATATGTATGATAAGTGTTACAGGGAAAAAAATTGAACAGAGTAAGGAGAATTGAGAGTGACAGTGACAAGGGTGCTGCTGCTTCAGAGAGGAATCTGTTATGAGGCAAAAAGTTGGTCAGGATCCGAATCAGGTGGTTCCATGGCCAATTATTTCTCCGTTTGAGATCAGAAGTGTTAGGCTGTCTTAGAAGAGTAATGGCAGAGACTAAGCCATGTTAGCTGAATGCGCAGGTGTTAGAGTTGGGTGAGACAATCAAAGCCTAGAAGAAGATCTGGAAAATTCTGTGGCCTGTATGGCACTGTTCATGTTGGACTCGGAGGGCTAACTGCAAGTACCTGGCCATTCTCAGTACCCTGACCTTCATCGTGCTGAGGCTTTATCTACTGAACAGAATCCATAATTTTAAAACCTTAAAACATGTGTTAGAATACATTGCTATCTCTAAATTATAAAATAACTCAAATTTCGACTAAAGAGAACTTTTCGTGTCATGAATACATCTGCTTTCTTTTCCCATTCCATTTCAGATACAATACCAGGGAGGCAGTGCATGGCTTCCTGTTTCTTCCTGCTTAAGCAATTTGATGATGTCTTGATTTACCTCAACTCATTTAAGGTTAGTGATAGAATTCTCTAGATGACTTTGTGTCTCAAATACTATAGATGATGTGTCAAAGATAAGATACCTTTAGAGATGGCCTTTGTACTGTGGTGGTAATAGTGAAATCAGCTAATTCCTAAAGATTATTTTTGTGTTTATATCTGGTATAACTGATGTTCTTTTATTTGTTAATGCTCAGTGTGACCTTGGGATGTTTTTCAGAATTACTTCTATAACGATGACATCTTTAACTTTAATTATGCCCAAGCCAAAGCTGCAACTGGCAGTACCAGTGAGGGTGAAGAGGTGGGTACCTGCTTTTGAAGGCATTTGAATGATTCTATCTAAAATATCTAAAAACACTGTTATCTTTTTCGCACTGAAATAAAACATTTAAGGGTAAAAGATTATTAAAAGTTCCTTGGTTCTTAGGTTACTTTAAAAAGCACAGTATAAATAGATATAGAGATTTTATAACCACATTAATGCTTTCATTTTTTGGATACATTTTATAAAAACATAATATACATGGAGAAGGAACACAGCATTTTTTCTTTTTGTCTTTTTAGGGCCTCACCTGCGGCATACCAAGGTTCCCAGGCTAGGGTTCTAATCGGAGCTGTAGCTGCCAGCGTACGCCAGAGCCACAGCAATGCGGAATCCTTAACTCACTGAGCAAGGCCAGGGGTCGAACCTGCAACCTCATGGTTCCTAACTCGATTCGTTTCCACTGTACCACTATGGGAACTCCTTGTTTTTTCCTTTTTATTTTCTTTTTTTTACCCACACTCACGGCATGCAGAAGTTCTAGGGCCAGGGATGGAACCCAAGCCATAGCAGCAACCCAGGCCGCTGCAGCGACAATGCTGGATCCTTAACCCACTGAGCCACCAGGGAACTCCTTGTCCCCTTTTTGAGTCAATCCCTTTCCCCCAAGGCTAACAACTGTCTTGACATTGAACTCCTTAGATTGATTATCTGAGAGATTCAAAATAATTCAATTGAATTATTTGATTCAATTTTTGTAATTATTCAACTTATTCAAATTCTGTTTCCCGGTTTCCATTATGTTTAGAAACAATCCCTTTATTATTTTTGTCTATGAGTTATCCTAAAACATGTTTCATGATTTATATGCGTGTCATCCTTTCAGGTTATTTTGATTTCGAAGTTAATTGTATTCTAGAGTATAGTCTATATAACACCAGTCCTTTAACATCTGTTAAGGAATTGCTTTATGGCCCAGTAGGATGAATGGTTGTTAACTATTCTGTTCAAATCTTCTGTGGCATTATCAACCTAATGTCACCTTGTGATATCAATAACTGAGAGAAGTGTGTTAAAGTCGCCACAATTTTATCCTTTTTTTTTTTTGGCAGCCTATATAGAATTTGGTCATTTATGATGCTTATTGATCCAAAGTAAGCTGATACAGATATTTTTACTGCAAAGGCATCTTCATATTTATTCCCTTGTTTCCTCTTCTTGCAGATTTTCCTTTTAATCCAAAGTGAGAAGTTGAAAAATGACTACATTTACCTCAGTTGGTTGGCTCGGTGCTGTGAGTCTTCTTTTATTTATTTATTTACTTTGTCTTTTTGTCTTTTTCTAGAGCTGCACCCGTGGCATATGGAGGTTCCCAGGCTAGGGGTCGAATCAGAGCTGTAGCCACTGGCCTATGCCACAGCCACAGCAATGCCGGATCCGAGCCACAACTGCGACCTACACCACAGCTCAGAGTAACACTGGATCCTCAACCCACTGAGCAAGGTCAAGGATCAAACCTATGTCCTCATGGATGCTAGTCAGATTTGTTTCTTTTGAGCCATGACAGGAACTCCTATGAGTCTTCTTTTAAATGTTATTTTTAAAAATGTTATAGAAGAGTCCTTTTTTTTTTTTGTCTTTTTGCCATTTCTTGGGCCGCTCCTGCGGCACATGGAGGTTCCCAGGCTAGGGTTCAAGTCAGAGCTGTAGGCCCTGGCCTACATCAGAGCCATAGCAACTCGGGATCCGAGCCGAGTCTGCAACCTATACCACAGCTCACGGCAATGCCGGATCCTTAACCCACTGAGGAAGGCCAAGGATTGAGCCCACAACCTCATGGTTCCTAGTTGGATTCGTTAACCACTGTGCCACGACGGGAACTCCGAAGAGTCCTCTTTTTATTGAATGTTTTCTAATTTTGTTGTGTAGAATGAGAAAACGCTGAAATTAAGTGTGGTTAATGCTACTCGGTAAGGGTGGCCATGTACCCACAAGTTCGGCCTGTGATTAGCTGTACCACGTGCCCTTGAGCTCAAGTGAACGGTCCTAGAAGAGGCCAGATTCTTCCTGGAGCCCTGTTAAAGCTTCCAGAGTCTCAGTTTACGATGTATTTTGTTCAGTGATACTGTTAGCTCATTTTACCTTTTCAATATGGCATCAGTCTGAAAAGTGATAAAATGTCAAAAACATAATTTTTTTGGTATATCATATAGCTGTCTGTCTTTCTCTCTGTTTCTCCGCTATCTTTTCTTGTTTCTTTTTTTCACTTGAATTTAAAACGTTCACTGAATTTTTAATGTCCTGGGAAAACTTTAGCAATTAGATATTACAGGTGAGGTTGAAACTGTGTGAGTGAAATTGAATGAATGATAGGTGACTTTTTTGCTTTTGAGCAAAGTGGGAGCTACTGGAAGTCAACTGAATCTAAAAAAGACGTAACTATGTGAATCCTAACTAAAGAATTTTAAGAATAGTGGAGTTCTTATGGGAAGCCAGCTTACTGCCAACACAGAACGATTTCCATGTAAGAGCTGTTTACCATTACTTTGGATACGTTTGTAACATAGAACCAAATCCATAAAATCGCAAGATGCAGAAGCGTATTTCTTATACATTTAAAAAGCATTAAATCTTTGTTTCTCTTTGTAGACATTATGAATAAGAAACCAAGACTAGCCTGGGAACTTTATCTCAAGATGGAAACCTCTGGCGAATCCTTTAGCCTCTTACAGCTCATTGCCAATGACTGCTACAGGGTGAGGCTGGGTGAGACCTAAAGGCAAAGCGAAGATCAGGGTCACATTGCTGCACTGACGAAATATTAGGGGAGGTGCCCCTGGAGATTAAGTGGCTGTAGGTGGGAGGGTTCACACAGTGTTAGCAGAAATGTCATCCCTTTTACAAATGGACTGAACTCAGAGACGGCAGCATTTCAGGGTTTTATATGTATGTAAAACAGGCGTACACAGGAATGAAATATGAAATGATGTGTATGAAATGGTGATTTAGAGAGAAGGATATAGATTTCTAAAGGCAGTGAATTTTTAGGTACAGTGCAGGGAGAGATAGTCATCTGATAGTTGAAAGTTTGGTTCTGAACCTCAAGAAAGTTGTCCTCTGACATGGAGAGACAGAGTTAGAGACATCTCTCCACTTCAGTAGTGATCGAAGCCCTGAAAACAGTGACATTACCCAGATAAGGAAATGAAGGAAGGAGAATAGGGAGTTGCAAACCAAACCGTTGGGGAAACCATGGTGCAAATAGTAGACAGGAAAGACAAAGCGATCAGAAAAAGAACAGAAAAGCCGTCAGATTCAGTGATGGACTAGCTCGGTGTGTGGATGGGTGGGGGCGGGCTGCAGTTGGAAAAGCAGGGAGGAGTTTGGGGGCCTCTCCTCTAGATGAAAAGCTTTTTAAAAAATTAGCCCTGGGAGTTCTCCTGTGGCTCAGCAGGTTGAGGATCCGGCGTTGTCACTGCTGCGGCTTGGGTCACTGCTGTGGCGTGGGTTCAGTCCCTAGCCCAAGAACTTCCAAATGCTACAGGTGTGGCCAAGAGAGAAAAAAAAAAGTTAACCTCAAATTCTGGAAACTCCTATTTTTAGAATATTTCTTCTTGTCCAAAAGATAGGAAAACGTCAGGTAAAGGGAGTCTAGTATCAAGTTAATAATAGCTCACTTCAAAGTGAATCATTACAAAAATAAAGTGAATTACCATCAATAGAAATGGTTTTAAAACATTGGAAACTTGAAGATGTTTAATAGCACTTACGGGTAGAAATGATATTAAGTGAGTTAGGGAAGATAGAAGGAAAGGAGACTTTTTTTTTCTTTTTGGTCTTTTTGCCAATTCTTGGGCTGCTCCCACAGCATATGGAGGTTCCCAGGCTAGGGGTCCAATCAGAGCTGTAGCCGCCGGCCTACGCCAGAGCCACAGCAACTTGGGATTTGAGCCGAGTCTGCAACCTGCACCACAGCTCATGGCAACGCCGGATCCTTAACCCACTGAGCAAGGCCAGGGATTGAACCCACAATCTCATGGTTCCTAGTCGGATTTGTTAACCACTGAGCCACAACGGGAACTCCAGGAAACTCTTAAAGACAGGAATTTAGTTCACTTTTAGATGTTTTAAATCTGAAGTGTGTTTGGGGCTTCCAGGTAGCGATACTACATCTGGGAAGTTATCAGGATGAGCCTGAAGCTCAGGTATTCATGGAGGAGGTTAGAATTAGAGATGCAGCTTTAGTTAACTGTAGTTAGTGGTGGTGGTGGTGGTAGTAGCAGCAGCAGTAGTAGCTGCAGAGTATGGGAGAGAACGTGATTAACCGGTGAACGGTGTAAGGCTTTGTGTGGAACCCTAGGGATAGAAATGGAAAGAAGAGTCAGCGGATGAAGATGAGCAGAAAGGAAAGAAAAAGACCAAGAGAGAGAGAAAAAGGTTTTCATTACTCTTTTTCTTGTTCCTATTTTATCAAATGCCAAGAAAGGAGAACATCAAATCTGCAACTAGATGGAATTACATGAGGCCTGAGAAAACACTACTAGGTACAGAAGAGAATTGGATTAGGAAGCAGATTCAATGAGAATAATGTAGACCATAGTCTTAAAAAACAAACAAACAAACAAACATCAACTGTTGCTGAGGACAAAGAGGAGAATGGGATGCTACTTGAAAAGGGAAAATAAGAGTTACCCTCATGGCTCAGCAGTAACGAACCCAATTAATATCCGTGAGGACAGGGGTTTGATCCCTGGCCTAATTCACGGGTTAAGGATCCGGTGCTGCTGGGAGCTGTGGTGTAGGTCTCAGATGCGGCTTGGATCTGGCATTGTGTGGCTATGGCATAGGCCAGCAGCTCCTATTCAGCCCCTAGCCTGGAAACTTCCACATGCCACAAGTGTGGCACTAAAAAGACAAAAATATATATATATATATATATATTTTTAAAAGGAAAACAGGGAGTTCCCGTTGTGGCGCAGTGGTTAACGAATCCGACTAGGAACCATGAGGTGGCGGGTTCGGTCCCTGCCCTTGCTCAGTGGGTTAACGATCCGGCGTTGCTGTGAGCTGTGGTGTAGGTTGCAGACGCGGCTCGGATCCCGCGTTGCTGTGGCTCTGGCGTGGGCCGGTGGCTACAGCTCCGATTCAACCCCTAGCCTGGGAACCTCCATATGCCGCGGGAGCAGCCCAAGAAATAGCAACAACAACAACAAAAGACAAAAGACAAAAAAAAAGGAAAACAGGGTTAGGCATTTTTTGGGGGGGGGGACTTATTTTTGCAGGTGGAAGGAGAGTTCTTTTTCTTTTAAAATAGTAAGAGTATAGAATTTTTTAAAAAAATAGTATGAGTATATCTTTAGGCAGAAGAAAAGGAGCCATTGAACAGAGTGATTAAAGATTCAAGAGAGTGGGAGCATTTTTGATGGAGTGAGACCCTAGAGGAGGTGAAAAGAGGATGGAGGTTAAGAGTAAAGGAAGATAAAAAGCTTGAAAAACACTTTGGCATTACCTAGTATTTCAGTGGTCCCACTACCATCCACTAGTTGGGTGATTCACTGGAAGAACACATATGACTTGACATAAAGTTATCCTCATGGCTAAGATTTATTATAATACAGAAAAAGCAGGAAAAAGATATGTACAGGTGAAGGCTCGAGAGGTTAAGCACAGACTTTCTTGTCTGCCCTCTATGCAGATTGCACAGTCACATTTTTCTCCAGCTGCAAACAGCAAAGACATGTACAGGATGTCCTTATCCAGGAAAAATAGAAGAGAGAAATAGGATAAAAATAGCAGTATTAAGTCCTATCATATCAATAATTGCATTAAATATAAATGGTATAAATGTTCTAATTAAAAGACAGATATTGGATTTCTCTTGTGGTTAAAGATTTGGCATTGTCACTGCAGCATCTTGGGTTACTGCTGTGGTACAGGTTTGATCCCCGGCCCGGAAACTTCCACATGCTTTCTGTTCAACCAAAAACAAACAAACAAACAAACAAAAAAAACCAGACATTGATAGAGTGGATAAAAAACCATGACCCAACTATGTGTTTTCTGCAAGAAACTCACTTAAAATATAACAGTATAGGTAGGTTGAAAGTAAAAGGATGGAAAAATATATACCATAAAATAGTTATGCTGTTTCTTTAGCAAACAAATAGATGCTCAGTGTGTGACTCAGCAGTCACACTCCTGGGCATTTATTCCAGAAAAATGAAAACCTATATTCACACAAATGCCTATTCGCAAATGTCAATAGCAGCTTTATTTGTAGTAGCCCCGAACTGGAAACAGTTCTCCAGTAGGTGGGTTGTTAAACTGGGTTTCATGTGGGATCCTCCTCAGCGATAAAAGAGACCTGTGATGATGACCTTGACTCTATTCTTGATATTTGACTGCTGACATCTTTTAAGCCTCACTCACCCCTCTTCCCCTTGTGCTCCACATGTGGACAAAATGATAAGAAAGCCTGAATACTTCCTTCTCTGGTGCCTTTGGGTGATTCAAACCACACGAGGCCCTGCCCATGCTCAGAACTGTCACCCCAGCCCTATCCCCTAAGCAAAGTAAAACCCAGGCCACTCTCCTTCCTCGCTTTCAGGCCATTATGGGCCTGCTTGCAAGGACTGTCCTACTCTCCCCAGAGACCTCAGTTATATCACTAAGCAACTGTTTCTCTCTCTCTCTCTTTTTTTTTTTGTTTTGTCTTTTTAGGGCTGCACCCACAGCATATAGAGGTTCCCAGGGTAGGGATCAAATAGGAGCTGTAGCTGCCAGCCTACACCACAACCACAGCACTGCCGGATCCAACCTGCATCTTCGACCTACACCACAGCACACGGCAACACCAGATCCTTAACCCACCGAGTGAGGCCCGGGATGGAACCTGCATCCTTATGGATATCAGTCAGGTTCCTTAACCACTGGTCCACGATGAGAACTCCCTAAGCAACCTTTTTATGCCTTCTTGGTATGTGTGTGGCATCGTCATTGACATCCAAATCAAACTTTAGGTGGAGGCACATGCTGCTTTTTAGGTTTTTGTACAAACTCTTGATCATGCAATAATTTGGATTAACAAGGAATAATAATAACATTATGCTGAGTGAAAAATCCAATCTCAATGGGTCCCATCCTGCTTGATTTCATTTTTGAAATGACAAAGTTACGGAGAAGTAGGACAAAGTGGTGATTGCCAGAGGTTAGGGAGGGTAAGCTGGGAGGAGAGTACATGTGACCCTGAAGGGGGTAGCATAGCTTTGTGGCGATAGAATCCTTCTATGTTTTGGCAGCAATGGTGGTTACATGAGTCTGCACATTCACTGCAGTGATGTCAGTTTCCCGGGTTTGATATCGTGACATTATAGTTGTGTAAGCGGTAATGGGGGAAAATTGGTTGAAAGGTCTATGGGACCTCTCTTACTGTCTTTGTAACTTCCTCTAAATTTATAATTATTTCAAAAAAAAGGTATTTTGAAATGAACTAACTGGAGCTGTATGCAGCAAAATTGATAAATCATAAAAACATGTATAAGACAAAAGAATATTATAGCATTATTTCATATAGCTAAAATACTGAGGCAACGCTCAATTATACTGTCTAAAGATGTATACGTAGGTGATAAAACTCTGAAGAAAGTCAAAGAACTGATGACCCTAAGAGACTAGTACTGGAGTTCCCACTGTGGTGCAGCAGGTTAAGGATCCGGCATTGCTGTAGCAGTGACATAGGTCAAAGCTGCGGCTCAGGTTCAATCCCTGGCCTGGAAACTGCCATATGTTATGGGTGCAGCCAGTAAAACAACAACAACAACGACAACAAAACCTAGTACTTACTGAAAATAGGGAAGAAGAGGGTTGTTGTCTGAAAGTGACACACAGAGAGCTTCTGCTTTGCTGTAAGTGGTCTATTTCTTGATCCGGGTGATTGTTACATTTTTATTCACACTGTGGTCATTGTACATTTATGTTTCCTGCACCATTTGGTGTGTTACCTCATCAAAAAAAGTATTTTTAGGAGAGCATAGGAAGATGGATTAACCTTGAAAAAGAATAAGAATACTTCGTTCCTTGAAATAGGCAGAAAATAGGGAAGAATTAATGAATGTATAAGTATAATTGAACTGAAGGAAGGTTGTATCTTCTGTGTGAAGTATAGGAAAAAAACTAAGCTAAGAGTGCAGTAGGTTTTTTTTTTTTTTTTTTTGCTATTTTCTGGCTGCATCTGCAGCATATGGAGGTTCCCAGGGCAGGGGTCAAACCAGAGCCACAGCTGCCAGTGTACACCACAGCCACAGCAGCATGGGAGCCGAGCCAAGTCCATGACCTACACCACAGCTCACAGCAACACCGGATCCTCAACCCACTGAGCAGGGCCAGGGACGGAACCTGCATCATCACGGATACTAGTCAGATTTGTCTCCCCTGTGCCACAACGGGAACTCCCTGAAATAGAGATCTTAAGGAAATTGGCAAAGGTTTAAAACAACAGTTTACAGGAAAGAAGTAACTAAGCCACACTGAGTAAGAGGATTGCCCAACAACTTAAAGACTCCAATGAAACTGGTAACACTATACGTTTATGATTGCTAATCAGGAAAACCCATCTAAGGAAAAATTTAATGATATTCAGCATATTCTACAAGGCCAAGGAAGTATGTAGTATACTTGGGAAAGAAGTTTATCAAAATGAATTAAATGTTTTAAAGATTAGCTGTTTCGGGAATTCCCATTATGGCTCAGTGGAAACTGACTCAACTAAGTATCCATGAGGATGCGGGTTCAGTCCCTGGCCTCGTTCAGTGGGTTAAGGATCCGGCATTGCCATGAGCTGTGGTGCAGCTTGCAGACTGAGGTCGGATCTGGTGTTGCTGTGGCTGTGGTGTAGGCTGGCAGTTGTAGCTCCAGTTGGACCCCTAGCCTGGGAACCTCCATGTGCTGCAAGTGCGGCCCTAAAAATCCCCAAAAAAAGATTTGCTGTTTTGAATAGTAGTCAGTATACATTTAGACATTCTGAGACTTTAGGGACAAGGTCAGGTCTTGGGTTGAACATGATCAAATCAGCATGAAAGGGATATATTGAGGAAACCTGAAAAATAACCAGTTCAAATGCCAGGCATCAAAGTTTATCCTCAAGATTAGAATATAATCGGAAGAAATGACAAATGTGTTGATTGCAGCATAACTAGACTGTATGTAGATTATGTTATATTGTTGAAAATTTAACAGAAGTAAGGGAATTTAAATTACACCCAGGAGTTCCCATTATGGCTCAGTGGTAACAAACTCGACTAGCATCCATGAGGACGTGGGTTCGATCCCTGGCCTCGCTCAGTGGGTTAAGGATCCAGCGTGGCTGTGAGCTGTGGTGTAGGTCGCAGACATTGCTCGGATCCCACGTTGCTGTGGCTGTGGCGTAGGTCAGCAGCTGTAGCTCTGATTCGACCCCTAGCCTGGGAACCTCCGTAAGTTATGGGTGCGGCCCTAGAAAGACAAAAGACAAATTAATTAATTAATTTATCAAACCCATATTCACAAACTGTGATTTTCCTTCTTCTTGTTTTAATAAGGAATTGAAATTTATCTAATTTGCTAGTTGAAAATATTGCCATGCCCTTGTTTTGTGTGGTTATGTTTCATGGTATCTTTACATTTAGTTTCCTTCTGTGCAATATTTGACTACAAGTATTACAACAATGCTTTCTTTTATTCAGATGGGCCAGTTTTACTATTCAGCCAAAGCCTTTGACGTCTTAGAGAGGCTGGATCCCAACCCTGAATATTGGGAAGGCAAGAGGGGCGCCTGTGTAGGCATATTCCAGATGATCTTAGCTGGAAGAGAACCCAAGTAAGTAGACAGACAAGAGGCACTGCCTCTATGCATTTGCTGGTTCCTGAGGGATGAGAATTCTTTCCTGGATGACATCTTCTGAAAACTAAAAATTATAATGACATTGTAAAATAATAAATGAAAGGTTACGTTTTCTATTCTTTTTTTTTTGCCTTTTTTTTGCCACACCCAGTGCATATGGAGGTTCCCAGGCTAGGGGTCGAATCAGAGCTGTAGCCGCTGGCCTATGCCACAGTCACAGCAATGCCAGATCCAAGCTGTGTCTGTGACCTACACCACAGCTAATGGCAATACCAGATCCTTAACCCACTGATCAAGTCCAGGGATCGAACCTGCAGCCTCATGGATACAAGTCAGATTCATTTCTGCTGAGCCACAATGAGAACTCATAAGTTTTATATTCCATCTGAACTTTTTCTTCCAGAACTTTTTTTGTGTGTGTCTTTTTAGCGCCGTACCTGAGGCATATGGAAGTTTCCGGGCTAGGGGTTGAATTGGGGCTGCAGCTGCCAACCTACGCCACAGCCACAGCAACTTGGGAATCCGACCTGCATCTACGACCTACACCACAGCTCACGACAATGCCGCATCCTTAATCTGCTGAGCAAGGCCATAGATCAAACCTGGGTCCTCACGGATGCTAATCAGATTTGTTTCTGCTGCACCATGACAGGAACTCCCAGGACTTTTTATTTTATAGAATCAATCAGATCATTCTAAAGTATGTATATTGGGGACACTGAGTATACTACAGTTCTCAAGTCTAAGAACAAGATATATGTTTGACTCTAAATGAACTGCCACTTTCATATAGACAATGTCTTTTTCAATCTCGTCAACTCTTTGCCTATTGGCTTTTTTTTTGGGGGGGGGGCTGCATTCATGGCATGTGGAAGTTCCCAGGCCAAAGACCAAACCCATAGCACAGCACTGACAACACTGGATCCTTAACCCACCACCCCACCAAGAAACTCCTTGGCTTTGTTCTTGTGCCTTGTAGTTTAGATCTCAAAGAAATTGGATGGAATGGGTGTGGTTAATAATTCTTTTTTTTTTCTTTTGCATTTTCATATTCCAGGAAATACTGAGACATTAGACTACATAAAATAAAGTGGCATATAGCTCTATTTGTAATAACAATTAAAATGCTTAAAACTAAATTCAATTTTTTGAAAATAATTTCATGGAATGTATTTGTACTAATGTATGAATAAGACGTATGACTATTTTACAAGTAAATAATTATCAAAATTTACTTCCTGCCTTGTATCTACTTCCAGGCCCAAATAAAATTTAAAAGGGAGTTCCCTGGTAGGCCGGCAGTTTAGGACTTGGCATTGTCCCAGCCGTAGTTTGGGTTACCGCCGTGGTGCCAGCTTAGTCCCTGGCTTGGGAACTTCTGCATGTTGCAGGTGCAACAACAAAAAAATTAAAAATAAAAATAGGAGTTCCCATCGTGGTGCAGCAGAAATGAATCTGACTAGCATCCAAAAAAAAAAGATAATAAAATAATAACAAATTAAAAATAAAAATAAATAGAAAATAATTTGGCAAGGTGAAAGAAGATGCTTGAGGGAAAAATTAGAAAATTTGAGAAAATCCTTAAGGAAGAGGATCAATAGGCAGTCATCTATAGATTTGATAAAGTAATAGGAATGTTTTAGAATGTATTACTTAAAAAATGAATTTTATTTTTTTATTTTATTTTATTTTTTGTCTTTTTGTCTTTTTAGGGCTGCACCTGTGGCATATGGAGATTCCCAGGCTAAGGGTCTAATCGGAGCTGTAGCTGCCTCCCTACGCCACAGCCACAGCAACGCCAGATCTGAGCCTTGTCTGTGACCTACACCCCAGCTCATGGCAACGCCGGATCCTTAACCCACTGAGCGAGGCCAGGGATCAAACCCACCACCTCATGGTTCCTAGTCACATTCGTTTCCGCTGCGCCACGACAGGAACTCCGGTTTTTAATTTTAAATTTAAATTACCTAAAATATAAATACCGAACATTTGCTTTAACTTTCTGCTGTGTTTATTAGCATTGTTTTTCTTTAAGAAATCATCTATTCCTGGCTTTGTCAAAATCTACGGATATGGCAGTGACACCCACTTGATTACCCCTGGGTTAAGCTGATTCCCACCTTAAAGAAGCAATCTGGGACTCAAACAGTCGATTGACTCTTTAATACAGAGCTCGAATTTGAACCCAACTCTTTGAACCCAGCTCCTTGGGTTCAAACCCACTTCGTACTGTCATGTGGAATAAGCATGGAAATGGAAATATTCATGTCATGTTAGGACAAAAAGATAGCATGTATATAGATGATATGGATAAACACAGAAAACTTGGACTGGGGAGAAGGATTTCACAGAATTTCCATTTTATGATGGCACCATAAGACTAGAAGTCTAAGAAGTTTGTAATTGTTTTATGAATACACAGTGAAAGAGTAGGCAAAAATGCTGTCCTAGCGGGCTAGGAAGAACAGTCACGAGTTTATTTTACTTGTTAACCTGCACTCTTTATTGAAACACTTTGTCCTTTTCCTCAGAGAGACCCTTCGAGAAGTGCTCCACTTACTGAGAAGCACGGGTAACAGCCAAGTGGAGTACATCATCCGGATCATGAAGAAGTGGGCCAAAGAAAACCGGGTGCCTGTCTGAGACGGCTCTGGAGGCCTACAGAACCAGTCACCACTTTGACATGAACTTGCAAAGCATTTTCCTCAAGCTTACGTAAGGTGCAGGCCTCTATTTTATTGTTCCCTTCCCTGTTCTTCCAGCCTCAAGATCAGTGGCTGGCTTGTCTAGACCAAGCCTCCTGGAGATCTCAGTGCCATAGGCCGTGCTGTGGCTCCTGTATGATGCGACGAGCAATAAGACTTTGGACTTGTCTGGTGCCTTTCTTCCAAAAATACTCACAGTACTCCTAGCTAGTTCACTGGCTTGGAGGAGGATGGGGTAACTCTTTACAGATGCTAGCATCCCGTGGCGTTTTCTCCAAGCCACAATAACGAACGCCTTTCACGCTCCAGGGTCGCCATCATTCTGTCGTCTTAATTTTAGCCATCTACCCACATTGCCCTGTTTTACTGGGGAATTCCATAAAAAGGTTTATAACGCATCTCTGAACCTTGGGAGAGCGGAGGTTATAAATAGCTGCATGATTCTAAGAATGGCAGGCAGGTCCTTTAGCAAACTGTCCCGTCATTAATAGATAACAGGCTTGTGGGATTACTCTTTCAGTAGTTGAATTCTTGTTGACAGTAACATGTTACAGTTGAGTAACACAAATATTGCAGTTTTTTTAAAAGGTGAGTACTATGGAAAAAAAGTCTGTGTAGTATATTTAAAGATATTCAGGACACAAAGTATACAAATCTCATCAGTCACATCTCCATAATATTTTAGGTAACGTAACAGGTATAGGTTTTTTCTTCATATATCTTGCTGAATAAACATCAACTTTTAAAAGTAGGGCCATAAAGATTATTTTATTTATTAATGTGATGATAACAGAATGTGGGTCATGTGGAGCCCTTTGTGGGATTTCCTAATGGCTGGAGTCTTGGTCTAAGTCATATTCCAGCCCCATGTTTCTGAGCTCTCTCAACATAAACCTATCGTACAGCTGAGCATTTTTAGGGTCACAACCTATTTTTGGGCAATAGACCCACATGTTTTCTGTACCAGATTACCTTTGTTTCTACATTCTGTAATTTTTTCTGTTCGCTAAGACACCAGTATTGCAGGTGTAGAAAGTGCAGAGTCATCCCTATCCAGCATGAGAACTGAAAGTCATCATTGCCTGAAGCCCTAGAGACAGAGAATTCCTGTAAGCACCGTGTCAGCTTTTCCACCCACATCCCCAGCATCACTGTGGCTGCAGCCGCTGTACACATGGCAGGGTTCAGAGCAGCTGCGGGGAGGAGATCGGTGACCCCAGCGAACCTCTGCCTCCCAGCGAACCTCTGCCTCCCAGACAGTTGCAAGGGGTTCTTTCAGCTCTGCTCAGGAAGATGGCCAGGTTTCCAGTCTGTTATTTAGACCCAGATCTAATCAATCCAGAGCACAAATCAAAATAAACTGGCCTGAATAAGTGAATTTTAGAAAACAAAGTTACGTTATTTTTCATATGCCAAAGCTTCTATTTCCTCATTATGTTGTTCATGTTTTTTCAATAATTGCATCTCGGTATCTAAGATACTAGGTGAGTCAGATCTGGACAGAACCTGCTATAATCTTAAGAATCCTTATGATTCTTACTTACCTCACTTAAAATATGAACAAACATAATAGTAGGAAAATGCACATGGAACCACTTTCCAGTGATTCTTGGCAATGAAATTTGTCTTCCAGTTAATTGCCGTTATTTTCAAATTTCCTTTACTTGGAAAGCTTTTCCACTGATGGTGACTTACTTTTTTTTTTGGTCTTTTTTTTTGCCTTTTCTAGGGCTGCTTCCTGTGGCACATGGAGGTTTCCAGGCTCGGGGTCGAATTGGAGCTGTAGCCGCCGGTCTACGCCAGAGCCACAGCAACTCGGGATCCGAGCTACATCTGCAACCTACACCACAGCTCACGGCAACGCCGGATCCTTCACCCACTGAGCAAGGCCAGGGATCGAACCCGCAACCTCATGGTTCCTAGTCGGATTCATTAACCACTGTACCACAACAGGAACTCCGATGGTGACTTACTTTTAAATGAGCTTTTGTTGAATTTGAATAATCTAGCTTCTCCTTACCATTTTCTTGTCTTTGGGGAAAAAAAAAAATACTCCAAAAAGAGCAATTTCCAGAATTTTAGGTTAACTTTTTAAAAGGTTTTTAATCTGGGCGTTCCCCCCATGGCACGGTGGGACCAGTAGTATCTCTACAGCACTGGGACATAGGTTCAATCCCCAGCCCACCATAGTGGGTTAAGTATCTGGTGTTGCTGCAGCTGGCATAGGTTGCCAGTGCGGCTCAGATCTGATCCCTGGCCCAGGAACTCCATATGCTGCAGTGTGGCCAAAAATGAAGGAAAAGAAAGTTTTTAATCTGTAGACTTGAGCCAGGAAACCCACAAAGACTAGTTTCAGACAAATACTGTCCGCTTGTGTCATTAGGGATGGCTACTTCTGAAGCATCTTGGCGGGGTCTTGTGATCGCAGGAAAGGGTTGCACAGAGAGGAGAAGGTCCAGGCGTAGGACTGTAGTGTAATGTGCACAGTTCATGGCATCAGTGTACTCTTTACAATCTGTAGCAGATGTTAACTTACAAATGGAAAAAAATTTTTTTAATTATTTTTGTACTTCAAAAAAATTCATATACTCCAGTGTAACATGTTCAAATTAAAGTTTATTATTTGGTTCTTATTCATCACATTCTGTTGAGGGCGAGTGCAGCCCTTGGTGTGTCATGTGTCTTCTCCCCTTTCTTTCCTGACCCTAGAGCGAAGGGGGAACACAGAGTTTTGGGCTCCACAGGCTATTCCTTGTGAGAGAAAAGCAGCTATCTCCCGGGAGTTCTGTCCACTAGGGCTTGTGGTTCCTGCTCAGTCATACTGGTTTGGCTCTTTACTGCATTACAGTCCATTCCAGAAGTTGTTTGACCAGTGCATAGTGTAAGCCTCATACATAGAAAGCTCCCAAATATGTGTTGACTGAATAATTAAGTACGTAGTAAACTGGTAGAGCTGGGGACTTATGAGACCTGAGCCCGTGTATTCTGGTTCCCATATAATTATTGTTTTATGGTGTGTCAAGCATATATATACTCAGGGCTAGGAATGCGGAGACAAATAACGTACAGACCTGATCCTTCAGGAGCTCAGTCTAACAGAAGTATATACAACTAAACACGGTAAAGATGGTAACGTGCAATTGTTGTCCTCAACAGGAACAAGGTATTGAGAGAGAAAATAAGCAATGGGAACGTTTGTATCTATGTAAACAGGATACCTCCTACCTCATTTGGAGAAGCCATCAGAATGAATGCTGAAACTCCACAGCTAGCAAAACGCACAGGCTTCTAGCACCTGTGTAGTGTGTGTTCGTGCAGCATATATCCACGGACACAGAAGCTGAAGGACTGCTGTCCTCCTTTTTAGCTCAGTACACTTAAAAAATTACACGCAAGTGAGCTTAAACTGCACTAGTTACTTTTACCTCCCAATGGCAAAAATGAATTCATGATTTCCTAATTTCTATGTTTGTAACTCCTTTAATATGGTGGATGAAGTCATCTCTCTTCTTCACCTCACAAAGTACTTCTAAGGTTTATATGGTTTTTTGTTTTTGTTTTTGTTTTGTTTTGTTTTTTGTTGTTTTTTTTTTCAGGGCTACACCTGCAGCATATGGAGGTACCCAGGCTAGGGGTCAAATTGGAGCTGTAGCCACTGGCCTACACCACAGCCACAGCAACGCCAGATCCAAGCCGCATCTGTGACCTACACCACAGCTCATGGATCCTTAACCCCCTGAGGGAGGCCAGGGATTGAACTTGCAACCTAGTCAGATTCATTTCTGCTGCACCATGATAGGAACTCCAGGTTTATATTATTTTAGGATAACTTTCAAACAGTATTCTACCAGAGTTCCCATGGTGGCACAGCAATAATAAACCCGACTAGTATCCATGAGGATGTGAGTTCTATCTATGGTCTCACTCAGTGGGTTAAAGGATCCAGCATTGCTGCAAGCTGTGGTATAGGTTGCAGATGCAGCTTGGATCTGGCATTGCTGTGGCTGTGGTGTAGGCCAGCAACTGTAGCCCCGATTCAACCCTAGCCTGGGAACTTCCATATGTCATGGCAGCCCTAAAAAGACAAAAAAAAAAAAAGAAAAGAAAAGGAAAAGGATGTACAAAATTATGCCACACAACTACTAGTCAAAAGAAAGCTGGAATGGTGTTCCCTGGTGGCTCAGAGGGTTAAGGATCCAGTATTGTCACTGCTGTGGCTCTAGTTATAGCTGTGGCACGGGTTTGATCCCTGGGCCTGGGAACTTCAGTATGCTAGGGGTGTGGCCAAAAACTACAACAAAAGCAAGAAATTTGGAGTGGCTGTATTAATAATCAGACAAAGTAGACTCAAGAGCAAAAAGCCCAGGGGTACCACTCGAATCATTGGCCTTGTTTTTGAACTGACTATTGACGTTTCTCCCAATGTCCCCAACTCTTTGAACAACTGTTCTTGCCAAAAGTCTAATTTATTTTCTTTGGTTACATTTTTCATTGACTGCTGAAAGCAAAATTTAATTAACGCACCATTGGTAAATGGCTTTTCTTGCTCGGCTAACAAATGAACTGCTCAGAAACTTACTTTGGTTGCAGTCTCATTTTCATTTTTCTGTTTTTGTGAAGAAATTCTGCTGTGGTGAAATTTTAAATTCTCAAATGTCATTTTAAATTTTCAAATTTTTAAAAAATTTGCTTTCCTAAAGACATATGCTGAGAACTATAAAACATTAATCAAAGAAATTAAAGAGGATTCAAAGAAATGGAAAGCTATTCCACCGTCCTGAGTTGGAAGAATTAATATTGTTAAAATGGCCATACTACCCAAAGCAATCTAGAGATTCAATGCAATCCCTATCAAAGTACCCATGACATTTTTCACAGAACTAGAAGAAACAATCCAAAAATTTATAGGGAACCATAAACAACCCCAAATTGCCAAAGCAGTCCTGGGGGGTGGGGGAGCAAGCAGGAGGCATAACTCTCCCAGACTTCAGACAATATTGCAAAGCTACAGTCATCAAGACAGTGTGATACTGGTACAAAAACAGACATACAGGCCAATGGAACAGAATAGAAAACCCAGAAATAAACCCAGACACCTATGGTTAATTAATCTTCGACAAAGGAGGCAAGAACATAAAATGGGAAAAAGACAGTCTTCAGCAAGTGGTGCTGGAAAAACTGGACAGCTGCATGTCAATCAATGAAACTAGAACACACCTTCATACCAAAAATAAACTAAAAATGGCTTAAAGACTTAAATGTAAGACAAGACACCATCAAACTCCTATAAGAGAACAGAGGCCAAACATTCTCTAACATCAACCTTACCAATGTTATCTTAGGTCAGTCTCCCAAGGAAACAGAAATAAAAACAAAAAACAATGGAACTGAATCAAACTTGCAAGCTTTTCCACAGCAAAGGAAACCATAAAGAAAAAAAAAGACAACCTTCAAAATAGTTGAGAAAATAATTTCAAACGATGCAACTGACAAGGGCTGAATCTCTAAAATATACAAACTTACACAACTCAACAGCAAAAAAATCCAACAACCCAATTGAAAAATGGGCAGAAGACCCAAATAGACATTTCTCCAAAGAAGATATATAGATGTCCAACAGACACATGAAAAAAATGCTCAACATCACTAATTATTAGAGAAATGCAAATGAAAACTACTATAAGGTACCACTTCACACCCACACTGGTCAGAATAGCCATCATTAACAAGTCAATGAATACATGCTGAAGAGGGTGTGGAGAAAAGGGAACCCTCCTGCACTGTTAGTGGGAATGGAAATTGGTACAACCACTATGGAGAACGGTATGGAGGTACCTCAGAAAACTAAATATAGGACTACCATATGACCCAGCAATCCCACTCCTGGGCATATATCTGGACAAAACTTTCACTGAAAAAGATATATGTAATATGGAGGGTGGGGGGATGCGCTGTGGTTGTGGGATGGAAATCCTATAAAATTGGATTGTGATGATCATTGTACAACTACAAATGTAATAAATTCATTGAGTAAATGAAAAAAAATAAAAGAAGCCCAAGAATAAAAAGTCTGCAAAACAAAACAAAGATATATGTAATAAAATTCATTGAGTAATAAAAAAAAAAAAGATACATGCATCCCTATGTTCATAGCAGCACTATTCACAATAGCCAAAACGTGGAAACAACCTAAATGTCCATTGATGGATGAATAGATTCAGAAGATGTGGTACATAGCCACAGTGGAATACTACTCAGCTATAAAAAAAAAAGAACAAAATAATGCCACAACATGGATGGAACTAGAGACTCTAATAGTATGTGAAGTAAGTAAGTCAGAAAGAGAAAGACAAGTACCATATGATATCACATATCTGGAATATAATATATGGAACAAATGAACCTACCAACAGGAAAAAAAAAAAAATCCTCAAGGACATGGAGAACAGAATTGTGGTTGTCAAGGGGGAAGAGGAGGAAGTGGGATGGACTGGGAGTCTGGAGTTAGTAGGTGCAAACTATTGCATTTGGAGTGGATAAGCAATGAGATCCTGCCATATAGCACGGGGAACTATATGCAGTTGCTTGTGATAGAACATGATGGAGGATAATGCGATAAAATGGATGTGTGTGTGTGTGTGTGTGTGTGTGTGTGTGTGTATACTTTGCTGTAAAGCAGAAATTGACAGAACATTGTAAGTCAACTATAATAAAAAAAATTTGCTTTCCTCTGAGTTGGAAATACTATGATGACTGCTGTTGCAGTAATGTGGCATATATTGTGTTCTTTTGGCACTCTCACACTGTCATTACATAATAAGCATGATGCTTTGACATTTAATTTGGTACAAAATAATTCACACTCCACTGTACCTTAAAGGCTGTCTTCACAGAGTGAGGACCCATTGTTGGGGTTCCTCTAACTAACAAGTGTGCAAATGCGGATAATATGTTAAAGGAAGGAGAAATGACCCCCAAGTGGGCCCACTGACCAGACAGGGCTGCACTTACTACCTGGCCCCCCTAGTCCAGTAGTGGGACCGTGATGCATTCTGGGTCTCTGTATAACAGTGTCAACTAGGACCCCGCATCTCTCGGTCCTCATAAGAGCTGAGTATTCCTTAGTGTACTGTCAACTAAGTAAATGGCCAAATAGCCTTCTGGGCAACGACTGGAGAGGTCATGAAATGTCTATTTATGTTTTTTACAGTTGTATGAGTTTTGGCAAATGTGTATGTAACATATATATTATATTATTGTATATAGATCCTTTAAATATATATATATATTTCTTGGTAAAAAAGCTTTTTTTTTTTTTGGTCTTTTTAGGGCCACACCCTCTGCATATGGAAATTCCCAAGCTAGGGGTCCAATCAGAGCTGCAGCTGCCTGCCTACACCATAGTCATAGCAACTTGGGATCCGAGCTGCATCTGTAATCTATACCGCAGCTCATGGCAATGCCAGATCCTTAACCCACTGAGCGAGGCCAGGGATCCAACAGAGTCCTCATGGATACTAGGTGGATTCATTACTGCTGAGCCACAATGGGAACTCCCTAAAAAAGCTAATTTTAAAAAAGAATCCCAGTTTTAAATTCATGTTCACTCTCTACGGTCACAAACTGCTATTTGGAGACTGGGAATAGACCTAGGCATTTGTCCAGCATGTCAGCAGAACTGAAAAAGAAAATTATAAGAACATTGGTGACAAAGAGAACTAAAGCTGCTGCTGGGGGAGGCAGGCACAGGTTGCACACAAACATTCAAAAGTCAGATTGATGAATGGCCTTGGACTTCTCAATAGCAACTCTGGAAGCTTTTAAGCAATGTTGCCTTGCCTTAAGAATTCTGAGGAATGGAGTTCCTGTCCAGGGAACGGCTCCGAGGTTAACCCAAATAGGATCCATGAGGACGCGGGTTCGACCCCTGACCTCACTCAGTGGGTTAAGGATCCAGCGTTGCCATGAGCTGTTGTGTAGGTCGCAGACACGGCTCAGATCCTGTGTTGCTGTGGCTGTGGTGTAGGCTGACAGCTGGAGCTCCGATTGGACCCCTAGCCTGGGAGCCTCCATATGCCGCAGGTGTGGCCCTAAAAAAAAAAAAAACCAACCAGAATTCTGAGGAAAAATTATTTCCAACTTGAAACTGTCATTCAAGTATGTAGTAGAGCAAATATCTGTTCAGACATGTATATAAAATGATATCAGCTCCTGAATTTTGTGCTCCACCAAAAATATGGGAACAAACTGAAGAAAAGACAAGGGGGTTCTGAATTAAGAGGGGGTAAAGGGAATGCCTGTAATAAGGGTGGGAACATTTCAAGACAGCTGTGCAACAGTCCCAGAGATCAACCAATACAGACAGGAACAGATCAGAAAGCATCAGGATAGACTCATTTGTGACTATAAATTCAATACCTTATTTGGGAGTCCCTATTGTGGCTCAGCAGAAACAAAGCTGACTGGCATCCATGAGGACGCAGGATCAATCTCCGGCCTCGCTCAGTGGGTTAAAGATCTGGCGTTGCTGTAACCTGTGTTGTAGGTTGCTGAGGTGTAGATCCGCAGCTATCGCTCCGATTCAACCTCTAGCCTGGGAACCTCCATATACAGCAAGTGCGGCCCTAAAAAGACAAAAAAAAAGGGTAGAAAAAAATACCTTATTTGTTAACATATTGAGAAGAGAGTTTGGGTGAGAGTTTGGGAAAAGCTGTATTGAAAATGAAGTAAACAGGGAGTTCCCTGGTGGCCTAGTGGGTTAAGGGCCTGGCGTTATCACTGCTGTGGCACTGGTTCAGTCCCTGGCCCAGAAACTTCCGCATGCCATGGGTTCAGCAAAAAAAAAGAAAATGAGAATACAGTTATTAAGGTATGCAGGAAGGGAAAATAATAATATACTTCATGGCTCAGCTATAAAAATGTTGGTATGGTCATAAAACTGTCAGCACTAAACTGATTCAACCAAAAATTGATCCAATAGTATTGGTGGAGAGGGGTACAAAGTGTCCATGTGTGGGCTATGTGTATTGAAAATGCCATCAATATTCAAAAGGCAAAAGAGGAGTTCCCGTTGTGGCTTGGTGGTAATGAACTCAACTAGTATCCATGAGAACATAGGTTCAATCCCTTTCCTCGCTCAGTGGTTTGGGGAACCAGCATTGCTCTGAGCTGTGGTACAGGTCACTCATCCGGCTCAGATCCTGCGTTGCTGTGGCTGTGGTGTAGGCTGGCAGCTGCAGCTCTGATTCGACCCCTAGCCTGGGAACCTCCATATGCCACAGGTGCAGGCCTAAAAAGCCAAAAAGAAAGCAAAGGTTTGGTCAACCAAGATTTGCTGTGTGCCTTCTATCCTGCCTCTTCTATCATGCCACTCCCTTCTAGCCCGCAGAGTTTCTGCTGAAAAATCTGCCAATAACCTTACTGGGGTTCCCGTGGGTGTTATTTGTTTCTTTTCCTTAGCTGCTTTCAATATTTTCTCTTTGTTTTTAATTTTGGTCAGTTTGATTAATATGTGTCTTGGGGTGTTCCTCCTTGGGTTTATTTTATATGGTACTCACTGTGCTTCCTGGATTGAATGAGTGGTTCCTTTCCCATGTTAGGGAGGTTTTCAGCTATTATCTCTTTGAATATTTCTTCTGTTCCTTTCTCTCTCTCTTCTTTCTGGCACCCCTATAATACGGATGTTGGTGCAGTTAACATTGTCCCAGAATTCTCTGAGACTCTCTTCATTTCTTTTCAATCTTTTTTCTCTTTTCTGTTCCGCATCAGTGATTTCCACTAGTCTGTCCTCCACCTCACTTATTCGTTTTTCTGCCTCCTATATTCTGCTGTTGCTTGTTTCTAATTAATTTTTTATTTCAGTTATTATATTTTGCATCTCTGCTTGCTTAAGTTTTAAATCTTGGATTTCTTTGCTCAACGTTTGCTCTAAATTATCAATCTTTGCCTCCAGTTTATTTCCAGTGTCTTGCATCATCTTCAGCATCAACAGTCTTTTTCCTGGAGGCTGAGAATCTCCTGATCATTTAGCTGTTTTTCTGGGGGTTTTTCTTTCTCCCTTATCTGAGTTATAGTTCTCTGTCTTTTATTTTTATTTTCATAGGTTTTTGGTGTGGTGACCTTTTTGCAGACAATAGAGCTGTAGCCTCTCTTACTTCTGATGGCTGCTCCCCTTGTGGCTGAAGTTGGTACAGGGGGCTTGCTGTAGGCTTCCTGATGGGAGGGACTGGTGCCTGCCCCCTGGTAGGTGGGGTGATTTCTGTTTCTGGTGGGTGGGGCTTTGTCTCTGGGTGAGATTAGAGGCAGATGTGTGCCTGGGGGGTCTTTAGGCAGCCTGTTTACTGAGGGGCGGGGCTGCGATCCCACCTGGATTGTTGTTTGCCCTGGGGCTTCTCAGTGCTCATGGGTGGGGCCAGATTTTCCCAAAATGCTCACCTCCAGAGAAACACTTGCCATTGAATATTGTATTCCTGAGACCTTTGCCTCCAATGTCCTTCCCCCACAACAAGCCACAGTCACCCCCTGTTTTCCCAGGAGATTCTCCAAAAACTGCAGTCAGGTCTGACCCAGAATCCTATGGAGCCTCTGCTTTGCCTGTGTGCCCCTCAAGAATGGGGTCTCTGTTTCCCCCAGTCCTGTGGAGCTCCTGCTCACAAGCCCCTCTGGCCTTCAATGCCAGGTGCTCCGGGGACTCTTTCTCCCAGTGCCAGATCCCCAGGTGTGGGCACTTGATGTGGGGCTCCGAACTCTCACTCCTGTAGGCGAGTCTCTGTGATACAGTTACTTTCCAGCCTGTGCTTCCCACCCAGAAGGTACGGAGTTGCTTATGTTGAGTAATCACCCCTCCTACCTCTTGATGCGGCCTCATCTTTGTTTTCTGGAGTAGGATATCTTTTTGAAAGTTTTCATTCCATTTTGTTGAAGGTTTTTCAGCATTTGTTGTAATTTTGTTGTTTTTATGAGAGAGTTGAGCTCCAGTCCTTCTATTCTGCCATCTTTGAATTGAGAATTTGGGGGGAAAAAAAGGGCAGCTCAAGTCACCAATCATCTTTTTGTCGAATACAGGAATCATCTCCCTGTCTGCATCTTTCTGGACTTGGTGGCTTTCAATACAGTTGACTACTCTTACTTTTTGAAATGCTTTTAAGATCATGTTACGCCTCTACTTAGAATTGTCCACTGGCTCTGGGTTTTACTTATAGTAAAAGTTAAAAACTCCTTATGCCATTCTGTGAGCTGGCCCCTAGCTCCCTCTCAGATTTGTCTCCTGCATCCTTCCACCTCTTGCTCAGTGCACCCCAGCCACTCTGACCTTCCTCCCAATTCACCAAGCTCACTTTCTACACAGACTTTGCACTTGGTTTTCTTTCTCTGTGATACTCTTCCTTTGGATCTACCCAAGACATTCTAGTCTTTCCCTCCCCACCCTTTGGCTGCACCTGCACCTGTGGAAGTTCTCAGGCCAGGGATCATACTCAAGCCACATTAGTGACCCAAGCCACAGCAGTAACACCTTGTCCTTAACCCACTGAGCCACCAGGGAACTCCAAGACATTTCTCATCTTAAATGTGTCTTCCTTAGAGAGGACTAACATAAAAAGGACTAACATGACGTTGAACCTTCATGATACTACCTAATTATGTTAATTCTGTTTGTCTCTGCTATTGCCAATTAGGTTTTTTCTATTTTTTAACTCCATGAGGCAGCCATTTTAAGCTTATTGCTAAGGTCTCTTTGGAAGATGACAGAGAGGATTTGGAGGACAATTCTGCTGCTCTGCCTCTAGAATATAACACTAATGGAAAGCTATTAAAGAGTTGGATTGACTTGCCCCTTTTCTGTAAGTATGCTTCTCAATAAGTGCAAGATTATCACACTCTGGATTGCACATTAGCCCTCAAAATGAGATTTGAGAGTTTGTAAATTATCAAAATTACTATAAAGATGTTTTAGATCGTAATTCCTTATGAAAAAGTATGAGTAGCTTGAATTTTTATTGGCCATGTCCACAGCATGCAGGAAGTTCCCCTGGGCCATGGATGTAAAGGTGCCAGGGCAGTAGCAACAACAGATCCTTAACCACTAGGCCAGCAGGGAACTCCCAGAATGCTTGATTTTATAGCATTACAGCTGGATAACACCAATATCTTACATATCTTAAATAAGCTAACATTTTATTTTTATTTATTTGTATACTTTTTGTCTTTTGTCTTTTTGGGGCTGCACCTGCAGCCTATGGAGGTTCCCAGGCTAGGGGTGGAATCTGAGCTACAGCTGCCTGCCTACACCACGGTCACAGCAATGAAGGATCTGAGCCTCGTCTTCAACCTACACCACAGCTCATGGCAACGCTGGATCCTTAACCCACTTAACGAGGCCAGGGATGGAACCCACACCTTCATGGATACTAGTCGGGTTGTCCGCTGAGCCACGACGGGAACTCCGATAATCTAACATTTTAGACAAAGATTCTGACTTTGCATTGAACAAGAATTGACTTCGGCTTTTTCCTAGCCCCTTCAAAGGCCCTCAGTACTCCGAAAAATTACGTAGGATTTTGTATTAGCAGTTGAGAGCTGGGAGGGACCACTGGAACCATCCCATTCCAACACCATCTTTATACAAATAGGGAAAGTAATAGGAGGGATTAAAAAACCCATCTAGTAGGAATTTGTCTGTGACATCACACTGACTCAAAGAGTCATCAATTGGTGTTAACATTGTTAATCTGGTTGATGAAATTAACAGCTGCGGATTTTAAATGGGCAATACTACTCATTATTTTGGACTTTACACTATTTTTTGAAAAAAATTTAAATAACTGATTTACAATTTGATGGTAGTTTCATATATGTGTTTTTTTCAAATTCCTTTCTCTTACAGGTTATTACAAAATATTGAGTATAGTTCCCATTCTTTTATTTTTATTTATTTATTTATTTTTTGGTCTTTTTTTTTGCTATTTCTTGGGCCGCTCCCGCAGCATATGGAGGTTCCCAGGCTAGGGGTTGAATTAGAGCTGCAGCCACCGGCCTACGCCAGAGCCACAGCAACGCGGGATCCGAGCCGCGTCTGCAACCTACACCACAGCTCACGGCAACGCCGGATCGTTAACCCACTGAGCAAGGGCAGGGACCAAACCCGCAACCTCATGGTTCCTGGTCGGGTTCGTTAACCACTGCCCCACGACGGGAACTCCTAGTTCCCATTCTTTTAAATATGAATTCTAATTAGTTTATTACAGGCGTGCCTACAAGGTATTCCCAAATAAGTCTCCTCCCTTATCCGAAATGGGTCATTTAGTATTCTGCTTTCAAGAGAGTACATCCCTAAAATGGCAACAAAACAAACTGTTGGGAAGGGTTTTTTTTTTTTTTTTTTAATTTATAAACAGCTTAGACTTTATGAACAAACCCAGAAGTGTTCATTTGTCTCTTCAATTTCCAAACTGCACAACGTTACTGAGCATTTTACGACCGTGTCACACAATTCCTGCCATAGCCGGGCGAGAAAAACAGAAGCCGGTGTAGGAAAGGGAGGCCTGTGGCAGTTAGTGTCGCGCTTGGCGCAGAGAAGTCGCAGAGCGAGTCCGGCTGGAGTTAGCCATTTCCTTTCTTCCCTGATACTTCGGACTGCGGGCGGACTATGTGGGCCGACTCGGGGCAGGTCCATGCGTTCGTTCCTCTGCCTTTTCCCCGCATCCCCAACTCTGGAAGCGAGGGCGGGAGGCATGTGCTTGGGCGCTACCGGGCGCCATGGTTAGGTCGGTCGTAGGCACATCCGAACTTCTGCCCTCGGTCGAGCCCCACGCGCGCTTCCAGTTTCCCGAGCGAATGGAAAGCTTCTTAGGAAACCCCAGACCCCTCCTCTTGAGGAAGGGCGCAGACGGCGTCCCCGTTTCCAAGGAAACTAGGCCTGCCATGACGTCACTTCCGCTGACCTGTCTGGACTCCAGACTGTTGGGAGAAAAAGAGGAAAACTGAGCCACAGCCACGACAGTGGATGCGAGCGTCTGCCGTCTGCGCATGCGCCCGCTCAGCGGCCTGCTTCTATTTATGTGGGGGATCCAACATGGCGGCTGCGGCGACCCTGGCGATGGCGGTGCAGCCCATCAGAACGTAGTGGCGGGGAAGGGGGCACGGTCCGCACTCACGGTGGCGTCGGCGGAGACAGCTGAGGGTGGTGGAGGGAAGAAAAGCGACGGAGAGCAAAAGGAAGGGCAGGCAGGCAAACAACTCGGCGAAGAAACGAGCGCCGGCTCGAGCGAAGGCAGAGGGCCAGAACAGTGGGGATGGCGGAGCCACGCAGAGTAGCGTTTATTAGCCTGTCACCGGTGAGGCGGCGCGAGGCCGAGTACCCGGGGGCCGAACGCGAGCCCGAATACCCTCGCGAGCCCCCCCGGCTGGAGCCGCAGCCGTACCGCGAGCCCGCCCGGCCGGAGCAGCTAGCCCCGCGGGAGGCTGCCCCCCGGTCGGACGCGCAGCCCCCGCCGCGGGAGAAGCCGCTCCCCCAGCGCGAGGTCAGCCGCGCCGAGCCGCCCATGTCGCTGCAGCGCGAGCCCCCGCGGCCCGAGCCGCCGCCGCCGCCGCCGCCTCCGCTCCCGCAGTTGCACTTGCAGCCGCCCCCGCCGCGGGAGTCGGTTTCCCGGGCCGAGCCGCAGCAGAGGCCGCCGAGGGAGACCGTACGCCTGGAGCTAGTGCTCAAGGATCCCACCGACGAGAGCTGCGTGGAGTTCAGTTACCCGGAGCTGCTACTGTGCGGAGAACAACGGGTACAGGAGATTCCTCCCTCATCCCCCAGACCCCGGGAGCCTCAGGACCCGTCCTCCTTCCCCAGTGGTTTTCGCCTTCCGACGCCCACCTGGAGCATCTCGGGTCGCCCCGGAGGGTGGCTGGAGGGGGCAGGGGCCGAGCGGATGGGTGGGTGGTTGGTGCTGCTTTCCTCTGCTCCCTAGGGTTGGCCGTGGTTCCCACCGGGCTCCATCGAGCCCCCCTCGTGAGCCCGCTCCAAACGCCGTTCCTAGCCAGCTTTTTCTTTTTGCTTTCCCCACAAAATCTGGGGGCCCTGCAAGTTGCGTTGTTGGGTTATGCTAGGGGAGCTCTAACGGTGCTTTCAGTAGAAAGGAAGAGAAAACCTTGGGGGACACGCCCCCCAGTCTGAAGCAGAGAGATTGTGTAACCCCTCCAATATCATCCTCACCTTCGTCGTTATTTGTTGTGCTCAGCGTTGAGATGTGCTTCGGAGCCTGGGGTATTTTTCTCAATTGAAGGAGATTTAAAAGTAATCTAAAAATTTTTCAGATTAAAGATTCCACTTTAGGAATGAAGGATAAGTGGGTTAGTTATCTGGTACCTTATTTTTCAGCCCTGTGTTGATATTGATACACCGTTTAAGCTTTGCTTTCTCTGCAATTTGTTCATATTAGGAGGATGTCAGTCTTGTTTTATTTGGTGCTTACCATCATATTCTCATTTGAGTGCGTATCATTAGTGTATAGGACCTTGGAGGATATTGCGCTTCGCCGTTGTAATTTTTGGAGAAATGATGGGGGAAAAAATCTTAGCTTTGAATGTTTAAAAAAACTTTGCTGAAAATATATAGCTATGCCTTTGGTGGAACTGGTAAACAATGGAGGTAGGAGGGAGGTTTGTTGGTAACTGTAATTTTTATTGTTGTTGGTTGATGATCTTCAGAAGTAAACTAGAAAAGAAAATGATAGAGTAACAGCAATAAGAGGACAATTTCCTCTGCTGTTTAGAGACTGTGGTCTTTATTACGTTTTGCACAGGTCTAATGGATTCTAGAAGTCACCTGTTTTGTTTTCATTTTCAGTTATCATTGATACGAATGACTTAGTTTTTAAAATATCATCTTAAACAGTGTTGCTAGATTTTATTTTAAGGCAAACTAATCTTTTGATCATTTTTTTTTACACATTATTGTTGTGTGGTCAAATCACTACTCAGGGTTTGCAACCAGAATGAATTGTTAAGGGTACAGATCGTTTTGGTCATTTCCACATAATGTTTTGCCCCTTAGACTCACTGTAGTGCCTTTGTTATTTATAAAGCAATGCCGTTTTCCCCCCAAATAATTTCGAGAATATTGGATGGGAGCATTTTTCCAATAAATTGTACCATAGCTGATCTTCTAATCTAAGTAGGTTTTCAGTTTTACTCCCTAATCTGCTTCATAAATTACAGGTGATTATATTTGGAAAAAAAAATACATACTAATGGCTAACATTTACAGAGTTCTTAGTATGGTACAAGGCTTGTGGAGTTAAGTCCATCAGAGCTCTGTAAGACAGGAACCATTATCTCCACTTTACAATGAGGAGGCTGGTCATATGTCATTTTATTAGGATTTTTTTCTGTATTAGTACCAATTCTTAATAAAACAAAATTTCTTGGGAGTTCCCGTTGTGGCGCAGTGGTTAACGAATCCGACTGGGAACCATGAGGTTGCGGGTTCGGTCCCTGCCCTTGCTCAGTGGGTTAAGGATCCGGCGTTGCCGTGAGCTGTGGTGTAGGTTGCAGACGCGGCTCGGATCCTGCGTTGCTGTGGCTCTGGCATAGGCCGGTGGCTACAGCTCCGATTCAACCCCTAGCCTGGGAACCTCCATATGCCGCGGGAGCGGCCCAAGAAATAGCAAGAACAACAACAACAACAAAAAAGACAAAAAAAATAAAAAATAAAAAAAAAAAACCAAAATTTCTTGTGATTAACTTACATAGTTTACATTTAGAAAGTCCTGCTAAAATGAACTGAAATGAGATTTTTAGTAGGAATACAAAGACTTCTGTTATGATCCTCTTTATGCTGTAATATTCATGCCATGATAAACTAATAGATATGTATCTTTTAGTTATAAAATTAATTTTGACACCTACCTTATTAACTTGATAGTGTAAGAACTAATAATTTCATGTAGGAGAAGGATGAATAATTAAGTTTATGCCATCAATTTAGGGTATATTAGTCCAGTTTTCTTGTATATTTCAGCCATATATTATTTGTCATTATTTGAAGCAAAAAGATCCATACAGTGTACCTTTGCAACAAAGATTTGCCAGATTTTCCTATGATTTACTCTTATGAACATATTTGTTATGTAAGAAAGTGTAGAAAACAGTTTTCTAAATGAAAGTGTCACATTTCCATTAAAGGAAATTTTAGGAGGAGAAACCATCAGAAAGCAAAATGTAGGGAGTTCCTTGTTGGCCCAGCAGTTAAGGATCCTGTATTGTCACTGCTGTGGTGCGATTCCATCCCTGTCCTGGGAACTTCCATGGGCCATGAGCATGGTCAAGAAAAGCAAAATGTAACCAATAAAATTAATCTGCAAAGTTGGTGGTTCCCAAATTTGGTTTTTCTTCCCCTCAGGAGGAGTCCATTATATTTTTAGTGATGATGTAATATTTTCAAAATAGTTTTAATTTTGAACTATTGTAATTGAACAGCATACTGTATAGCAGGGTAAGAGTAGAAAGGGGAGGAAAAGAAATCCTGTAAAATTAAAAGAAAAAAAGATTCTTGGAGTTCCCGTCGTGGCGCAGTGGTTAATGAATCCGACTAGGAACCATGAGGTTGCGGGTTCGATCCCTGCCCTTGCTCAGTGGGTTAAGAATCCGGCATTGCTGTGAGCTCTGGTGTAGGTCCGAGCAGACACGGCTCGGTCCTGCGTTGCTGTGGCTCTGGCTTAGGACAGCAGCTACAGCTCCGATTTGACCCCTAGCCTGGGAACCTCCATATGCTGCAGGAGCGGCCCAAGAAAAAGCAAAAAGATGAAAAAAAAAAGATTCTGAAATTTTGAAATAGCTGTCTAGCATCCAATAAGATTTTTTTGTTTGATAGGTATAAGTATAAAAAATCTGTTACACATGCATACTATCTATACTGGGGTTAATTTAAATCATCTCTCTTCATAAATACAAAATGAACAATAAAACTCCAGTTAACAGAAGGCAATCACATTTTCCCAAACTTTATTAATAAGGGGAAACACGAGTGTATGTTGGCAAAACATGGAAAACAACCCCCCCCCCCAGGTGTCAGGACACTGGTTAGCTAAACCCTTAACCTGGCTGTCTCTGTAGAATATTGGTCCCTGATTGAGGTTGAGGCATTGCACTCATCTCTATTCTGAAAGATTAATTTGTTCAGGGGAATTGATACACATATTCTTTTTAAACTCTTGGTAAGCCAGAAAATATGAACATGATTAATTTAACATTTAGTATGAAAGGAAAAATAGTGTTAATGTAATCATACTGTTACCACAGAATTCTGTGGTATTTTATTGCTTGTCAGGTTGCATATTTCAGATAACATGTGAAAGATCAGAAAATGGTGTTAATACATTAACATCAAAGGACAAGATTATTGTGTCATTTTGCCTGTCGGTGGTTCATAATTTTGATATTTGCTAATTACCAGATCTCTTTTTCACCTAGAAAATGTAAAGCTAACTTAGAGCCTTGATTGTCAGTAGGTGTTATTTCTTAACTGTGAAAGAAAAGTGAGTCAGTTTTCTTAAATTTATTTTTATAGACTCTCAAGAGTAAGATTTAATTTTGATGCCTATATAAAGTCTACACAAAATATTTTAGAGTGGCATATGATATTATTCTTAGTAAAATATATATATATTTATATGTTTATATTTGCAGATATAAAATGGGTCAGGCCAGTAGTAAGACCTAGTATTCAGACCAGTAATGAGACCTAGTACAAAGGAACAGTTTATAAAGGCAAGCAAGGCGTGTGGTGATTACTGTCCTTAGCAAATCTCAAGTTAAGTCTGTACCCAGAACATGCCTAGTATTTATTTCATTATCTGTCTGTTTCTGCTAGTTTGTTTCCTTTCAGATCATATTTATATTTTCCATTAATAACTTCTGTTGGAATAAAGGACTCGTCAATTTCAACAATTGATTCAAAAATTAGTTCCTTTAAGCTTTAAGATCTATCCCTTTATTCTCTGCTTTCTTTTTTTTTTTTTTTTCTCGTCTTTTTAGGGCCTCACCTGAGGCATATGGCATATGGAAGTTCCCAGGCTAGGGGTCAAGTCAGAGCTGCAGCTCCCGGCCTACACCACAACCACAGCAATGCAGGATCCGAGCCGTGTCTGCGACCTACACCACAGCTCATGGCAACACCAGATCCTTAACCCACTAAGCGAGGCCAGGGATCGCACCTTCATCCTCGTGGATACTAGTCAGATTCGTTACCACTGAGCCACAATGAGAACTCCATATCCCTTTAATTCTCATGCTCTTGGTATGATGAATTGTTTTGTATTCATTCTGTTTATATTTTTTGTCTTATTTTTAGATTAATCATAGCTCAATCTTTACAGCCAGGAAGAAGTATCTCAGTTCCAAAGTGTAGAAGTCTTTGTCCCTTCTGCACTTTTTTCTTGCCCTTCAGGGCAAATCTCTATCAAATATTTCCACTGTAACATTTTTATTTCCTGCTTGAAGCTGGAAAACATATAGTCTTTTTTAAAACTTTCTAGTCAGTTCATAATTAGATAAAAATAGCATTTTTATCCATACGTAGCACCTTGCTTTGGCTTTATTGTATATTGGAAAAATATAGATGAAGTGTGTCTGTGAAAATAGTAAACTCAAGTGAAGATTGTGATTCTTTTGTTTGTTTTGGTCAAATAGATGGTAAATGTGAGATCTTAGCTTGTGTGGTTTTTTAAAACAATGTATTATAATAGATTTTCATTCTCCCTGCTAGAAGGAAGCCATGATAATGTAATCTCTTTTCACCTATTTAACTTTTCTGCCTGGTTTAAAAGTCGTATGTGTTCCCTGAATGGAGGATGTTCATTGATGGGATGTAGGTATATAGAGGCCGTTGATACTGGATCTCAACAGAAAGCTGTAGCAGCTCTAGATCCTCCAGTGATAACTCAGGGCACATGATAACCAAGATATCCTTTTAGAAGCATTTTCTGACCGAAGGGGTTAATCTTTGTTGGGAAGATTTCAAACTAGAGTTATAAGTGGGATTTTCATTTTTGCTTAATTTTCTCGTGTTTCTTTGGCCTTTTTTTTGGGATGGGGTGACCATAGATCACTTTGTGAATGAAGACACTTTGAACTGTTGAATTCGTAACCGCCAGAAAACTTAAGAATGTGTGAGAATTCATTAAAACTGCAAATATTTTTTGCTACAAAGCAACATTTCTTTCTAGTTACTTTTTTTTAACTTTGGACTTTTTTGCTTTTTAGGGCTGCACCTGCAGCATATGGAAGTTCCCAGGTTAGGGGTCGTTCGAATTGGAGCTACAGCTGCCAGCCACTGCCACAGCCACAGCAACACAGGATCCTTAACCCACTGAGCGATGCCATGGATCGAACCTGCATCCTCATGGATTCTAGCCAGGTTCGTTAACCACTGAGCCATGAAGTGAACTCCCTTCAATTTTTTGTTTTTTAATTTTTAAAATTAAAAAAAATTTAAAATGTAGTTGATTTACAATGTCATATTAGTTTCCTTTCTAGTTACGTTTTAATGTTTCTAACCTGTTTGTTAATATTTGGAATAATTGACTCATTTATTAAATTTAAACCTAAATTCAGAGTTCCCTGGTAGCTCAGCAGGTTAAGGATCTGGCTTGTCGCTGCTGTGGCTCAGGTCATTGCTGTGGTGTGGGTTTGATCCCTGGCCCCAGAACTTCCACATGCCACAGCTACAGCCATAACCCACCCCCCACCCCGCCCCCAAAATAAATAAAGATACATTCAACTGTGGTTGAAGTAATACTAATACTTCTATTTTTTTCCTCATTCGCTTTAAATCAGAAGAAACCTGTTTACACGGAAGACCCGTTTAATGATGATCATCAAGAGAGGCAAGAAGTGGAAATGTTGGCTAAGAAGTTTGAAATGAAATATGTGAGTATAAAAACTCTTCACTTACCTAATTTTATCCTTTTGGCCTATTTTTTTTTTTTTTCCTGTGACTGGTTGGGAGGGCTGATCGTATCTATTGCCCGCATTATCTTGTTTTAATAGATTGAATCCAAATAAATGGTTAGATGGTCAAATAAAGATTCTGATAGGTTTGTGGTGGATATAATAGTAGCCACCATTTATTGTACTCCTAGAGTTCAGGCAATTTGCTTATCATAATAATATCCAATCCTTATAACAGCACTACAAGGTAAATAATACTGATTGTGTTTTACACATGAAGAAAATGAGGCTCTGAGCCTAAGGTTAAGTAACTGATCTAAGGTCACACAGTGGCAAAAATGAGGCTGCATATCCAGATCTATCTTCTCTCACCCTTTGCCCTTTGTGCTGCCATGCTTTGAGAATTCTACTTTAATTCCTTTGGTGTAACAGTCCTCAAGTATTCTTGCCTTTAAGAATTTAGGAGAATTAGAGGTTCCTGTCATGGCACAGCGGAAATTAATCCAACTAGAAGCCATGAGATTGTGGGTTTGATCCCTGGCCTCATCCAGTGGGTTAAGGATTTGGCGTTGCCATGACCTGTGGTGTAGGTTGCAGACATGGCTCGGATCCTGCATTACTATGGCTGTGGTATAGGCTGGCGCTGTAGCTCCGATTCAGCCCCTAGCTTGGGAACCTCCATATGCCACGGGTATGGCCCTAAAAAGCAAAAAAGAAGAATTTAAGAGAATTAATATGCATACTTCTAGGCCACTGGAGTCAGAATTGATCAGAAGTAGCATGAAGTTTCTTTGTGCCTTGCTTACCTTAAAAATTCATGTGCAGGGAGGTCCCATGTGGCTCCTCATGACTGGAATCCATGAGGATGCAGGTTCAATCTCTGGCCTCTCTCAGTGGGTAAATGATCCAACATTGCCGTGAACTGTAGTGTAGGTCGAAGATGCGGCTTGGATCCCACGTTGCTGTGGCTGTGGTGTAGGCCAGCAGCTGTAGCTCTGATTCGGCCCCTTGTCTGGGAACCTCCATATGCCACCTGCATAGCCCTAAGAAAAAAAAAATTCATGTGCATTTTATAGTCTGTGCCACAATAACTTAGTGTTTATTGTAAAAATAAATTTAAGGGAGTTCCCGTCGTGGCACAGTGGTTAACAAATCCGACTAGGAACCATGAGGTTGTGGGTTCAGTCCCTGACCTTCCTCAGTGGGTTAAGGACCCGGCGTTGCCGTGAGCTGTGGTGTAGGTTGCAGACGTGGCTTGGATCCTGTGTTGCTGTGGCTCTGGCGTAGGCCGGCGGCTACAGCTCCCATTAGACCCCTAGCCTGGGAGCCTCCATATGCCGTGGGAAGCAGCCCTAGAAAAGGCAAAAAGACAAAAATTAAATAAATAAATTTAAATTACGTGACTGTAATTGCTTAATGTTTTTCTCAATTTTTTTTGTAAAATTGGCTTTGTTGGAAGATTCCTCTCTATGCTCATCACATGTTCATCCTATGGCTTTAACTACCCCTTAGCTCTTTGCTAAAACATAACCCATGAGAAGCAAGACCTTTCTTCCCTTGTGTTCCTCTGTGAGCATTAAAAGTATCTCACAGAGGAGTTCCCATCTTGGCTCAGTGGTTAACGAATCCGACTAGGAACCATGAGGTTGCGGGTTCGATCCCTGCCCTTGCTCAGTGGGCTCATGAGCTGTGGTGTAGGTCGCAGACGCGGCTTGGATCCCGAGTTGCTGTGGCTCTGATGTAGGCTGGCAGCTATAGCCCCGATTAGACCCCTAGCCTGGGAACCTCCATATGCTGCAGGGGCGGCCCAAGAAATGGCAAAAAGTCCCCCCCAAAAAAAGTATCTCACGGAGATAGGATGTCAGCTCACACTAGCTGTGTCATTCATGTTATCTTCAAACTGCAGCTAGGGTCTTGGTTGATACTTGTTGGCTCCTTGTGGTAATAAACAGTTTGGGGGTGGGGAAAACACATGAGAATTTTTCTGAAATGTGGGTCAGGTTCAAGGCCATACTTTGCCACCTACTAATTGTTACCTCTTTGGGCCACAGTTTTCTTATCTCTAAATTCAGAAGTTCCGATTTTTTTTTTTTAAGCTGTGTATATACAGTATACCAAAACTGTAGTACCCCCTGCAACATGATATTAGAATGCCCCCCGCCCATTTTTTTTTGGCCACGCCTGCCCCATGCAAAAGTTCCCAGGCCAGGTATCTAACTCAAGCCATGGCAGTGACAACACCAGATCCTTAACCCGCTAAGCCACCAGAGAACTCCTAGAGTATCTTTTTTTCCCCATGGGTTATAAATTAGAGTTGCCCTTTGCAGGAGTTTCTTTGTGGCACAGTGGGTTGAGGATCTGGCATTGTCACTGCAGTGGCTTGGGTCACTGCTGTGGCATGGGTTCAATCCCTGGTCTGACAACATCCATATGCAATGGGAACAGCCAAAAAAAAATTGCCTTTTGCAAATGGAAAATTCCTAGCATATCCTATAAGTAATATACCTCAGAGTTAGCATTAAATCACCTTTCTGAAGAAGTTGGTTGATATGTAAAATTGTTTCAAGTAACCGGGTTAGAGCCAAGTACTGTCATTATGCAGGAATAAAATGTTACGCTTCTTTTAATCCAAATTAATGGGCTCTCTTTCTTCTCGACTTTTACTTTGTCTACTCTCTTATTTCTATTCTAAGGACAGATTTAAAATGTCCCACCTCATGAAGGCTTTAGGTGCATAAGCCCAAAAGAATGCATGGGTATTACATCTATCTATGAGCATTAAGTATATGTATTATGACAAATTTGTTTAGAATCTTTTAAGAAAATCATCAGGCTTGGAGTTCCTCTCGTGGCGCAGCAGAAACAAAACCGACTAGGAATCATGAGGTTGCCGGTTCAATCCCTGGTCTCGCTCAGTGGGTTACAGATCTGGCGTTGCTGTGGCTGTGGTGTAGGCCGGCGGCTACAGGTCCGATTAGACCCCAGCCTGGGAACCTCCATATGCCGTGGGTGCGGCCCTAAAAAGACAAAAAGACAGAAAAGAAAAAATCAGCAGGCTAAAAGTGACCTGGGAGAAGATTATCTTGTCCAGCTCTAGGCTTCACAAAAGAGTACCCTTAAACAATAGAGCTTTTTATTGGTGTTGAGAGATAGCAAAGGCTAATGTCTATATATATACTTATATATATTTTTTATACATATACTACATATATTTATATTTTAAATAAAATATCATGGAGAGTTCCAGTCATGGCTCAGTGGTTAATGAACCCAACTAGCATCATGAGGATGTGGGTTTGATCCCTGGCTTCGCTCAGTGGGTTAAGGATCTGGTCTTGCCATGAGCTGTGGTGTAGGTCGCAGACACGGCTTGGATCCTGTGTTGCTGTGGCTGTGGTGTAGGCTGGCAGCTGTAGCTCCGATTTGACGCCTAGCCTGGGAACCTCTGTATGCCTCGGGTAAATGCACAACTGACTCCAAATTGCCATTTAGTATGCTTTGCATTATAGGATATAAAAGCTACCCCATCTTTGGAATGTTAAGCTGACACCCAAGACAGTCAAAGCCTCCCATATTCAATATTCCGCTATTTTCTGGTTGTACCAAAAAATAAACAACCAGCAAATTTCACCTCTTAAAAAAAAGCATTTATACTTAAAAAATGGGATGAGGTGGGATTCCGTCCTTCTTAAAAATGTTTCTAGAGCTACTAAAAAACTTGGATTTACGAAATAGTTGATAAAAATATTCCTCTGGATTGTACAAGAAGGGAGACAGGGACACGGACAGGACCAGGCGTGTGCTGTTAATCAGACTTGGCTTCCTTCTCTCCTGCTTCAACAGACGCTGGGCTCTCCTTGTTTTTAGTTTCTCTGTTTTCTGCAAGCAAATCTTTAGTCTCTTGGTTCGGCACCTCGGCCTGGTTTCCCTTTGCTCCCCTTTTCCCTTTTGTGTGTCCTTTTTTGTCTGAAGAGTTATCCTCTCCTGCTGCCTTTTTTGGCTTCGTTTCCACTTTGCAGGAGCAGGTTTAGCTGACAACCTCGCCCATCTCCTCTTGGGCTCCTCCTTCGCCCCCGCCCCGGAGCTGACCTTCCGCGTGGGCATCGTGGCTGCGGGCGGACGTGTGCCACGTGTGCCGGGTGTCTCGGGAGTGTGTCTCCGCGAGAGGAGAGCCTTCCTGAAGCTGGGCTGCCTGACCGTGGCCGCTCCTCCCGCTGCCAGAGCTGCTGGGACTCCTAGCTACCTCATTCTACTTTTTCTTCCTTCATAATGGAACTTAGACATCCTTGTCATTATTTCTAAAAATCACTTAGGGTTATTCTAGCCCTTTGCTCCTTTTTTTTTTTTTTTCTTTTCCTTTTTATCGCCATACCTGTGGCAACGCTGGATCCTTTACTCATTAAGCACGCCAGGGATCAAACCTGCATCCTCGCAGGCGCTGTGTCAGGTTCTTAACCCACTGAGCCATAGTGGGAACTCCTACCGCTATGTTTCAAGATGCAATTGTTGGATGTGAGGGTGCTCTGGCTGTGACGTATGTCACCCCATTGATCGCCAGGGTGGATTCGGCTGATCTGGCTGGCTAGGCGCGTGTCCCCTTCCTCCCGCACCACTCCGTGCGCCTCCCTCCGGAAGTGGAGGACGACCATCCCCGATAGAGGAGGACCGTTCTTGGGTCAAGGGTATACGAGTAGTTGCACTCCCCTGCTAGAACCTCCAGACAAACTCTCAGGATGCAATTGTTTGTTAAATTTTGTATGTAAATGATAGAATATTTGCACATTTATGTTGGACATGCAGAAGGACATCGCATTTGCCTTCTGGAGAAACTTTGAAGATAATTGGGAAGACAGAACATGTATGACACACAATGCAGTGCCAAGCAGTGCCTATGGAAATGAATGACTCTTCTTTGGGGACCTGAAAATGAATAGAAGGGCTAGTTCCATTCTTGAGATTGGAAGGAATTTTGGAGACTTTTGTGCAGAGTCATTAAATGGCTATTTTCAGCCTCCTCTCTATCCTCTGTCTGATAGCAGTGGATATGAGGCAGTAGCTGCAATGTATTGCAGTGGAAAGAGCATGGGATTACCAGGTAATGCAGCTGGATTCTGAACCTCTCTTTGCCATTATTCACTAGCAAGGTGACTTTAGTGAAGGCTCTTGGCTTTTTTTATGTTTTTGGTATGTGTGAGAAGAAAATAAGGTCTGCACAGGGGTTTTGTCAATGTAAGAGGGAGTAATTTAAGCTCTATCTGAATGTGAGATGCTCTTTAGTCACTTAGACATAACTCTCTGAGAGGATTGCTCTTTTTCTGTACATGTCTTTTTAACATAAACATCTCTGTGTATTTAACCTCTTTTAATTGAGGACCCCACTAATTTTGATCTTTTAGTTCAAGCATTCTATTCCAGATGGCATTTATCTTTAGTCCTCCCACCATTTTTTTACATGGTCTTCTTGAAGACCACAACAGACTGTTTGGAGCCCTGAAGAAATCAGCAACCCACAGTGTCCTGGGAGAAGATATTTTGTCCAATCCTAGGCTTTCACAGAAGATTGCTCTTAAACAAGAAATGAAGATATTTATTGACCTATAGTTTACTGTCCTGTAGTTACTTTTAGTACCTCAAATTCAGGAGTATCAAATTCACATGTCCCCCACTTGCCCACTGACCAATCAGTGAAGCAAGCCATATGGACAGCCAAGGTGGGGTTTGTTCCCAACAGGGGACAGCACATGCCCTATTTAAAGGGGATGCTCTGACTCAGTTCCGGTCTGTTTGTTTGTTTTTTCTCTTTTTCTTTTGGCCACCTCTCAGGCATATTACGGAGTTCCCAGGCCAGGGATCAGATGGGAGCCATAATTGCGAGCCATACCAGATCTGTTAGCCCACTGACGCTGCAGATGTGCAGCCAGTCTCATTGCTTGACAGCTGGAACTCCTCCAGCCTTTGTAGGAATTCAAGCTTAACGTTGCCAGATCTGTCCATTTTCTCAAAAGAAGGCTGAAATCTGGATTTTCGTCTATGATCTCTTTTATTTTATTTATTTTTAAAAATTTTCTCACATTATCATGCTCCATCGTAAGTGACTAGATATAGTTCCCAGTGCTATACAGTAGGATCTCATTGCTTATCCATTCCAAAGGCAATAGTTAGCGTTTGTTAACCCCAAATTCCCAGTCCATCCCACTCCCTCTCCCTCCCCCTTGGCAACCACAACTCTTCTCCATGTCCATGATTTTCTTTTCTGTGGAAAGGTTCATTTATGCCTTATATTAGATTCCAGATATAAGTGATATCATATGGTATTTGTCTTTCTCTTTCTGACTTACGTCACTCAGGATGAGAGTCTCTAGGTCCATCCATGTTGCTGCAGATGGCATTGTTTCATTCTTTTTTATGGCTGAGTGGTATTCCACTGTGTATATCTACCACATCTTCCTAATCCAATCATCTGTCAATGGACATTTGGGTTGTTTTCATGTCTTGGCTATTGTGAATAGAGCTGCAGTGAACATGCAGGTGCATGTGTGTTTTTTAAGGAAAGTTTTGTCCAGATATATGCCCAAGAGTGGGATTGCTGGGTCATGTGGTAGTTCTATGTATAGATTTCTAAGGTACCTCCCTACTGATCTCCATAGTGGTTGTACCAGCTTACATTCCCACCAACAGTGCAGGAGGGTTCCCTTTTCTCCACACCCCCTCCAGCATTTGTTATTTGTGGACTTATTAATGATGGCCATTCTGACTGGTGTGAGATGGTATCTTGTGGTAGTTTGATTTGCATTTCTCTAATAATCAGGGATGTTGAGCATTTTTTCATGTGCTTATTGGCCATCTTGATCTCTTACTTTTAAATGTTAAATGTTGTCTTCTAACTAGAATACTTGGGCCAAACAGACTGTATCTGTGGGCCAGATTTGGCTCTCAAGCCTTGGTTTGAGACTTGTGTGTATTTGCTTCACTGTTTTTCCCCCAATATATTTAACTCATTAGTTCATCCACTTTTACACTCTGCCCTTTCTCTTTTGGGAGCAGAGTGGTTGGTGGTACACGTGGGAGCATATGCCGTTTGCATTGTGGAGGAGCATGCCTTTGTAGGAAGTTTCAGAAAACTGAGCAAGTTAAACTCAATTGGGGGTTTCCAGATACGGAGAAAAATAAGCTGCATTGAGAAGTGGCTGGGTGCAAGAGGGATGTTAGTGATAAATTCTGTGGTTTGTTGGAAGACCCGAGGGGCAAGTTTATGGCCTTTCTGTGGTCTTTTTGTGGTTGCTTGTGCTGGAGTGGAGTGCAGTGGAGCAGGTGGCCACCTGAGAGCGAAGGGAACGCTAACTCTGGAGTGTCAGATGTGCCTTATCCTCATTGTGCCAGGAGAAGAGTTGCGACAGCTTTCGGTAGTTGAAAAGCAGTGATAACAAATTAAAGGGAGTATAGAACCCTCTATTAAATGGTTGGTATGTGTCGTCCCCCCCCATTCTGTCATATTTTTATTGTCTACACTTCAGGTTATGTGACAGTGTGTATTCAACATTACTTGCTCAGTGTTTTTTTTGGGGGGGGGGTAATGTAAGTATTCCGTGCTTTCTTTCATAGGGAGTATACTAAATTGGTTGTTGTACATAAATCTTAGTAAATAGGTAAACCCAAGCTGTGACTTTGGAATTTTGTCTCGTTGGTTACTGTAGGAAGGAAGCAGGGTACAATTTAAAGAGGTCCCTGTGACTTTCCTTATTCCCAGTTTTAAGGCTCCAAATGTGGAGGTCAAATATCTTCCTTTCTATTTCAGTTTTTACATGGTTTCCAGGTTGTGTATGTGTAGGGAATGAAGTTTGGTTTGAGGCGTGTAGAGTTGTTCTCTAAGCCTTCTGGGGCATAGGATAACACATGGTGGTTGGAAGATTTCTCTCAGCAATTTTTCTTTTTTCTTTTTTTGGGGGGCTACGCCTGCGGCATGTGGAAGTTCCCATCGGGTGAGGAGTCTAATCAGAGCTGTAGCTCCCAACCTACACCACAGCCACAGCAACGCCGGATCCTTAACCCACTGAGCAGGGCCAGGGATCGAACCCAAGTCCACATGGATACTAGTTGGTTTTGTTACCAGTGAGCCACAACGAGAACTCCACTTTTAGTAGTTTTTCTCATTCTGTGACCCCAACCATTTTCAAAGATCCAGTTTTATCTTAGAATTGGATATAAATTTAGTAACCTAAATGAAGGTGCTTAGCACAGTACTTGATATCTAGCAGTTAAGGCTGTTTAAATCTGAATCATTCTCTATAAACAGGAGGATAGCTATTCTGCCGGCTACTTATTAGCATTTATAAGATCACAGTATACAAGGGGGACAGACACCAGAAGTAAGAGAGGCTACAGCTCTATTATCTATAAAAAGGTCACCACACCAAAAACCTATAAAAATGAAAAGACAGAACTATAACTCAGATGAGGGAGAAAGGAAAAAAACCAGAAAATCAGCTAAGCAATGAGGAGATTCTCAGCCTCCAGGAAAAAGACTTTAGATTGTTGATGCTGAAGATGATGCAAGACATTGGAAATAAACTGGAGGCAAAGATGGATAACTTACAGGAAGCACTAACCAAAGAGATGCAAGATATAAAACTTAAACAAGAAGACATGCAAAATATAATAACTGAAATTAAAAACTCACTAGAAGCAGCTAACAGCAGAATACAAACAAGTGAGGTGGCAGAAGAACAAATAAGTGAGGTGGAGGACAGATTAGAAGAAATTACGGATGCAGAACAGAAAAGAGAAAAAAGATTAAAAAAAAAATGAAGAGAGTCTCAGGGAACTCTGGGACAATGTTAATTGCACCAACATCCGTATCATAGGGGTGCCAGAAGGAGAAGAGAGAGAGAAGGGGACAGAAAAAATATTCCAAGAGATAATAGCCGAAAATTTCCCTACCATGGGAAAGGAGCCACTCACTCAAATCCAGGAGGCACAACGAGTACCATATAAAATAAACCCAAGGAGGAACACACCGAGACACATAATAATCAAACTAACCAAAATTAAAAACAAAGAGAAAATCTTGAAAGCAGCTAGGGAAAAGAAGCAAGTAACATACAAGGGAACCCCAATAAGGTTATCAGCAGATTTTTCAGCAGAAACTCTGCAGTCCAGAAGGGAGTGGCATGAGATACTTACGGTGATGAAAGGAAAAAACCTCCAACCAAGAATACTCTATCCAACAAGGCTCTCATTCCGATTTGAAGGAGAAATAAAAACCTTCTCAGATAAGCAAAAGCTGAGAGAATTCAGTAACACTAAACCAGCCTTACAACAAATACTAAAGGAACTTCTCTAGGCAGGAAAGAAAAGATCAGCAACAGGAAACAAAAATTCCACAAATGACAAGGCTCACCAGTAAAGGTATGTATACAGTAAAGATACAAAATCATCCATGCACAATTATACCACCAAAATCAGGAATCATGAGAAGAGGTGGGTACAGATACAGAACATTGGAGATGAACTTGCAATTAAGAGACCAACAACTTAAAACAATCTCATATATGTATAGACTCTTACATCAAAACTTCAGAATAACTGCAAACCAAAAACCTACAATTGATACACAAACAAGGACTCTCTGGAGAAGAAATATATCTCATAGTAAATAAGTGCATAATCCACCATGATGGGGGTCATTTGACATCATTCTTGGAATGCTGAAGTCTTCTTAGATCTGATTCTGATTTCCTCTCCATCAAAGAACTTATGAAAATTATAATTAAATAATGCCACTGTACAATTAAATAATACAGTTCTACTATTGTATTATTAATAATCATTTCTCTCCATGGTACAATGTAAAGTCTATAATGTCTTGTGCATCACATCACTAGAATGGTGTAATGCCTTTATTGAAGAATCAATGAGATGGAACAAATTGTGAGGACATATTTATATAGTTACACTTTTTTAACCAATTTATGCATTTTATATTTTACTTATTTTCAGAGGGTATATTATTTTTGTTATGCTTACCAGTTAAGTTATTCTTTTTACTATGCTATATAAAATATTTAATGGTATATAAGGCTTTCTTCTTTATAAATTTTAGTTGCATAATATAACAATTTAATATAATGCTAATTTTTAAAGAAAAATTGAAATGTAATAGATAAAACTAAGTAGAAAAGATGAAAGCCATAAAATTGGGATAAAGTATAGAATAAATTTCCTATTTGTCTCAGCATATTTTCCATTCCACTTCTCCAGTGGGAGTCACTTAATCTGTTTCTTAAGATCCATGTTATAATAATCTGTGTGAATGTAATTGTGTGTAAATGTATGCATTTGATTCTGTAAAAAAAATAAAAAAATATAAGATCACAGTATAACTTTAAAATCTGCTTACTGTACCAGGTAGACTGAATATCACCTCTGACGCTCAGTGTTCCATATGATGTTGGACTCTTAGAGCCCTAATAGCTTCATGTTTATTTTAAAAGGGAGAATAAGGGTAGACTTGATGGTAGAAAAGTCATTTTGAGCAATCTTATAAATAAGGCGCTTAATGAAATGGAGTTAACACGGTTTATAATTTGTTGCAGAAACAAATTATATTTATAAAAGGTCTTGACTTTCTTTGAGTGTGGCCTTTAAAACTGATTTTATTCAGTTTCATTTTAAAGAATGGCAATATCTTGGAGTAACTATAGTTTTCTAATGAAATTGGCTTCTTCACAGTAAATACTGCACAATTGACTGGAAAGGAAATATATTTTTATACCTAAAATAATTATGATTTTTTTTTGTCTTTTTGTCTTTTTGCCATTTCTTGGGCCGCTCCTGCGGCATGTGGAGGTTCCCAGGCTAGGAGTCTAGTCGGAGCTGTAGCCACCAGTCTATGCCAGAGCTACAGCAGTGCGGGGTCCGAGCCGCGTCTGCGACCTACACCACAGCTCATGGCAACGCTGGATCCTTAACCCACTGAGCAAGGCCAGAGACTGAACCCGCAACCCCGTGGTTCCTAGTTGGATTCGTTAACCACTGCGCCATAACGGGAACTCCAATTATGCATTGTTTTAAAAGTGTTCTCAAATATATGTAAGTGGATGTTGGAAAGCATTTTGCACTCTGAGTTTTAGGAATTCTGTTAGTCATGTTATTGGATGATCATCCACACTTGCTGAGGCAGTGGAGCTTCCTTGAGAACTTACTGGGCTGTTTTTCCTCTATTTGTTTTGGCCTCATCATGGGTCTGGTTCCTAAGGATCAACCTGGTAAGGATTTGGCTAAAGCAATTTGAGCACACTTATTAAAATAGAGTTCCCATGATGGGTCAGCAGGTTAAGAACCCAACTAGTATCCATGAGGATACAGGTTTGATTCTTGGCTTTGCTCAGTGGGTTAAGGATCTGGCATTGCCCTGAGCTGTGGTGTGGGTCCCTGACGTGGCTTGGATCCTGTGTTGCTGTGGCTGTGGCATAGGCTTGCAGCTGAAGCTCCGACTGGACCCCTGGCCTGGGAACGTCCATATGCCGCAAGTGTGGCCCTAAAAAAAGAAAAAAAACCCCTGCAAAATAGATTGTACTTACAAATCAGAAATATCAGTGTATTGAAGTTCTACTGACCAATAATAGTGTGGTACTACATATACAATAAAAACATTAAGAAGCAGTCTGAGGGGTGTGGTTTTTAAAGGGCAAGGAAATACTAGTTTCTTTATTGCAGTTACCAGTTGTAATTGCTTGCCATGACATGCCCTTTTAAGTCCTCGGCCTCTTTGAGCTAAATAAAAACTCTTCAACTTCCTTAAATCCCTTAGGAACAATTGAGAATCAGCAGTTTTAGGTTATTTGGGAGGAAGGTTCTGTATCCATAAGTGGTGATTTTAGAAATCTGCATATACTATTTCTGTGCTGTTAAGTCACCTCTTGGCTTTCTTCCACTGACTGAAATATCTACCCTTTACTGTTGGTAGGTTAAGGAAATCAGTAGTGGTAGAAGATAAAGTTGTGGCAGGGCTGGAACAAATGGGGCAGCTTTGGGACCAGCAGATACTTTCTTTTCACTTGTGAGACTGAATTTTTAGCAGTCATGCATTCTCTGTCTTTCATGGGTGATCAGTGAATGTTGATTATTAGTTAAGTTTCTTATTACCTGGAGGAAGTAGGGGGTCCTGTACTAAGAACACTATTTGTTTTCCATTTTAATGTTAGAGCGTAATTGGACTGCGTTGGCTTGAAACACTGATTATCAGGTTAAGCAGGTACTAATGATGCAGTAAGCCATCTCTTCTGAGTCATAGTATGTGAACTAGCTCCCTAGGGGAATAGATTTAAAGGGATATCTTCATGTTATAGGTAGCAACATTCAAGGGTTTTATTCTGTATTTTTATAAGATGCATTTATTGTGTAAACTGTAACATCAGCAACTGCAGAAGTCAGATAATTGATCAAGTAAGGTTTTGATGCTACTATAAATTGCATTCCTTTTTTCTTTTCTTTTTTTTAAATATTGTTTTATGGTTGCATCCATGGCATATGGAAGTTCCCAGGGCCAGGGATTGAATGTGAGCCACAGCTGGGACCTATGCCACAGCTGTGGCAACACCAGATCCTTTTAACCTACTGTGCTGGGCCAGGGATGGAACCCGCACCTCCGTAGCAACCTGAGCTGCAGCAGTCGGATTCTTAACACACTGTGCCACAGTGGAGAACTCCCAGAGTGAGTTCTTGCTACACCTGCTGGAAAAGAGAACAACTTAAAAGAGGCCTAGTAGGGAAGACACTGTAATACAGTCCTTCACCAATCTATCTTGAGTTCCTTTAGGTGAAATTTTGATATTTGTAAATTAACTGGTGTGTGTCTTTTAGGCAACTGTTAGAAGTTTGACTCTGGTTTATGGCGTTTTCATAATACTGAATTTCAGCATCATTGGAGAGCTAGAGAATTGTAAGGTGGAGAACAGAAAAAAGGTGGTAGGACGGAAGGTAGTCTGGAGGGAGATTTTCCGGTAAGGGCAGAAGGTGAAGAAGAGCCAACTGAGGCCAGAAAATGGTAGTGTTGGCCTCTGCGATGAAGGAGAGAACTTGGATGTGCTGCCAGTAATGCTTTGGCAGGAAGCCAGTAATCGGTAGTGCGAAGACTAGCCCTAGCTATTAGAGAGGGATTTGAGGAAGAACCACTCAGGCATGGATTTGTCACATCAGTTTATCTAAAACTCTTTCCCCATAGTGGGCCCGAGAAGCAGAACCACATGAGGAGTCAAACACTGAATGGTATCGAACATTTGGTGGTCCAAACCTAAGAAAATAAAATTCCTTGAATGGATAATACATGTACTTAATAAAAATTTGAAAGATACAAAAGATAACATGATGAAAAGTAAATCTCCTGCCCCTGACTCTAGCTAACCCAGTTCCCTTCTCAGAGCTAGTCACCGAGTTTCTCACCCCAGAGATCTGTGTGTGTGTAAGCATTTACGTATTTCAGAGATTCGTTCACTGCAGAAGAATATGTAAGTACAGACCAACAAAGAGAAGAAAAGAAAGGTTACCTACATCATCTCCAAGCCCACTGCCACACAGAGCCACTATTAATAGCTGCTGTGTATCCTTTTAGGGCTTTTAAAAATGTGTGTGATCTTACATATGTCCTCTTGAACTTTTTAAATCACCTGAGTAATACGTGTATACATTCCAGTTATAAAAAACAAATTCAAATATACATATTAAGCCGAAGTCTTCCTTCAACATTGCCTCCAGTTATATCCCTTCCACATAAGTAATAGCCATGGTTATCCACTTGTTATAATTCTTTGAGCATTCTCTCTCTATATATATATTTAGACATATACTGTTGTGTTTTTCTTAAATTCTTTGAGCATTCTAAATATATATATATATATTTAGACATATATTGTTGTGTTTTTCTTAAATGGGATCCTTCTGTTTGTGTGATAGTTTAAAAAGCAGTATCATTTTGGTTTTCGTGGGTTTTTTTGGCTGCCCCCACAGTGTGTGGAAGTTCCCAGGCCAGGGATTGAACCAGAGCCACAGCAGTGACAACACCAGATCCCCAACTGCCAGGCCACAAGGGAATTCCCAGTGTCTCGTTATTTTAAGGTTGTCTCCATGATTACCAGGTAGGCTGAACACTTTCAAATGCGTAGTGAACATTAATACCACCTTTTCTCTGAATAGCCTGACCTGTATATACATAACATTTGGAAAACTGCTTTTGTTGCCTTCTGTGTTATTAAATATTCTTCTACCACATTTTAAAATGGTTGTTAATGTTGAATAGATACATCATCGTATATATAATTTATACCTTTGTCATTGTTATGATGCTATAATTTATGTTTCATAAATATATAAGATCTTTTTTGAGAGGCATTTTAATCAGATTAATACTGTTATACTTAAGCAAAGTATTAGCTATGTTGTTTACTATCATTGATAAAAGTCACATTTACTTACTTAACCATTTTACTGAATATATTAGATTACGGACTCAGAATTGTTAACAACAGCTCTCGTTTCTTGTGGTAACGACTGGTAGCCTTGGCTAGTCTTAAATGTTCCTAAATCTCTAATTAGGCAAAACTTATTTGGGTGTCTCCATATGTCTGATTGTGCTCATTTTAAAAAATAGAACCTTTTTGTTTTTCTAGTTTTCCCTAGGTAAATCTTTTCTAGACAGCTAGTTTTGCCTAGACAAAAAAACAAGAGAGCAGAAAATATCATTGTGGTTTTGAGTCGAGAACATCTAGGAGAAAAGGTTTAAATTTTGGGCTGAGCTTTGAAGGGTGGCAGAATCCAGAGATGAGTAAGATTCCAAATAAGGGGAAAGCATGAGAAAAGATAAGCAAGTGTGTTTCGGAGGACAGCGGGTGGATAAACATAGTGAATCAGAGTGGTCAAGTTGGAAAAGTTAAAGTTGGAAAGGTAGTTGGAGCCAACATAGAAGACATTTACTTAATGCCATATTAAGAGTTTCAGATTTAGGTATTAATGGGTAGGATGCTTCTGAAGCATTTTGAACAAGGGAATGATATGAAATGATGTTTTAAAAATACTAGATGATATCATGCAGGATGAATTGAGGATCAGTATGGGGATGGAAAAGCTAATTAAGGCATTCATTACATTTAAGTGTGAAACAATGAACAGAATTATAAGCAGTGGTGCTTAGAATGGAGAGGAAACTTTAGATGTGAGTAACCATATGAACAAAGGCTTGTGGGGAGAGAGAGTTGAAGCAGAAATAATGAAGCGTTTTTAAAAATCAGCATTATATGGAGTTCCCATCGTGGCTCAGTGGTTAACGAATTCCGACTAGGAACCATGAGGTTGTGGGTTCGACCCCTGGCCTTGCTCAGTGGGTTAAGGATCCGGCGTTGCCGTGAGCTGTGGTGTAGGTTGCAGACACAGCTTGGATACAGCACAGTGTGGCTGTGGTGTAGGCCAGCAGCTACAGCTCCAATTGAACCCCTAGCCGGGGAACCTCCATATGCCACGGGTGTGGCCCTAAAAAGACACACAGACACACATAGACAGACAGACAGACAGACAGACACACGAATTGGCGTTATTTAAGTATAATTTAAAGAAATGCAAGTCATTCATTTTAAGTGTACAATTTGGTGAATTTTGACCAATGTACAGAATCCTGTAGCCACTACCATACTCATAGAACAATCTCATCACCCCATAAAATTCCTTTTTACCTCTCTACAGATAATCCTTTGCCCTCCAGTCCTGGCCCCTGGCCCCTCTGATCTATTTTCTGTTTCTGTAGGGTTTTGTTTTTTTGTGTTTTTTACTAGAGTTTCCTATAAATGGAATCTCATATTTCTTTTGTGTCTGGCTTTTTCTTTTCCTTTCCTTTATAGGGCTGCACCTGTGGCATATGGAGGTTCCCAGGCCAGGGGTCAAATCACCACTATAGCTGCCAGCCTACACCAGAGCCCCAGAAACACCAGATCCTTGACCCACTGAGCAAGGCCAGGAATCAAATCCACATCCTCATGGATACTAGTCAGGTTCATTACTGCTAAGCCACAATGGGAACTCCTGAATTGCTCCATATCTGGAATCAGATCACAGCTGCAGTTGCAACCAAAGCTGCAGCTGCAACCAAAGCTGCAGCTGCAACTGCAGCAATGCCATATCCTTAACCCACTGGTCCCAGTGCTCCCAAGACACAGCTGATTCCGTTGTACTACCCTGGCAACTGCAACCTTTTAAATTTTAGTTAATAATGAAGTGTTAAGGCAGAAAAATAGAATAAGTAAAATGGAAATGTCAATAGAGGGTGGAGATGGTCGACAGTGGGAATACTGGTTTGAGTTTTGGTACCGAGTTTTATGTGTCTCTGAGTGTAAAAATGACTCCTTATTTATAACATGTCCCATGTTTCGTTTGTCTGCTGTGTTTCTCATGGTTAAAGTATAACTGAGATTATAGGCTCTTGAGAGGAAGACCACAAAGTAAAGTGCCATTTGTATCGCATTATGTCGAGAGTACATGCTGTCCGGGTTCCTGACGTGGCTCGGCAGTAACCAAGCCGACTAGGACCCATGAGGATGTGGGTTCAGTCCATGGCCTCTCTCAGTGGGTTGGGGATCCTGTGTTGCTGTGGCTGTGGTGTAGGCCACCAGCTGCAGCTCTGATTCAACCCCTGGCCTTGGAACTTCCATGTGCCTTGGGTATGGCCCTAAAAAGACCAAAAAAAAAAAAAAAAAAGGGTGTATGCTGTCGACATGACTTAGCACTGTCCGTGTGGACCTTGATCACCTGGCCGGGTTACACTGGCCAGGATTTTCACGGCAAAGTTCCTCTGTCCCCTCCTTGTTATGCTGTACTCTTTGGGAGCAAGTCCCTAAGCACAGTTTATGTTTGACATGTGCAGGGACTTAACTGAGCCTCCCAAGGGGGGTTAGCTGTAGAAATCATTTGGAAATTCTTCCAACAGATTTTTTTTTTTTTTTAATGGAAACAGCATGAGTACTGAATCAGTCTAACATGTATGTTCTTTGCAGGGTGGGAAGCCCCGTAAACACCGGAAGGATCGGCTACAAGATTTAATTGATATAGGCTTTGGCTATGATGAAACAGATCCATTTATTGATAACTCAGAGGCTGTGAGTAATATGTCTTTAATATAGCAACAATTCTTTATTTGGGATAGAATTCAAGGATAAAGTAACAACATATTTCAGTAAATGTCTTTACTAACTAATCCCCTATTGATGTACAACCAAATTGTTTCCAATTTTATGTGCTTGCAAATAATTAAGCATCTGTGTACATTTATCTTTGAGTGCTTGAGTAAATATGTATGTAAGATAACTATAGAATACAAATGTATGTGTAGGGAACATTTCTAGCAGTGGAATTTATTGATCAAAGGGAATTTATATCTTGAATTTTTGTCTATATGACCAAACTTGGGCAGGTGTATTTTAAAAGGACTTCCACGTAAGAACCATTTGATCTTGAACATAGGAGCTATTGGATTAATCTGGCAGATATCTTTAAAAGGCATTTAATATTTTTATTGCTGCCACACCTTACTACAGTGGCAGTAACTGAATGCCAGCCTTTATCACAGTCTGTTTTAAGCCCTACAGCTTTTTCCTTGAAATGCTCTTTCTCTTACAAAAGGAAGAGGAATTCAGGAGAGCATTTGAAAAGTACAGCAGGGCATTGATCACACAGCAAGTCAATAAGGGCATGTCCTGTTAAGGGTTGGTAAGGGATATGTCCTTGGGTTCTTCTCGGTGCACTAGAGTGACTGAACCCTGGGATCACTATATCCTCTCGAGTGTGCAGTGACTACTTAGGATATACAGAAAGTGACACTGAGGTGGCCGTTATGCTACCTACACGTCAGTGCCTTTTTTCCTATTACTGCAGTGTTTGGTTGTGTAGGTGATGACAAGGCATGCAGCGGTAGGAGAGTGATAAGGACTTCCAGTGTGAGGCGTATGGGACACCTTGTCATATGCCTGTGTTATTTTGGTGCCCGGACGTAAACTGGTTTACCATACCTGACAGCCTAGTCTGTAGAGTACAATGTTGACAATGCCCTTTGGAGTAGAGAGGACTTCCTGTTACCAAAAAGGTGGGCAGCCTTTTTGTAGGAATGTTTTCAAGAGTCTTGACCTTGATTTGTTACTTATATATATATTTTTTTTCTTTTTTTTTGTCTTTTCTAGGGCTGCACCCACAGCATATGGAGGCTCCCAGGCAAGAGATCCAGTTGGAGCTATAGCCACCGGCCTACGTCACAGCCACAGCAAAAGCAGGATCCGAGCCATGTCTGCAACCTACACCACAGCTTACGACAACGCTGGATCCTTAACCCACTGAGCAAGGCCAGGGATCGAACCCGCAACCTCATGGTTCCTAGTTGGGTTTGTTAACCACTGCACCATGACGGGAACTCCCTGACCTTGATTTGAAGTTCAAATCAAAAGCCCTAGATTCTAGACCTCACTTGATTTCTGACTTGGTGTGGGCCAGGAGCAAGTCTTTTATTTTAAGTCTTTTGTTTTAGCATCACCCCATTTTCTCTGTTATGACTGGGTTGCCGAGCAGATTTATATACTCTGAGAATCAAGAAAATGATACACTGTAAAGTGTAAGTACTAGCGTTAAGTAGATTTCGAATTCTAAATAACCCAAGAGTTAAGGATCTGGCATTGCCATGAGCTGTGGTGTAGGTCACAGATGCGGCTCGGATCTGGCATTGCTGGGGCTGTAGGGTAGGCCAGTGGCTATTGCTCCTATTTGACCCCGGCCTGTGAACCTCCATATGCTGTGGTTGCATCCCTAAAAAGATAAAAGACAAAAAAAAAAGTGAACGGGGTCAAAAGCTACAGACTTCTGGTTGTAAAATAAAACAAGTCCTGGGAATGTACGGTGCAACTTGGTGACTGTCATCCATAATAGCGTGTTGCCTGTTTGAAAATTGCTAAAAATAAATAAATAAGTAGCCCAAGACTCGGCCATATATAAATGGACATTGCATGTTTGCAGGCTTACATAAAGATATGTTTTAAAAATTAATGTTTAATTATTTTAGAGCAGTTCTAGGTTTACAGCAAAACTGAGTGGAAGGTACAGAGATTTCCATATGCTCCCTGCCCTCACAGCCTCCCCCGTCATCAGCATTCCCCAACCAGAACGTGTGCTAGTTAATAGTTGAAGAACCTCCATTGACACATCATCACCCAAAGTCCACAGTTTACTTAGGGTCTGCTCTTGGTATTGTGCGTTCTGTGAGTTTTGACAAATATGCAATAATGCCGTGTATCTGTATCTGCCATTATATTATCGTATAGAATATTTTCACTGCCCTAAAAAAATCTGCCTTTTCATCCCTCCCTATCACCTGGCAACCATTAATCTTTTGATTATCTCCGTAGTTTTGCCTTTTCCAGAATGTCATATAGTTGGCATCATATACAGTGTAGCCTTTCATAAGCAGCATTTTTGATATTTTCCTTTGTAGCATTCAGGATATCTGAATAAAGTGCTTTTCCAACTGATTTTTGCAACCCATAATTGGATTGTGTATCAGTTTAGAGATCGGCCAGCGTTTTAAAGAAAGTGAAATAGACTGGAATGGGAGCTGCTGTTACAGTAAACCCCTGGCGCGTTACGCAGTTTTTGTTATGTGTACGTACGTGTGCATTGGGTTTTGACGTGTAGTATATTTTCTACTTAGGGTGTGGTGAAGAAAATTTGAAGGCCACTGCTTTAATAAATAAGGATAAGTTTTGTCGGTATAAGTTGTGTAAGTTACACAGTTATTGATGTTTATAGGATAAGTTAGGTCCCTGTTTTATAAGAGGAAATTGAGCCAAAACACAAGTGTTTATTGACTTGTGAAATAATTTTGGGAGTTCCCTTTGTGACTCAGCGGTTACCAACCCAACTAGTATCCAGGAGAGCGTGGGTTCAGTCCCTGGCCTCACTCAGTGGGTTAAGGATCTGGCGTTGCCATGAGCTGCAGTGTAGGTCACAGACTCGGCTTGGCATTACTATTGCTGTGGTGTAGGCTGGCAGCTACAGCTCCAGTTCACTGCTAGCCTGGGAACTTCCATGTGCCACAGATGCGGCCCTAGAAAGACAAATAATAATAAAAATTTCGTATCATTGTTCTTAACAGATTATTTGGTTCTTATTATAAAATAATTTAGAAACAAAGCAATTAATGACTCAACAAAGTAATTCTCTGTTTTTTCATTGATCGTATTGCCAGCAGGCTTTCATTGTTTGTGTATTATTCGACAGAGGGTGAAAATAATCTGGTTCTAATTAACTTTCAGAATTGTGTACTACTTATTACTATAAACACCTGAAAGTAAATGCTTTTGAAGATTATTTTTATTATAGCACTTGTGCTGCCAAATTTTTAAACACTGAAAGAAAATGTTTTTCTTTATTATTAAGAAATGATGATACCAAGCATGAGTAACACTTTTATTTTATTTTACTTATTTTTTCTTTTTAGGGCCACACTGTGGAAGTTCCCAGGTTAGGGGTTGAAGGAGAGCTGCAGCTGCCCTTCTGTACCACAGCTCACAGCAACACGGGATCCTTAACCCACTGAGTGAGGGGCCAAGGGTCGAGCCCTCATCCTCATGGATACTAGTCAGGTTGGTTTCCACTGAGCCATAGTGGGAACTCCAACACTTATATTTCGGTTAGCTTTTAAATTGCACTAGAACTTTGTGAAGTAAGTAGTATTGTTCTGGTTTCACAACTGGAAACTATTGTTTAGTTTCACCAAGATATTGACGATAAAAACTGATTTGCTCTTGGTCACAATAGGTCTTGCTGGCAGAGGATCTAATAAATCTGGTGATCAGGTTCAATATTCTATTGCCTCTTAATACATTGTACTTAAAGGGCAAAATTAAATATGCGTAAGGAGTTTGTCCTCCTGAAAAGCGTTCTGCTCAGGTGAGCTCAGCAGGACACTGCACAAGGGAGACAGTGAGCACGTCCACACTGCCTGGTAACCTGGCGAGGACTGTGTTTCCCCCACGAGGTGCTGCTCGGTATAGTGAAAGGGCTGAGAGATAGTCAGTGACTGTGATAAACTAATAGCATTACTCTGGCCAGGCTCTTAACTTCTCTGAATTTGGTTTTCACTTATAAAAATGATAAACATTTGCCCTCCTGGACCAAACGAAACAATTTATATGAAGAAGCATTACAAATTATAATGCAGTGTGCACATCCATGTAAGCAAAAAGTACACGTTTATCTTAGTGCATTACATATTTTCAAGATAATTACTCCAATCTTTTCACTTTTAATCATTGATTCACATCACTCCTTTACTTACAGATAGTACTGGATCCTTTCTTAAGGTCTTACTACCTCCAGGCCTTCGTAGTAGCCCATCAAGTGGAGCAACAAGAAAGGAGTTCATTCCTTTTTTCTTTTTCTCACTTCATTCCTTTTTGATTCAATGTGATTAAAATGTTCATTCTTTCCTTTTCCATTTTCCATGTAATTTAAAAAGATACAAGTTAAAAATCACAGCTTTCGGGAGTTCCCACTGTGGCACAGTGGCTTCACAATCTGACTGCAGCAGCTCACGTCGCTGCAGAGATGTTCATTCAATCCCTGGCCTGGCACAGTGGGTTAAAGGATCTGGTGTTGCCACAGCTGTGGCATAGATTGCAGCTGTAGCTTGGATTCAATCCCTGGTTCAGGAACTTCCATATGCCACAGGCGCAGCCATAAAATAAAATGAATAAGTAAATAAAATCACAACTTTTGTACTTGAGCCTTAATATTCTTAGAGTAACTAGTGTGTTCTGTATATTCCTTGCTCGTGGCAAAGAATTTTCCTTACAAATCTGACTTTCTTATAGACTAAGTATAGAATATATAGAGAACCCTTAAGTACACTTCTGGGGAACTCCAGGTAGCAGGTGTCTTGCTTGCTTCTATTAAATAAGTGGTTCCTTTTGTCTCGCCCACTCTGAACACCTTCATTTGGTTAAGATTGACCTTCCATTGGATGGTTGTTTTTGCTCGTCTTCATTAGGTGAGATAATGATAAACCTTAAAATCAAGGCTTAGAGGACATCAGCCTACAGTGTTATTTTAGGCCAGATCTTTTAAGCTGATCTAGACAGCTTGAGTCTCTTGTGCAGGCAAAGTACCTGGTCATTAAGGTTCCTCCCTCAGTGTATGCTTACTGAGCCAGGCAGTTCTTTTTCTACTTCCCTTTAAAACATACGTGTGCAATTTTTCTTTTATATGTTTAAAAAATATTACATAGTTATCATGCTAAGTGAAGTCAGCCGTACAATGAGACACCAACATCCAGTGCTCTCACTGACATGTGGAATCTGAAAAAAGGACAGACTGAACTTCTTTGCAGAACAGGTGCTGACTCACAGACATTGAAAAACTTGTGATCTCTGGAGGAGACAGTTTGGGGGGTGGGGGGATGTGCTTGGGCTGTGGGATGGAAATCCTGTGAAATCAGATTGTTATGATCATTATACAACCACAGATGTGATAAATTCATTTGAGTAATACAAAATTTTAAAAAGTTAATTAATAAAATAAAATAGAAGTTTAAATTTTAAACCTTTAACCTTTTAAACCCAGAAGTTCAAATTTTAGGATTTTTTTAAAATACTGAACACACTTGTGCACATCGATAAGGTTATAATACTGAATAATTTCAGTATTGTTTATCATAGCAAAAACGTGGTAACCTAAATAGCCAACATAAGGTTAATGATTAATACATAATGAAACATCCATACCATAGAATACAATATAGCCACTAAATTGAATGATGTAGATGTATATTCTGTTATAGAAAAATTTCCAAATACATTGTTGTTGTTTTTTTTTTTGTTTTTTGTTGTTGTGGTTGTTGTCGTTGTTGTTTTTGCTATTTCTTGGGCCACACTCCCGCGGCATATGGAGGTTCCCAGGCTAGGGGTTGAATCGGAGCTGTAGCCACCGGCCTACGCTAGAGCCACAGCAACGCGGGATCCGAGCCGCGTCTGCAACCTACACCACAGCTCATGGCAACGCCGGATCCTTAACCCACTGAGCAAGGGCAGGGACCGAACCCGCCACCTCATGGTTCCTAGTCGGATTCGTTAACCACTGCGCCACGACAGGAACTCCTTGAGATGCTTTTTGTATTAAAAGCAAAAGAAGGGAGTTCCCTTCATGGCACAGCAGAAATGAATCTGACTGGAAACCCTGAGGTTTGCGGGTTCGATGCCTGTATTTTGGTATAGGGCTTAAGTTTTTTTATTATTACTATTTTTTTTGTCTTTTTGCTATTTCTTGGGCCGCTCCCTCGGCATATGGAGGTTCCCAGGCTAGGGGTTGAATCGGAGCTGTAGCCACCGGCCTACGCCAGAGCCACAGCAACGCGGGATCCGAGCCGCGTCTGCAACCTACACCACAGCTCAGGGCAACGCCGGATCGTTAACCCACTGAGCAAGGGCAGGGACCAAACCTGCAACCTCATGGTTCCTAGTCGGATTCGTTAACCACTGCCCCACGACGGGAACTCCAGAACAAATACATTGTTAATGTTATTGAACAATTTACCAAACAGCCTACATAGTAAAATCGCATTAAGAAATTAAAAAAAAAAATTACATAGTTGTTCCTGCCATGGCTCAACAGTTAATGCACCCAACTAGCATCCATGAGGACGTGGGTTTGATCCCTGTCCTCGCTCAGTGGGTTAAGGATCCAGCGTTGCTGTGAGCTGTGGTGTAGGTTGTGGACACAGCTCTTCAGATCCCTCATTGCTGTGGCGGTGGTGTAGGCCAGCGGCTACAGCTCCAATTGCACCACAGGCCTGGGAACTTCTATGTGCCACAGGTGCGGCCCAAAAAAAAAAAGACAAAAAAAAATTAGGTAAAAGCTTAGAGCAGAAGAAATACCTTTATTTTTTATAATCTCTTTATGAATAAAATTGTATACCAATAGGGTAAGGAATGAAGTTTATTCATTGTCTGGACATTCACTTATTTGTTTTAATATGTTTCAGTTTCTCAAAATCGTTTGTCATTAAGAATAGCAGTGGTCCTTAAATTTTTCTCAGCAGATGATATATTTAGAATTTGCTTCCATATTCCTTTCTAAATACTGAATGATAAGAGGTCATTTCTGTTCCAGGTATTAACTTTTTCTAAATTTCTTAACAAAGATTCTCATTGCAGTTAAAATAGTTAAGATTTATGGCAAATGCTGACATGATGGGTAAATTCCTTTGTCATATTTACATACTTAAAGATAGGAGGAAATGCCTGAAACGCTTTTTTTTTCCAATCTAGTACGACGAATTAGTTCCTGCGTCTCTAACAACAAAATACGGAGGCTTTTACATCAACACCGGCACTCTCCAGTTTCGCCAAGCTTCAGACACTGAAGAAGAAGATCTCACAGACAGCCAGAAGCACAAGCCACCCAAAGTGAGTTTATCCTACACCACAGCGGCAATGAGAAGATTCATTTAAATGGATATATTGTGAATTTTCCTTGTGCTTTACAGCTGTGACTGTAAGGATGCTAACCATTGTTTAATGGATTTCTAGTTACTCTCCTGCTTTAAAATAAAATTTTGTAGGTATGGGGAAATTTATATTTACATCACAATAGAATTATAATTCCTGTTATATAATGACTGTTGATAGCCATTACTTTTACTGAAATGTAAAGAAATTTTATAGAATCTATGTACTGTATTTTGGAACTGAGTAGAATGTCTTCAGATAATTGTTTCTCGAAGTGTGAGCCAAAGACATACTTGTACCAGATCACCAAAATGTTTATTTAAAAAGTGGATTAGGAGTACCTGCTATGCCACAGTGGGTTAAGAATCTAACTGCAGGGGCTCAGGTTGCTGCAGAGGCACAGGTTAAATCCCTGGCTTAGTGCAGTGGGTTAAAAGACCCGGCCTCTGCGGCTCAGATTTAGTCCTTGGCCTGGGACCCTCCATATACCATGGCTTCAGCCATTAAGAAAAAAGCAGATTGAAAGACTTTACCTCAGATAACTAAACAAAACTAGGGGTGGGAGTTCTCATGGACCCAAAGGATCTGCATTCTTAAGAAGCAATCCTAACGCACCCTGAAATTTGAGAAAAAACACTTGTGCTGAATGCTGGATTGATAACATCAGAGGGTGAAGCAATAATACTTAGGTAAGTGCTGCATTTTATCACTTTTAGATTCCCAAAATAAAAGAAGATGATATTGAGATGAAGAAGCGCAAGCGGAAAGAGGAAGGGGAAAAGGAGAAGAAGCCAAGGAAAAAAGTACCCAAACAACTGGGGTATGTATGTGAAATTAGACCTCATAAGGGAATTAGCGTCAGAGCATGACAGGCTCTCCTTTTAGAAGGTTATATTTGGCATCAATTAATTTAGCTTAGCTGGGTCTAATTTAATATAGTATTTCTAAACCTTAGTGACCTGTTAACTTTTATTGTAATAATGTTGTATTTGTTAATAAGTAGAAGTCAAGGTGTTTTACATCAGATTTACAGATTTGCTTTGTTAAGTATTTTGCTCATTACAACGTTTTACTAACAGCCAATTTGGAAAGATCGTATAAACATTGAACAAGTTGTCTTAATCATTTTGTGCTAAAACTAAGCTTAGATGCCTAGGGAAGAGAATTGGTAGTAGTCTCTGTATAAACAATTTATGGTTGTTTCAGTATTTTTAAGGAAATCATTGATTTTATTTAGCTTTTTTTTTTTTTAATGGCTGCATCTGTGGCATATGAAAGTTCCCAGAGCACAGATTCAATCTGACCTTCACCACAGCTATGGCAATGCCAATCCCTTAACCTACTGCTCTGGGCCAGGGATCGAACCTACACCTCTGCAGCTGCCTATGCGGCTGCAGTAGAATTCTTTACCCACTGCACCACAGTGCCAATGCCTATTTAGCTATTCTTTTTTTTTTTGGCTTTTTGGCTTTTTGCCTTTTCCAGGACCGCTTCCTGTGGCATGTGGAGGTTCCCAGGCTAGGGGTTGAATTGGAGCTGTAGCCACTGGCCTACGCCACAGCCACAGCAACGCCAGATCCGAGCCGCGTCTGCAACCTACACCACAGCTCACGGCAACGCCGGATCCTTAACCCACTGAGCAAGGCCAGGGATCAAACCCGCAACCTCATGTTTCCTAGTCAGATTCATTAATCACTGCACCACAATGGGAACTCCTTAGCTATTCTTAATGCTTATTTATTTAGGTAATAACACTGCCTCTAAAAGTCAAGTAGAAGGAGTTCCCATTGTGGTTCAGTGGGTTAAGAATCCAGTATTGTCTCCATGAGGATGTTGGGTCGATCTTTGGTCTTGCCCAGTAGTTTAAAGATCTGGCATATCTGCAAGCTGCAGCATAGGCCAGCTGCTGCAGCTCTGATTCAGCCCCTAGCCGGGGAACTTCAGCATGTTGCAGGTGTGGCCATAAAGAGAATAAATAAATGAATAAATAAATGTCAAATAGAATTTCTCAAAAGTCATAAGAATAAGGAGTTTGTTCTTTGTAGTTATAAAACTACCAATTTCCCCTACTTCTCTATGGCTTTTTTTGGTAGAACCAAGGGACAGAAGCTTGTAAAAGTGTGTATTTTCCTCCCCCCTCCGTAGCAGCAGAGGTGCATCTGAATTTTGTGCTAAAAACATGAGATTATAGTGATCCCTTAATGACTTGAGTCATTCAGAAATTACGAAGATAAAAAGATATGAATGGAGTTCCCTAGTGATTTAAAGATCTGGTCTTGTCACTGGTGTGGCTTGGGTCACTGCTATGGCATGGGTTTGATCCCTGGCCCGGGAATTTTCACATGCTGAGGCACAGCCATAAAAAAAAAAAAACTACTACTGGAGTTCCCATCGTGGCGCAGTGGTTAACGAATCCGACTAGGAACCATGAGGTTGCGGGTTTGGTCCCTGCCCTTGCTCAGTGGGTTAAGGATCCGGCGTTGCCGTGAGCTGTGGTGTAGGTTGCAGATGCGGCTCGGATCCTGCGTTGCTGTGGCTCTGGCGTAGGCTGGCAGCTGCAGCTCCAGTTAGACCTGGGAACCTCCATATGCCGCTGGAGCGGCCCAAGAAATGGCAAAAAGACAAAAAAAATACTACTAATGGTTTGTTTTTGTTTTGTTTTTGTTTGTTTTTGTTTTTTTTTGGGGGGGGGACCACACCTATGGCATGTGGAAGTTCCCAGGGTAGGGGTTGAATCAGAGCTACAGCCACAGCAATGCCAGATCTGAGCCGCGTCTGCAACCTGTACCACAGCTCATGGCAAAACCGGATCCTTAACCCAGTGAGCGAGGCCAGTGATCAAACTTGCGTCCTCCTGGATACTAGTTGGGTTTGTTACCGCTCAGCCACAATGGGAACTCCTCCTAATGGGTGCTTTAAAAATGTTCATTCTTTGTCAGTACACTTCAAAAACAAAGACTGTAAGTAATTAATGCCTTTTATAGAATTTATCATTTTCTCGAATTTATAACATTCATTCAGTGGATACTTACTGAGTGCTTGCTGTATATCAGACACTGTCTGCATTTTGGATGTATAACAGTAAATGAAACACAGGCCTACCTTCAAGACACTAAAAATCTTGTAGGTTCTGTAGTACACATAGAAGCGTATAAACTGTAGAATTTAGAAAAGACTTTTAGAGAAAGCAATGGCTAAACTGAGACAACCCTTTCCTCATAGTCCCCATAGACAGAAAGTTGTCTTTGAAAATTATACATATCTCTCAGATAGCCTCAGTAGGCTATTCCTAGAATGAAAGTCAAAAATGATGAGAAGGTAGGAGATGGAGTAGAGTCTGGCTAGGAGGTCCCATCGTGGCTTAGTGGTTAATGCATCTGACTGGTATCCATGAGGATGCGGGTTCAATCCCTGGCCTTGCTCAGTCAGTTAAGGATCCAGCGTTGCCGTAAGTGGTGTAGGTCGCAGAGGTGGCTCAGATCCCACGTTGCTGTGGCTGTGGCTGTGGCATAGGCTGGCAGCTACAGCTCCAATTCAGCCCCTAGCCTGGGAACCTCCATGTGCCATGGGTGCGGCCCTAAAAAAGACCCCCCCCCCCAAAAAAAGAATAGGGTCTGGCTAGATGGCATGGTGATGAATGAAGGCTTCTAGATCGACACAGAGGATTTTGCATTTCTTTGGCAGTTAGCATGAGCTGCCTGGGGTACCAGTTTGAAGGTGTACTATTTAGGCCTCTCTGGTTGTACATCAACTCTGTTTTCAGCAAAAGTGCATTTCTTCCCTTTGTTAGTTCTTCAGGTGACTGCTTTATAGATATGCTAAAGAATGAACATTCCAAAAAGAGTAGTAAGTTTTAACTTCATATGCTTTAATAAACCAGAGCTCTATTCAGTTTTATTTATTTCTCTTGACTTTATTCCTTTCATTTTCTTCACTCTATTGACCTGTTATAAGTGACAATGAAGATGCATTGTACAAGTGTAAGTTAGTAACAAATTTGTTTTCTCACCTGTCAAAGGATTAATTCTGTGCCTATCTATTTATGTGGGGTTTGTAATCTTTAAAATCATACATAGCCTAACTGCTCGCTCTTTTCTTCACAGAGTTGTGGCTCTAAATTCACACAAATCAGAAAAAAAGAAGAAACGTTATAAAGATTCTCTTTCTCTAGCTGCCATGATACGAAAATTTCAAAAGGAGAAGGATGCGTTAAAGAAGGAGTCTAACCCTAAAGTCCCAGTGACCTTATCGACTTCCTCTCTGAATAAAGCTCCCTCTGCTGCTGCAGCACTGGGAAATGATGTCTCGGAACTCAGTCTGAATAGTGCTGGTCCAGACCTCCCCATTTTTGTTAGCACAAATGAACATGAACTATTTCAGGAAGCTCAGAATGCCCTCGAGATGCTAGATGATTTCGACTTTGACAGATTACTGGATGCTGCTTCTAACGGTAGCCCCCTCTCTGAATCAGGGGGAGAGAATGGAAATACCACCCAGCCAACCTATGCCTCTCAGGTTATGCCCAAGGTGGTACCTACACTCCCAGAGGGTCTACCTGTCCTTCTTGAAAAACGTATTGAAGACCTCCGTGTAGTAAGTTGGATAATTCTCTTGCTTTTTTATTTGCTGCACAAATGTAGCAATAAATGCTTATTTTAAACAAAATAACTGATAATCCTAACTCCCTTATAAATTACCTTCTGTATTTCCTTTTAAGTATTGGCTATATGCATAGGCTTTGTCTTTTGTATAGAATATGTACATATTATGTAACTGTAGTTATAACATGGCTATGTTGATTGCTTCATTATCTCACTTCATCTTGTAAATATTTTTTTCTGCATGCATTTCGTAAGTACACTTTTTATTGGCTTACATAGTAATGTAAAGAAAACAGAGGGAAGGAGCAAATAGTCACATTGCAGAAGTGTACTTGAACTTGATCCAAGTTCACAACTGACAATTAGTTTTTCTACAGTTGATTTTACCAGCTAGTCCTTTCCAGTTAATCAGCAGTAAGCATGCATTGTGTTCTCACTAGGACAAGCTTTTTTTCTTTCTTTTTTTCTTTTTAGGGCCACAGCCATAGCATATGGAGGTTCCCAGGCTAGGGGTCCAGTTGGAGCTACAGCTGCCGACCTACACCACAAGCTCACCGCAAAGCCAGATCCTTAACCCACTGAGTGAAGCCAGGGATCGAACCTGCATCCTCGTGGATCCTAGTCAGGTTCATTAACCACTGAGCCACAAAGGGAGCTCCAGGGACAAGCTTTTAAGAGTTGAGTTTTAGCATGTCACAGTGGATTCCTCCCCCAATTGACTTGGATTCCTAATCTGCAGTTCGTTTAACTAGCTGCAGATCTGGGTATGTCATTACATTTCTCCTTTTAATCTCAGGGAGATATTATTTTGACTTAAAATGTTCTAAACCTAGCCTAAAATGCCTTTTTTTGGGGGTGGGGGGCCTTTCCGAGGCATATGGAGTTCCTGGGCCAGGGATCAGATCCAAGCCAAAGGCATACCTAAGACGCAGCTGTGGCAACACTGGATCCTTAACCCACTCTGCCCGACTGGGGATCTAACCTGCGTCCCAGCACTCCCAAGCCACCACTGATCCCATTGTACCACAGTGGGAACCCCTAAAAGGCCCTTTAAAAAAATTATTTCAGCATATTTATCTGAATCCATGTCTTATTTTAGTCCTCTTTTTTGTCCAGATTACAGAAGTTGTACACTCAGTACAAAATGTATTTTATTCTTAGCAAAAGATCTCACATAATCAGACATTCCCCACCCCCAGGAGAAATAATCACTCTTAAATTACTTATTTTTCTGGGTTTTAATCCATGCATTTGCAAATATTATATTATTAAAAATAATTATTAATAGAAGTATAATGTATGGACTATTTTATAACTTGTGTCTTTCTCCTAGGGTTATAGTAATCTATTTAAATCACATTTTAAATTTATTGATCATCCAGTGTTGTATTTTCTCAACTCTTTCTAAATTTTAGATATCTGAGTAAGAACTTTATCTTATTTTTCCAACAATTGACTCATGGATTCTATTTATCAGTTTTATTCTTTTTTCTATTTCTTGTTCTTTAGCATTTCTTCTGGGATTGTGGCTTATTAATTCTCTTATATTTTTACTTATTTTAAGGTGCTTTGTTAGTTCAGGACTTAGAAAATTGTGTTCAAGTATCTCACTGCCAGTGTTTCTTAGGTTATAACTTGTATTTACCATAGTTTTCACTTTGTTTATTTCTCTGCTGTGTTGTTTGTTGGCCCCGTGTGAGATTCCTGATGACTCAGTTTCTGTTGTGATGCTTATCATCTGAAAGTGACCCTTTCTGTGCTGTTAATACTTTTCATCTCAAATTCAACTGTAGACTCCTTTCTCTTTGTTTTTGCATGGAATAGCTTTTCCCGTCATTTACCTTAAATCTTTCTGAGTTCCTTTATTTTAGCTCTTTCTCTTATAGACAACATATAAGTATAAATTCGTTTATCGACCTCATCTGCATCTTTTTTCTTTTAACAAATGATTTTCGGTTACCTGCCGTTGTTGTAATGATATAATTCATCTTTATTCTGTCATTTTCTTTTATTCTCTTTTATTGCTCCCTCCTCCTCCTTTGTTTTTCATTCTTTTGCTATTTTTTGAAAAGTATACAATCATCTTATTTATTAAATAGTTTTTAATTTAATCTTCCTAACCACTCTATATATGAAGTATAGGTTTTCTTTCCTTTTATGGTTGAGAAACTGGAATTCCCTTCATGGCTCAGCAGAAATGAATCTGACTAGTAACCATGAGGATGAAGATTCGGTCCCTGGTCTCACTCAGTGGGTTAAGGATCTGGCATTGCCACGAGCTGTGGTGCAGGTCACAGACACGGCTCAGATCTAGCATCGCTGTGGCTGTGGTGTAGGCTAGTGGCTACAGCTCCGATTAGACCCCTAGCCTGGGAACTTCCATATGCCGCAGCTATGGCCTTAAAAAGACAAAAAAAAAGAAACGAAACTTAAGTTGAGGTAGGTTAAATAGCTTGGTCTGTCCACACAACTACTAAGTGGGGGAGCCCAAATTTAACCTTAGAGGTTCCCCTGATTCCAAAGTACATGCTTTTTGCTGTCTCGTGTTGCCCCGTCCCTAAAGTCTTTAGATTCTTTTATGTTTTACATTAAAGAGTGTTAGGAATAAAATCCAGGTTTTTCAGGATGTAATTCATAGTTATTGTTTATTTGGCAAAAACCTATACTGTTTATTGAGTGCAGTGCTACTGAGACCTGCAACGTCACGAGACACTGCTTAGCATTCAGGAGATAGTGCCCTAATGGTGTGTATACTGTGAAATCTAATCCTCCGACAGTCATGTGAGGTGGTATTCTTCCATTTAATAGATGAGGACACTAAGATTCAAAAAGGTTAAGGGAAGTGCCCAAGGCCACATAATTTTTAAGTGGCTGAGCTTTGATGCAAAGTCAAGTTTTAAAGGCAGGACCATCAAGCTCTATAGCTTGTACTCTGTCCACTGTGTTATATGCCATTCACTCTCACTTAATAACCAAAATTGATTAGTAGTGAGTGTTTTAGTCTTATAAGGCACTGTGATAGCTCTTATACTAAAAACTCATCTCTTTCTGTAGTAGCTGTGCCAGGATTAAACCAACTATTTCCTAACCTCTTAGTAGGAAATTATCAATTAGAATATTCATTTCACTTACTAATGTATCTGTGAATTCTGTGAGATGGTATTTTTTTAAATCAAGAAATGAGGATTCATCCTTGGCTTAAAATGCTCATGTTTGTCTGATAAGGACTTTCTTTTTTTTTTTTGCCATTTCTTGGGCCACTCCCACAGCATATGGAGGTTCCCAGGCTAGGGGTCTAATCAGAGCTGTAGCTGCCGGCCTACACCACAGCCACAGCAACGTCGGATCCTTAACCCACTGAGCAAGAGCAGGGATTGAACCCGCAACCTCATGGTTCCTAGTCGGATTTGTTAAACACTGCGCCACGACGGGAACTCCAGGACTTTCTTCTTGTTGCTCTTCTTTCACTTTGTAATTTCTTCCATTATTTAACCTCTTGACTTCTTTTGATTCTCTTTTGTGAAGTTTAGTTTTTCTGTCTTTCTTCCTGTTTCTGCTTCCTCCACATAACCACTCTTCATCCTTTCTAAAAAGCACTGAGTCATATCTCAGAAATTTTCCTCTTCTGTTTACGTCATGGGAAGTTGTGAAACAGTGTAAAATTGTCAGTCTACCTATTGAGAGAGTCAGTGTATAGCTGAACCAAGGCTGGCTGCAGCAAGCCAAGTATCTTTGTACAGGGTGGCACAGTTGAAGTCAGAAAGCTTCTGCTCTGAGGTCAGGCGGCATCCACCACTTTCTAGCTGTGCAATTTGGTGCCATATCATGTAATTGCTGTAGGATTTATTTGTTAGTAAAATGGGAGCTATAATGCCAATATCTTTGGCTGGCATGAGGATTAAACATGATAATAAATGTAATAGATAGACTGTGAGACGCACGGTTAGACAATATTATCTTATAGAAAGTGAGACATCTGCTTTCTGTTACCTTGGAGATCACAGCAAGAATTAATAAACAGGAGTTCCTGTTGTGACTCAGTGAGTTATGAACTTGATGAGTATCCGTGAAGATGTGGCTATGATTCCTGGCCCCCCTCATTGGGTTAAGGACCTGGCATGGCTGTGGCTTAGGCTGGCAGCTGCAGCTCCAATTCGACTCCTAGCCCAGGAACTTTCATGTGCTGCGGGTGCGCCCCTAAAAAGCAAAAAAAAAAAAAAAAAAATTACTAAACAAACTTTACAGATTCTCAAAAATACACAAGACATCTGTAGCGCTAAAAATTCTTATATGTGTAATTTTTTTAATTTAGGAAGCTTCAACAAGGTTCAATACAGACCTAACAGGAAGGAATGTTTTGTATGCTAAATTTTGTTTTATCATTCTTTAATTGCTTACTTGTGCCAGGTACTATGCTAGGATACAAAGTGAAGTAAACCATAGCCCCACCCGCAAGGAGCTTATTCTGTAATAAGTAGATGTGGATGCAAATAATGTGTGTATTGAGAGTCATATTGACAATCTTGTGTTTCTCTAGGCTGCCAAACTTTTTGATGAAGAAGGAAGGAAAAAATTCTTTACACAGGATATGAATAATATTCTTCTGGAGTAAGTAATTTTCTTCTTTGATTAAAAAAACCTTAAAAATTATGTAAACCTTAGAAATTAAAAAATATAGTAGGCTTTTGAGATACAGAGGCCAACTGGTTGGCTCGTCTCATGCATTAGCTCTTCCCTTCTGGCCTCGCAGCATGTGCTCTTAACATTTGTTTCTTAGCAAAATTATGCTCTGCATATGTTGGTTCTCCAGACCCCTTACGATAATCAAAGCTTCCAGTATTAAAACTGTCAGAGCACATGACCAGTGTATAGTTTGAATATTATCCTAGACTTCGCTGCATTTTTTGGAAGTTCCCTTGTGGCACAGTGCGTTAAGGATCCAGTGTTGTCACTGCAGTGACTTGGGTTGCTGCCGTGACACGAGTTCCATCTCCGGCTGGGAACTTCCACATGTTTTGGACACAGCCCCCCAAAAAATGCATTTCTTTTTTGTCACATTATAAACATTCATAGCCAAATGGAAAGAATGGTTTAATGAAGAATCATCATTGCGGGGTAGGAGGGAGGCAGGGTGGAGAAGATGGATGTTAGATTAGAAAGGAGAAGGTGAAGGCTGATGTAAGATATAAATCATATTTAAATTAGTGATAATTTTTACCCTTAGCCAGAGTTGGTTATTAATGAAGTTGTAGGTTCTAAGATTGTGGTCAAATAAGCTGTACTTATAAACCTGTTAGCTTATAAATTTTGACCTCGTTCTAGAAATTGAGTATGTAATTGACTGCAGGCAGAACTGGGCAAAAAAGAAGTGGTCTCAGGAAAGCAGCAGATTCCTCGCTGATGAAAATAACGTCTGCCTACTTTTGGTGGTTCAGTAGCATCACCAACAAAGAGACATGGAAATGTTTCCAGTACTGTGATGCCGGTTTTTAAAATATATAATGGAGATAGTTTCTCACGAGGTATAAAGGATGGATTGGCTTATTGGTTTTGATAACTATTTTAATTAACACAATCTCTCATTCTCCTGGAGCACTTAAAAAAAATCTTTTTCGGGAGTTCCCGTCGTGGCGCAGTGGTTAATGAATCCGACTAGGAACCATGAGATTGCGGGTTCGGTCCCTGCCCTTGCTCAGTGGGTTAAGGATCCGGCTTTGCCATGAGCTGTGGTGTAGGTTGCAGACGCAGCTCAGATTGTGCATTGCTGTGGCTCTGGCGTAGCCCGGCGGCTGCAGCTCCGATTTGACCCCTAGCCTCGGAACCTCCATGTGCCTCTGGAGCGGCCCTAGAAAAGGCAAAAAAAAAAAAAAATCCTTGGGACATAATATCTCAAATATAGTAGGCATCTCTGTTAATCCCGCCCATGTCTGTCCTAAAACAAATCCTCTAGTTTTTTGGAGCCCATCTACTTTTCATTTCACAGAGAATGTGCCTCTAATTGTATAAGCCCTAGTGTTCATAGTTGAAATTTTTCCCTTTTATTTTTTTAGTTATTTTGTGCGTGTGTGTGTTTTTGCCATTTCTAGGGCCGCTCCCGCAGCATATGGTGGTTCCCAGGCTAGGGGTCTAATCGAAGGTACAGCTGCCATTTATGCCACAGCAACACAGGATCCGAGCCCTGTCTGCGACCTACACTACAGCTCACGGCAACGCCGGATCCTTAACCCACTGAGCAAGGCCAGGAATTGAACCTGCAACCTCATGGTTCCTAGTTGGATTCGTCAACCACTGAGCCACAACAGGAACTCCGAAATTTTTCCCTTTTAGTCACTTTCTTAAGCCCCCCGCCGTCTTTTCTTCCCCTCTCCTGAACAGACATCCTTTATTTCTCTGGACTGAGTTGCTCTTCAAAGTGCACATGGTGCTTGATTATATGGAGTGGTCATTACCATGAATTTATTCAGGTGTATTTTAGTCATCCCCATATACTAATAGATAGGAACTCCTAGGGGAAAAATTGAAAGTGCATGTGTGAGGGATGTGTTTTTAAAATATACAGCTCTCAGATAGGAATTTGTATGTATTTGGAATAGAGCAATACAGGGTAAATACATTTCTCTAATTTTTACCTAATATTATTGCCTTAGAAGTAGGGAAGTCAGCACTTCCTGTTTCTGAGTTACCCCCTCTTTTGAAACCACTGTTTTTTTGTTTTGTTTTGTTTTGTTTTGTTTTTGTCTTGTCTTTTTAGGACTGTACCCATGGCATATGGAGGTCCCCAGGCTAGGGGTCTAATCGGAGCTACAGCTGTCGGCCTGCACCACAGCCACAGCAATGCCAGATCCAAGCTGCATCTGTGAACTACACCACAGCTCACGGCAACGCCGGACCCTTAACTCACTGAGTGAGCCAGGCATTGAGCCTCATGGTTCCTAGTTGGATTTGTTTCTGCCGCACCACGACAGGAACCCCTTGTTTTTTTTTTTTAATTGAAGTATAGTTGATTCACAATGTTGTGTTAATTTCTGCTATACAGCAACGTGATTCAGTTATATTCAGAATAGGACAGTTATGTTCAGTTATGAGAATATATTGTTTTCCATTACGCACTATCACAGGACGTCAAATATAGTTCAACTGCTGGGCTGTATAGTAGGACCTTGTTGTTTATCCCACCTGTGAGATAGCTCACATCTGCTACAGCCTCCCACTCCATCCTTCTCCCAAGTCCGTCCCTCTTGGCTACCACAAGTTTGTTCTCTGTGAGTCTATTTTGTAGATAAGTTCATTTGTGCCATATTTTAGATTCCACTTATAAATGATATGATATGGTATTTGTCTTTCTCTTTCTGACTTAGTTCACTTGGTGTGATAATCTCTCATTCCATCCTTGTTGCTGCAGATGGTATTATTTTGTTCTTTTTTATGGCTGAGTAGTAGTCTATTGTATATATGTACCGCATCTTCTGTATCCATTCATCTGTCAGTGGACACTTAGGTTGTTTCCATGTCTTGGCGATTGTGAATGGTGCTGCTGTATTTATATAGGGGTGCATGTATCTGTTTGAATTATAGTTTTGTCTGGATATATGCCCAGGAATGGGATTGCTGGATCCTATGGTAATTCTATCCTTAGTTTTCTGAGGAACCTCCATAGTGTTTGCCGTAGACCACTGGTTTTTATATGTGGGTCATTGAGTCAGTCAGCATTCTTGGAATCTCTTACTGCTTGGAGTTTATAATTTATTTTCAGCTTTAACTAACCTTTAATAATGGGGCAAACCTAGAACACCTGCTACCCAGAGTCTAAACTTTTAATAAAGATTTAATCACGTCATATAACCAAATATTTCTACACAGAGCTTGTGACCATAGTGATTGTCTTCCATACGAACCTGTGCATTTGACCCTCTGGCTCCAAAAAAAAAGAAAAAAATTTGTTTTTATTTATTTATTTTATTATGTTTGGCTTCTCTAATACCAAGAATTTTCCACTGTCACTTCTAAAGAGCATAGTTTTCTGCATTTCATTGTTTCTGAAATTGCAGTACATCTTACAAGTGTTGGGTACATTTGAGCTGGCAGGGTTTCTTTTTTCCCCCTAAAAATTGTTAACTAATTCTTTTAGAAACCTCAGTTGTTTATTAGGCTTGTCTTGCTGAGAGTTGGTGGCAGTTATAAACTCTTCCTCCTTTTTTTTTTTTTAATTTTTTAAAATAACTACTAGGCCATATACCCTTTTTTTAAATTTTTATTTTATTTTATTTTTTTTTGTCTTTTTGCCATTTTCTTGGGCTGCTCCTGTGGCATATGAAGGTTCTCAGGCTAGGGGTCGAATCGGAGCTGTAGCCACCAGCCTATGCCAGAGCCACAGCAATGCGGGATCCCAGCTGCGTCGGCGACCTACACCACAGCTCGTGGCAACGCCAGATCCTCAGCCCACTGAGCAAGGCCAGGGATTGGTTCCTAGTTGGATTCGTTAACCACTGAGCCACGACGGGAACTCCCCACATACCCTTTTCACAGATACTAGAGAATTGAAGTAAATTGACTAACTGTTAAATAGCTAGTGTGCAGTGGAGGCATAATTAGGGAAACAAAGATGGATAAAAGATTCCTTATGTATAGCGCGAAGGGCATTGCCTCTTCTGAATCTATAATTTTTTCAAACACCTTTAAGGGGAAAATAGTCTAAGAACTTACTGAAACCGTGGCTCTCTAGCATAGCAGTTGCAGTGTGGTGAGGGGAAATGTGATAGCTCTTTGAGGAAGTGAGCTTTTAGTAAATAACGGAGTTCCTGTGCTCTACCCAAAAATGTTGACTTTGCCCCTGGCAACAAAAAATTATTTGCCTGAAGATGTGTGGGGGTGTATAAATTAGGAATTTCAGATTAACAGACACACAGTACTCAATATAAAATAGATAAATAGCAAGGACCTACTGTATAGCACAGGGAACTATATTCAATCTGTGCTAGAAAAGAATCTGGAAAGAAGACATATATATAAAACCGAATCACTTTCCTTTACACCTGAAACTAACACAATATTGTAAATCACCAGTACTTCAGTTTAAAATAAAAAAGGAGTTTCCTGGTGACCTAGTGGTAAAGGATTTGATGTTGTCACTGCTGTGGCTCCAGTGCAGTCCCTGACGCAGGAACTTCCACATGACGCAGGCACAGCCAAAGAAAAGAAAAAAATTATCTGCCAGTTTGTTTGGGTTCTCAGCAGAAGTTCTCTGCTGTTAAACTAGACTCATTTTAATTTTTTGTAGCATTACTATTTATTGGTGAAGTTTTTTTTTTTTTTCCCTTGAAAAGTACTGTCTAGGAAATCACAGAAAGATAAAAGGAGAAAAGCATCACTGCTTCTGCCTCCTTGCTTATGTGTGTGTTACTCTGTAAAAGAAATTCTGTACTTACTTGTTGTTTTTGGTTAGCATTGAGTTACAGCTCCAGGAACTAGGCCCTGTCATTCGTAGCGGTGTCTACTCCCACCTTGAAGCTTTCGTGCCATGTAATAAAGAAACACTGGTAAAACGTCTAAAGAAGTTACATCTCAACGTTCAGGTAAGAGGAGGAACAATAATAACTGCATCTGGAGTTTTATAGCCTGTAAAGAGACTGATTTCTCTTTGTTGCTTTTGTATATTAATTGCCTTATAGTCACATTGTATGTATTTAATAACCATAGAATGTTCTTTTTTGTGTGTGTGTGTTTTGTTTTTTTTTTTTTGCCATTTCTTGGGTTGCTCCTGCGGCATATGGAGGTTCCCAGGCTAGGGGTCCAAATCAGAGCTGTAGTCGCCGGCCTACGCCAGAGCCACAGCAACAAGGGATCCAAGCCGCGTCTGCAACCTACACCACAGCTCACGGCAACGCTGGATCCTTAACCCACTGAGCAAGGCCAGGGATCGAACCTGCAACCCCATGGTTCACAGTCCAATTCATCAACCACTGAGCCACGACAGGAACTCCAGTAACCATAGAATGTTCTTAAAGGCATGTTGGATCCCCTGGAAAACAATTACTTGTCATCAATTAATAGGATTATGTAAGAAATAATATTTTCTAATGTTTCTTGGATGAGGTAAATTAACCTCAGTTGCACAACTGACACAACTTTGCCCTCAACATATATATTTTATGATATATATATGAAATCCATTTTTTTTTCTTAAAATGGACTTAAACATATCTGCTCACACTGACATTATAAAGACCAGTGGAAAGAATCACTGGGGTTGCATGTAAATGCAAAGATTATTTACCGTATTCATCCATGTTTTGCTAGATTCTTCTCTACCACAGCCTCTCTGATTGTCCAGCTTTGGATGCTTTCGGTGATCAGAAACTTATTTCAATACAATATCATGAAGTTCTTTCATCTATTGAGCCAAATCCAATTGCTTTCCATCTCATTGGTCCTAATTCTGCTTTAGAGTTTATTCACAGGTCTTATTATTTATCTACCTTTTTAATTGCACCAGCAGCATGGGGAAATTCCCAGGTCAGTGATCAAACCCATGCCACGAACCAGTAACCAGAACCACAGCAGTTATAGTGCCAGATCCTTAACCCACTGAGCCCCAGGGAACTCCTGTGGCTCTCATATTTTTGAAAGCATTTATTATGTCCCTTTCTTTATTTTATATAGAATGGGTTTCAGTACCTTCACTACCCTGATTACCCTTCCTTTCATTATTTGTTTGACTGTATGACTGTATATTTTTAAAGTATTTACAACTTGCAAGTTATAGAAAATACCACGAATGCAGTCTAAGACCAAAAAAGGACTTTTTTTTTTTTCTATGAATAAAGGTATTTTGTGGACCTAACGGCAAGAATGCAGCCAGGAAGGGATAGGAAGTGATAATCTGGGTTAATTATGTTTCTCTCTACCTCCTCTTGTCTCCCTTTTACCCTTTTATATGCCTCTGCAGATAAGATTACTATTTCCAAGGTTTTGTATTAGAGAAGAACCACCCGCAATTAACTAAGCTGTCTTATGTGAATCCATATTTTGGGGGTGAAAAATCTGATTATTATTTTCAGTCAGTCTGAATTTTTCTGGTCAGGGGATGAGAGTCACACTTCCCAGCTGCCTCTTTAAGGCCCACCACGGTACACATAGGGGCATAAGTGTCGTGCCCTGGACCTCAGTGGTGGGTGTCATCTGACAGGCATAGAATTCTTTATTATAGGTACTATAATACTTTTGTTAATAAACAATTCTGTTTTTATTGAGAAACTATAGTTCTTTCTCAGTAAAGCTGTTTAATGAACAAGTAAAATTTATTTGAGGTCTCAGATTTTGCACTTCTGCCTGGACAGTGTCTCTTATCTCTCTTGTCTCTCGGTGTCTCTTTCTCTTGGAAGAAAGACATTTATCTAACCCTTGCTCTTCTTTATATTGTATAATCGTGTGTATTTGTATCCCCAAACATTATATTGGGTTTTTTTTTAATGCATCTTTGAGCTTCATATAAATGGAGTAATACTGTCTGTTTTCTTTTGCAGCTTGCTTTTTTACACTCAACATTATGTATCTCAGATTTATCTGTCTTTATATGTGGCGGAACTCCATTTTTGCTGCTCTGTGTACAGTGTTTCATTGTATGACTATTTCTCAGTTAATTTATTCATTTCACTGTTGGCTATTCGGGTTGTTTTCAGATAGTCTCAGCTCGGTCATTCTTAAAATGAGATCACCCAGAAACCATGATACTGGATGTTTTGCTTTTCTTTAAATGGGATTTTACTGCAGACACTGTCACATGTATAGTCTTTATTAATTGATATGCATGAAATAGGTAAAATGCTTATTAGTAATATTTATATTCTGTTTTTATTAATAAATTGATGTTAATAATAAAATAAGATGATTTAATTTGTAAAACACCTACCATAACATAATTGCATTCCTAAAAATCCTTTCCTTACCAAAAATCACATTTTAAACACAGTTATGTCAGTGAAGAAAAGCGAAGTCTTATAGTATTTCTGTACCTATACCAGTAATAAAAAGTATGTTCTTAATAGTTACATATATATTTTGTTACTTGCAAGATGAAAGTAATAAATTGATTGCTTAAAGCTGTCAGATACAAACCTCTGCTTGCTTTTCTTTTTGCCCTGAACCCACATGAGTAAGAGTCCCAGTTTCCTCTTTCACTTTCGCCTTGACCTTGAATTTCTGCTTGCAACATAAGTCACAATTACTAACAATAAACAAGAAAGCAGAATACTGGCATCCTGTGGGTAGTTGGCAAGCCACATCGGGCATTGCAGTCTTCCAAAGCAGAATCTCTTTTTGTGGTACTAGTTCCCCATTATAACAGGATTAACTAGTAGTACTTTGCACAATGTAGATTTTGTTCTCTATTTAATCATTTTATTATGTTAAAATGTCCATATAATTTACTGGCCAAATATGGAGCATTTTTAAGAATGTAATTTAGCATTATTAATAATTATGCTGAGGCAGCAGGTAAAAACTAGGATTCCCCTTGGCTGCCTGGGATGTGTGGTTATCCTAACTTTATATCCAGTGTGCATTTGAGAAGTCAGTGTTGTGGGAGAAATGTCCGTATTTAAATATGCTACCGTTTCAACTGTGATCAGTGTGTAACACCCAGATTTCATCTTTTGAGGATCTTCTTGCAAATAAGGTTTGTAAATTTGTTTGAAAAAACTTTCATTATTTTTTTCTCCCTCAGGATGATCGTTTAAGAGAACCTCTGCAAAAACTGAAACTGGCTGTTAGCAATGTCATGCCTGAACAGCTATTTAAATACCAGGAGGACTGCCAGGCTCGTAATCAAGCTAAGTGTGCCAAGTATGTACCTCTTCGATTTGTACTGGATTTTGCATTTGAGAAATACTTGTGGCACTTAGGAATTGGTCTTAAGTGGACGTCATTGCCAAGTAGAAATCCACATATGCCACTGAAGTGGTATAATTGAATATTTTCTAAGTGACAAGTCACTTCCCACTCAGTCTCTTTGGTGTGAAAGTCAAAAAGTCTGTTGATTCATTGAATGGGTGTGATCACAGCCAGAGCTGACACTGCTCAGACATTTCACGTTGACCTACTTGACTGCTTGAAGTTGGATACAAATATTTTCTGAACTAAATATAAGTGTTCATGCCTTTATTTTAGATTTGAAGACTTCATTTACCAGAGCACTTTATAATGCCCTTTGAATTTAAAGTATTACTTACCCTGTCTTTTGAGTTAACATTCAGTTGAGCAATTCAGCAGCTATCTGTGGAGCATATAGGCAATGTTGGATTAAAATTTGGCTTCATAAAATGTTTTTCTTTGCAACTCGGGATCCGAGCCAAGTCTGCAACCTACACCACAGGTCACAGCAACGCTGGATCCTTAACCCACTGAGTGGGGCCAGGGTTTGAACCTGCGTTCTTGTGGACACTAGTTGGGTTCATTACCACTGAGCCACGATGGGAACTCCCATAAAATGTTTTTTATTTTTAGGTTTCAAACAGATGAAGAACGAGAAAAAAATGGATCCGAGGAAGATGATGATGAGAAACCAGGGAAACGTGTCATAGGACCAAGGAAGAAATTCCACTGGGATGACACCATCAGGTAAGATTTAACCGAAACTTTCACTTTTAACCAAATAGATAATGCAAAAGTAAGGTTTTTCCTAAAAAGAATCTATAGTAAATAGAAAACTAGATTGGAAACAACCAAAAGTTAGTGTGTAGGAAAGATTTATTCAAGAGAAGATTAGTTTGGTTCTAATATTATTAGAGTTGTAGCAATTTTATTTTCATATAGTACTTTTTATAAGCTAATCTTCTTCCTGAGTAAGTCATACTGGTTGCAGAGGTGAAGTAGTCCGTCTGTTTGTGTAATCAGTCATCTTTCTTACCAGCACTTCTGTCCTCCAAGTAGAGAGTTTAATTGTAGGCCTACCCCTTTGGTGCCTAGATTAAAGGTGTCTAAGGAAGTCATTTCATGCTGGGCGTTTGGCTGTAGTGCACTGAATGGTGTGTGTTAGGCATGATCTTCATGTTTTCGTCTGAGTTCTTCAGATAATATTCTTTATTATTGCTGTCAGATTTGTGTGCTTTTAAAAAGTCTGTTTCAAGCTTAATTTTCTACAACTTTGCAGTCAGATTTATATATAAATATATATTTTTAATCTGTTTAGAACTTTGTTATGTAACCTTGTTGAGATCAAATTGGGATGCTATGAGTTAGAGCCAAATAAAAGCCAGTCTGCTGAGGATTATCTTAAATCCTTTATGGAGACAGAGGTGAAACCATTGTGGCCTAAGGGCTGGATGCAGGCAAGGTAAGAAATACGCCATCCTAGATTTTATTTTGCTTTCTTTTTGCTGTTATTAAAGACACACATATACACACACGTATGATGTTCATTTTCCTAAGAACCTAGTGCGTTTAAAATTCTGTACAGTCACCTCAGATGATCTCTGCTTTGACATCTTTGCTCACTTAAGAGAGAAAACCGTTAGTCACATGGTCATAGAGATATAGAGATAGATAAAGGTGATTTTTTTTTTAAACTGACCACTTTTTCTGTTTTGCACCTGTATTTGCTAATAGAGAAAAGGGGTGGGGGGGGAGAAGGTTATGTACCTTGAGAGGGGGCGCTTCATCTGGGTATTATGAGGATGAGTAACTGAGTGTGAGATTTCAAGCATAGAAGAAGAGGCCCAGTCTCCGTTGTACTCAGAGTAGTCAGTGTAGAGTGGTGTCTCCAGCACCAAGAGTGGCTCAGTTTAAAGACAGTTGACTCGGCCGTCTCAGCCTGTGATCCTAAAGTGTTCATCTCAAATCAACCAAAAACACCTGTTGATCTGTTAAAAGATTTAAATGAAGAGGTAATATCAGACTTCCCTTAAAATAGATGATTGAATGGATTGTATCATAATAAGTCTACCTGGTAAATAAGCAAGTAGTAGCCTATTGATATTCAAATGGTGAAAATAACACAGTGATTATCATGTTACTATCTGCTGTGGAAAGGTAATGGTGTCCTCTTGCTTTTTCCAGAATGCTTTTTAAGGAAAGTCGGAGTGTACATAATCATCTTACTTCTGCTCCGTGAGTAAATGCAACCTCCAGATTTCTTCCTTTATTTTTATTCACAGTATGTGCTTTAGTAAACAAAAACTTTATTATTAAATGCTAGGTAAAATCGGACTTAAACATACATTTAGACAATCTCTCTCTTATCACCACCTTTGAAAAAAAATCTGAGTTGTCCAGTGGTTCCATGGGTAAGGATCCGGCGTTGTCACTGAGTGGCGTGGGTTTAGTCTCTGGCCTGGGAACTTCCATGTGCTGTGGATGTGGGCAAAAAAACCCATCATTTTGACTATTGATTTTGTAGACCTCAGGACACATTATCTGTAAATATTTGTCAGGCCAATCTCTAAAACCTGGATCCATAATGTAACACATACTGGCTTGAGATCTGGTAGCGAGAAGCCATGTCAACAGGAAGGCTCTGGTAGTTTTCTTTGTTCCTGGGCCCTTCTGCCCTCAAGTTCTTATGGGTCCTTTTTCATGGGTCCTTTTTTCATTCCCTCTTAATGGCCATGTACATAGGTAATCTGTTAGCCCCACGCTTTCCAAGGCAGTTCTGTGCACACAGACACACACACACCCACCCACCGACACACACACACCCACACCCTACAGTCCTACAGTTCTATACACACACACACACACATATATATATACCTACCCAGCCTTGCCTTGCAAAGTATTCTGCAGTCCTTCATGTCCTTACTTTTGTTCAAAACTGGATATTTCTTTAGGGTTGTAATTGCTAAAGAAAAGTCTCTTATCCTGACAGATAGTAGTACAAAAGGCATTGTTTTTCCATAGTTAAATTTTTGGATGAATACTGGTTAACTTGACAAGGATTTTATTTTTACCACAACTTAAAGCTAATTATATGTAGCCTAGAATGTAGTATTAAGGGTTAATAAACTATGAAATTAGTAAGTCACTGAGCATTTACTGAGCAGTCTAGTTCAGTACTCTTCCTAAGAGGTCTGGTTAACATCTTCCGGTTACATTGCAAAATTCCCCTTCTCCTTGTTTACCATTATGGTAGATGGAATTTTTTTTACAGCTTTTAGTAAGGACACTTTTTCTTTTTTTTAGGGCCGCACCCACAGCATATGGAGATTCCCAGGCTAGGGGTTGAATTGGAGCTGTAGCCGCTGGCCTACAGCACAGCCACAGCAATGCCGGATCCAGGCCTCATCTGTGACCCACCACAGCTCACAGCAATGCCAGATCTTTAACCTACTGACCGAGGCCAGGGATCAAACCTTTGCCCTCATGGATGCTAATCAGGTTTGTTTCCACTGAGCCACGATGGGAACTCCAGGAAGGACACGTTTTGAGTATATCATCAGAGATGTATTGAATTGGTAGTAGTTTTCAGATCTATTTTTGTTTTGGAAGTATAAATTTGGGGTAGTTTTACACCAGAAATTGATAGAACGTCCACTATCATCCACTATACTTTAACAAAAAATTTTTTTAAAAATCAGTAATTTTTTTTAATTAAAGAAAAATTTTGGAGTAGTTTGGTTTTATGCATTTTAGAGGATGAGTTTGTTGCAGGTGGTTTGGATGTCCCAGGGTAGAGGTATTGGATGCATGTATGTGTATGTGCATTATATCTATATATATAATGAGTTTATATGTATGTCAGTAATATTTCTGGCCTTTAATTTCCCTATAGTTCTAAACACACATACGTTACAATTCAAGTATGAATAATTTATTCCTTTAATTCTAAAGCAGGTGTTTACATAGATCCTCTCAGTTCTCTTTTTTTTAGTATCTTCATTATTATGGCTAACTGTATATTTTGTTTTGTATCAAAAAGTAAGACTGGAGTTCCCGTCGTGGCGCAGTGGTTAACGAATCCGACTAGGAACCATGAGGTTGCGGCTTCGATCCCTGCCCTTGCTCAGTGGGTTAACGATCCGGCGTTGCCGTGAGCTGTGGTGTAGGTTGCAGACGCGGCTCGGATCCCGCGTTGCTGTGGCTCTGGCGTAGGCTGGCAGCTACAGCTCCGATTCGACCCCTAGCCTGGGAACCTCCATATGCCACGGGTGCGGCCCAAGAAATGGCAAAAAGACCAAAAAAAAAAAAAAAGTAAGACTATGGAGTTCCCTTTGTGGCTCAGCAGTAACGAACCCAACTAGCATCCATGAGGATGCAGGTTCAATCCCTGATCCCACTCAGTGGGTTAAGGATCTGTCATTGCTGTGAGCTGTCTTGTAGGTTGCAGACAGGCTTGGATCCTGTGTTGCTGTGGCTGTGGTATAGGCCAGCATCTGCAGCTCTGATTCAACCCCTAGCCTGGGAACTTCCACAGGCCACGGTGAGGCCCAAAAAAAAAAGGTAGGAATCTGTGTGGTAATATGGGCCTGGAAGTCGTGAATATTACTGTTGCCTTAATGAAGTTGTAGATTGGCAATAAAATGTTAATCAAGATACTTTTTTTTGGCGGGGGGGGGGCCACATTTGTGGCATGTGGAAATTTCTGGTCCAGGGATCAATCCCATGCCATAGCAGCAACCCAAACCACTGCAGTGACAATGCCAGAGCCTTAACCCACTGTGCCACAGGAAAACTCCACCATATTTGTTAATTTAAATGATGGCTTTTTTTTTTTTGTCTTTTTGTCTTTTTAGGGCCACACCCGGGGCATATGGAGGTTCCCAGGCTAGGAGTCAAATCGGGGCTGTAGCTGCCGGCCTAAGCCACAGCCACAGTAACATCAGATTCGAGCTGCGACCTACACCACAGCTCACGGCAATGCCAGATCCTTAACCCACCAAGTGAAGCCAGGGTCGAACCCAAAACCTCATGGTTCCTAGTCATATTCATTTCCGATGTGCTACGATGGAAACTCCTAACTGATGGCGTTTTAACTTAGTGAAGTAGAAATATTCAGACAATGTGAAGTATTTTAGTTTTTCAGCCCTTTAATTATTCAGCAAACAGTTGAGTACTTTCTCTTGCTATGGAATAAGTTTTTCACACTGGTTCCCAAAAGTTCCAAGGTTCCATGGTATTTTTTTTTTTATTGCCTTTGTTCTGTCATTTTCACATTTTCAATTTGAATTATTATATTTAAAATAATTTTCTTTAAAAACTTAAGGTTTTTTTTAAACAATGCCCCCTGTACTTTTTAGCATGGTTTAATTCAAGCTTGCAGTTCCTTTTTTCTGAAATAATTACAAATTCTTACCATTTCTTTGAAATTAGTCTCCTTAGGCAGCTTTGTTGCCTGTTTTGAATTATTTTATTTTGAATATTTACATTTAATTTTTTAACAAACTTTATCATCTACATTTCACATTTTACTAATGATTTAGCCTTCATTCTAGATAATTTTTCTGTAAATTCACATATCAACTAAGCACTTATATAACATATATACTTCCTTCCTTCAGAGAGCTTCCTAAATAGCAGAAAAAATTTACCCATATAGTTACAAGATTATGTGTTATAATTTCCTAATGAGTGACTTAACTACTACTGAAATGACCTCCTTTTCAATGTTTTGTCTTAGGGCAAAGAAAAAGGTGATTCCTGCACCGAAACCCAAAGTGAAGGTAAGTATTGAACCAGATCTTTAATTAGTCATAATTGGTGACTGTTAAATACATTCTTAAGAAGTTCCCTGGTAGCTCAGTGGGTCAAGGATCGTGCATTGTTACTGCAGTGGCTCAGGTCTCTGCTGTGGCTTGGGTTCAGTCCTTGGCCCAGGAACCTCTGCATGGTGGTGCCACCCCCAAAAAAATGTATTTTAGGGTGAAAAGATTAACATAGATTTGCAATCTGTCGTATTTAGCAGATTGATAGATACCATACTTTTAAGATGGGTGGTTTCAAACATTGTAAAAATCCTAGAAAAGAAATTTACCCACCAGCTGAAAGATTAAGAAATGTGTGTGTCTTGGCCTGTGTTCTGGATTAGGGGAAGGAAGTCCTCCATGAAAATAGTCCCTGATTTAGGAGTTTAATTTACATTACTTGAATGATTTGGGAAAACCTCGAGCCAAGAAAATAAAGTAGTTAGATTAGCATTAACCCAGAGCACTGGGAAATCAATTCTCTCTGGAGTAATGCACCTCCATCCCAGGCCCCAAAGGCTCACTACAGATATCCTGTGTCGAACAGGAGTTTACAATCTGCAAGTACAGAGTACACGAGGAGATAAGTTACCGTGAGTGAAAGTCAGCAGAAACAACCAACAGAATTAGATCCCTAAGAAGGGCAAGTGATGGATTTATTGGATTTAGAACATAAAGTAATTTAACTTAAAAGTTTTTATTATTTAAAGAAGTACAAAGGGGGACAAAAAATATCCTATCAAAATAGACAAAGCAAAGTTAAACAAAGTATAACCTCTATAAGTGAAAACTATAATCATTTGCGGTTAAAATCGTAATGAGGAGTCACTGTTGTGGCTCAGTAGAAATGAAACTGACTAGTATCCATGAGGACACAGGTTCAATCCCTGGCCTCACTCAGTGGGTTAAGGATCCAGCATTGCTGCAAGCTGTGGTGCAGGTCAAGATATGGCTTGGATCCCACATTGCTGTGGCTGTGGTGTAGGTCATCAGCTGCAGCTCTGATTCAACCCCTAGCCCAGGAACTTCCATATACTGCAGGTACAGCCCTGAAAAGCAAAAATAAATAAAATAAAATAAAATTGTAATGAAAGCCCACACCTTTTAGATTTTACACTTTTCCCATAGACTTCATCTCTTTTGAATAGAGTTTCTTTGCTTATGAGGTTATGACCAAAAGGTCATGTTTGCTACCCTGTGGTCGTAGGGCTCTTTGAATACAGATTAAATACTCTTGTTAAACTCCTAAAACTCATAAAGGGTTGATACATCTATTCAACATGATTATAATTTACCAGAATTCTAATAATGGATGTGTTAGAATGATACAGGGGAATTACCTGTTTTGTTCATTTCTTTATGATTAAATTACCTATTCCTTTTCCCAAAATGGAAAAACTGCATTTTTTTTTCCTGCTCTGCTGCCCCTTAAATACCTATTTCAGTTCTAAAGGAAATACAAGGAAATGCTTATCATAGAAAATGCCGGAGTTCCCGTTGTGGCGCAGTGGTTAACGAATCCAACTAGGTTGCGGGTTCAATCCCTGGCCTTGCTCAGTGGGTTAAGGATCCGGTGTTGCCGTGAGCTGTGGTGTAGGTTGCAGACATGGCTCGGATCCTGTGTTGTTGTGGCTGTGGTGTAGGCTGGCGGCTATAGCTCCGATTTGACCCCTAGCCTGGGAACCTCCATATGCTGCAGAGCGGCCCTAGAAAAGGCAAAAAGACAAAAAAAAAAAAAAGGAAAATGCGAATACTACAGAAAAGTAAGAAGGAGGAAAGTGAAAGTATCCAGAAATGTCTGCTTATGTGGACTTTCCAGTCACATCTGCCCTCCGTTCTTCTGGATCTCTGTCCCTTCATTCCTTCCTTCCATCCAGATGCCCATCTGTCCATCCAGTCATTCATTTATCCAGGTTGAATTAACATTTTATATAAATGGAATAACCGTTTTTTGGCTCAAATATATATCCTGAACAGTTTTCTCTGCTAATATAAACCTACCCAGTACTCTCTTGTGTAGATTTAATGTTATTTTTATTTTAAAAAATATTGATGAAGAAGTTACTTAAAATGGCAATTTTAAACTGGTAACATTACCCTTTTTGTTTTTGTTTTGTCTTTTGTCTATTTAGGGCCGCACACACAGCATGTGGAGGTTCCCAGGCTAGGGGTCTAATCAGAACTGCAGCTGCCAGCCTACACCACAGCCATAGCAACGCCAGATCCAAGCCTTGTCTGCTGTCTACACCACAGCTCACGGCAATGCTGGATCCTTAACCCACTGAGCAAGGCTAGGGATCGAACCCACAACCTCATGGTTCCTAGTCAGATTCATTACCACTGTGCTGCAAAGGGAGCTCCAGTGGCATTCTTAGCAGAAAAGAATGTATTATTCGTATTTACTGTTACACCTCAGAGGTTGATGTAAATACCCTTCATCTCCATTCTTTCCCCACTGCGGTTAAGGTAAGTGTGGTGATATAGATGAATAATAAGACTTCGGGGAGTTCCCGTCATGGCTCAGTGGTTAATGAATCTGACTAGGAACCATGAGGTTGCAGGTTTGATCCCTGGCCTCGCTCAGTGGGTTAAGGATCCAACGTTGCGGTGAGCTGTGGTGTAGGTCGCAGGCGCGGCCCGGATCCTGTGTTGCTGTGGCTGTGTTGTAGGCCGGTGGCTACAGCTCCGATTAGACCCCTAGTCTGGGAACCTCCATATGCCATGGGTGCAGCCCTAGAAAAGACAAAAATAATAGTAATAATAATAATAAGACTTCAGGGCAGTTCACTTCAGGGCTCACATGTTAACCAGCCAGACCAGGATCCATGAGGATTCGGGTCTGATCCCTGGCCTTGCTCAGTGGGTTAAGGATCTAGTGTTGCCATGAGCTGTGGTGTAGGTCGCAGACCCGGCTTGGATCCTGAGTGGCTGTGGTATAGGCCAGCAGCTGCAACTCCAATTCAACCCCTAGCCTGGGAACTTGCATATGCCGCAGGTATGGCCCTTAAAAAAAAAGCAAAAATAAATAAGTAATAAGACTTTGGGGTTTGGGTTTGAGTCAAGTACTTGTTTTTCTTAAGAGAAAGATACTTTTTAATTCTTTTGCTCTTTGAGTATTTTAAACTGTTCTCTAATTCTCTAATCTCTTCCTTGAATTTTAAGTTTCTTTTTGTTTTTTGTTTTGGATAGAACAGAAGATACTTTCTTAGATATTCAGAGTTTTAATTCCTAATACTCTTAATGTTTTCTTAGCATAGTGCCTGGCTCATAGTGAATGTATGTTGAGTAAATTACAAATGACTTCTACTGTAATGAATAGAAAGCATAATTTAAGTGCTTGAATTGTATCATCTGCCAGTTTGATGTACAAGTTTCTCTCTGTGGTGGCTCTTGGTAGCTGTAGGACAGGGCATGCAAAAGCGGAAGTGTGAGGAAGCAGAGAGTTAGGGTCAGTGTCCTAACAAACCATGCTGTACAAGAGGGGAGGTGTGTTGAAGGCAGAATTTCTCCCAGGTGTAAGGAGGATAAAAGAGGATAGTCTCTGAACAGGTGGATTTGGAATAGTATCTGAAGATCTGATATAGGTGGGTGAGGGGAGAGGAGATCTCATCTATAATACGTACCTACTATACGAATGTTCCTGTGGCTTAGGTGTAAGCCAGCTTAGAATGGCTTACTAAGGCATTCCCATCATGGCTCAGCAGTTAACGAACGTGGCTAGCATCCATGAGGACGTGGGTTCGATTCCTGGCCTCACTCAGTGGGTTAAGAATCCGGCCTTGCCGTGAGCCGTGGTGTAGGTCACAGACGCAGCTCAGACCTCGAGTTCCAGTGGCTGTGGTATAGGCCGTCGGCTTCAGTTGGACCCCGACCCTGGGAACTTCTATATGCCTCAGGTGCATTCCTAAAAAAGACAAAAAAAAAAAAAAAAAAAGAACGGCTTACTAAGATGTGGCAACTGTGTGCGATATGTCAGATAACTTTGGCTTTGGAGGACAGTTCAGTTAGCAGCTCTACCCTCTGAAAAATTATTTTGGCTTTTACAGTCTAAAGGTTTCTAGCAGAATTTTAATTATGAAAACTTCTTAGTTTTCTTAGAAGAGCTCACACTGCGTAAATTTTTATTAATCACTTTATTTTTCCTCCAATATAATGCTGTTTATGCTAGGAGTGTAGTCCAAAGAAGGACCAGAAGACTCCTGCATCCTTGGTGGCTTCAGCGGGTGGTCCTTCGACAAGCTCTAGCACATCTGCTGTGGCCTCCACCAGTTCTGGCTCGACACCAGCCCAAGAGACAATCTGCCTTGATGACTCCCTAGATGAAGAACTTTCTTTTCATCCACCTGCACTGGATCTTGTTTCTGAAGCTTTAGCTGTTATCAATAACGGGAACAAGGGCCCTCCAGCTGGCTCAAGGATAAGCATGTCAACTGCAAAGCCTCGTCCAGGACTGAGAGAAGAAAAATTAGCAAGTATCATGAGTAAACTGCCACTGGCTACTCCCAAAAAGCTAGATTCTACTCAGACCGCACATTCATCGAGTCTTATTGCTGGTCACACAGGGCCAGTACCAAAGAAACCCCAGGATTTAGCTCATACTGGCATCTCTTCAGGCCTTATTGCTGGTTCTTCGATTCAGAACCCTAAAGTTTCCTTAGAACCTTTGCCAGCCAGGCTTCTTCAGCAAGGACTGCAGAGGTCAAGCCAGATTCATGCTTCTCCCTCTTCGCAGACCCATGTCTCCTCCTCTTCCCCAGCCCAGGTTGCTGCCTCCTCTCATGCTCTGGGGACATCAGAGGCCCAAGATGCTTCTTCACTAACACAGGTGACAAAGGTGCCCCAGCATTCAGCTGTCCAACAGAACTATGTGTCTCCACTGCAAGCAACTATTAGTAAATCACAGACCAATCCGGTGGTTAAGTTAAGTAATAATCCCCAGCTGTCCTGTTCTTCCCCACTTATCAAGACTTCAGATAAGCCACTTATGTACCGCCTTCCCTTGTCTACTCCCTCACCTGGAAATGGTTCTCAAGGGTCCCACTCGCTGGTTTCTAGGACAGTACCTAGCACCACTACCTCCAGTAACTATTTAGCCAAGGCTATGGTGTCACAAATCTCCACGCAGGGTTTCAAATCTCCCTTCTCCATGGCTGCATCCCCCAAACTTGCCGCATCTCCAAAACCTGCCACATCTCCTAAACCCTTGCCCTCACCTAAGCCTTCTGCCTCACCCAAGCCCTCTCTGTCAGCTAAGCCTTCAGTATCAACTAAACTTATTTCTAAGTCCAACCCAACTTCCAAGCCTACTGTACCCCCAAGTTCTTCCAGTCCAAATGCACTAGTGGCCCAGAGTAGCCACTCCAGCGGTAATAACCCAGTCCACAAACAGCCCGGTGGAATAAACATCAGCAGACAGTCTCCCACCTTGAATTTACTGCCCTCTAATCGCACTTCCGGCCTTCCGTCTACAAAAAGTCTTCAGACCCCTTCAAAGCTAACGAACTCCTCCTCCCCTGGAACTGTTGGGAAGAACAGCTTGAGTGGAATTGCAGTGAATGTACCTGCCGGCAGAGGCAGCAACCTTAACTCAAGCGGCGCTCATAGGACTAGTCTATCTGGGGGAACAGGAAGTGGAACACAGGGTGCTACTAAACCGTTGTCTACTCCACACAGACCATCCTCTGCCTCAGGGTCTTCAGTGGTAACAGCCAGTGTGCAGGTATGTACGGTGGATACAGTCATGTGATAAAGCGTAAGACTGTGGAATTGTTCTGGTGAGTCGGCGTGATCACCTTACTGTAACACCTAGACTGTCGGTAATCCCTTAAAGCTTATGGCCACACAGTGTTCCTGATGTCAAGACACTTGGGAATAGAGTTTTTATTGGGATGTGGGTTTTTTTTCTTTTTTCAGTGAAGTAGCATGCCTATTTTCAGAATTTTTGGAAAACACGACTAAAATGCATGTTTAAAACTATTTTGGAGTTCCCTGGTGGTGCAGTGGGTTAAGGATCTGGTGTTGTCACTGCAGTGGCCCAGGTTACTGCTGTGGTATGGGTTTGATCCCTAGCCTGGGAACTTCCACATGCCATGGCTGGAGCCAAAAAGAAAAAAACAAAAAAATCAAAAAACTGTATCTTAATTAAAGTCCAGAACAAAACAGTAACTTAAGATTTTAATATACCTTCACCTGTTTCTTCCTTTCTGCATTCTAGTCCCTTTTCTCTTGCTAAGTTTCTTCTGTTTTTATTTAATCAAATTTATACATTCATACTTTTTTCCTTTAACCATTTGTTTTTTCCAATAAAATTTTTATCTTGCATGTATAACTCTCTGTCAATTTAGTGTCAGTAATGCCTTTACTCTACATGGTCTTGCCATTCATGAGTTTTTAATTTTATCTCAGTAGGAATCTCAAGGAATCTTTTTGAGAAGATGAACGTGAAAGCTGTTTTACTTTAGTTCTTGCATGTTTGATAATTTCTTGCCTTTTTTTTTTTTTTTTTAATCTTTTGTCTTTTTAGGGCCACACCCGAGGCACATGGAGATTCCCAGGCTAGGGGTCAAATCAGAGCTATAGCTGCTGGCCTACATCACAGCTCACGGCACTGCCGGGTCCTTAACCCACTGAGAGAAGCCAGGAATTGGACCCGCGTCCTCATGCGTACTAGTCGGGTTCGTTAACCACTGAGCCACGACGGGAGCTCCTGTGTGATAATTTCTGTGCTGTCACAGTTGAGGCGATGTAGACTTCTTGGGTCACGTCGCCCAGTTTTGTAAACACTGTCACTGGCCTTACCTGGTATTTAAGGCTATAGAGACGTCTGAGGCCGTGCAGATTTTTTGTTTCATATAAGTGATGTGTTTTCTCTGCCTGATTGTCAATCACGTTTTCTCTTTTTTCTTGAAAATCAAGGGTTCCCAAATAATGGCTAGGTTTATCTAGTTTTTGTTCATTTTTTTACCTAGGAAATGGTAAGATCTTTCAATCTCAGTTGCCTATTTTTTCAGCTCAAGAATATCTTATTCTGTTATGAGTCTGATTATTATTTCTGATCCATTTACCTAGATCTTTTTTAGTATTCTTTATTACTCATATATCTCATCTCTCTACCTTTCGTTATCATCTTCTCTGTTACTGTTTTCATCTATCTGCCACTCCTTTGTATTCTGAGACTTTTTTCCTCCCCTGAAACATAGTCCATGTTCATAGTAAACAAAATTCAGAAAAATGAAAATGGAAGTCACCCATCATCCCACTACTGTTTGTGTTTTCCTCATCCTTTTTTAAACTCAGGAAAGTGGGTTTTACGTAATATTCTGTTTCATAGGAACCTTTTAAATATAACATTTGATGATATGTTATTTCTTAGGTTCTCAATTATTCTTTGACTTTTGCTGACTTACGAAATTCTTCTTTTTAAGAAAGTGCCCTAACTTTATATTGCCTCTTATCGGAGTAGGAACATCTAATGAGATAATTTTCCCTTGGTATTTGTAGAGGTTCTCTGCTATTTAGTGCAAGCTAAGCGTTGGTATTCAATATACACTTAAAAACCCAAATCATCACTCTGCCTTTACTGTAGGCTTATGAATGAATGAATTCTACAATTCTAATATAGAACAAAACTCAGCTGATACTTCATTAATGGAAAGCTAGGATTAATAGATGTTTTATCTGTGTAGTCTTATTTTTTATCAGAAATAACAAAAAACTGATTAAAGATTATATGTTAAAATTGAAGTTATAGCTGGGAGTGAGTTCACATTCACTTTGTATTTATTAAAATGTTGACTGTTTTTGAAATTAATTTGATCACAGGAATATGTGAGAGGATTATAACAGAAGTGGCAAGTCCATGGCCCATATTCTCCTTCTTAGTGCCAGCTACTATTTTTTTTTTTTTTTTGTCTTTTTAGGGCCACATCCTTGGCCTTTGGTAGTTCTCAGGCTAAGGGTCAAATCAGAACTGCAGCTGCCAGCCTGCACCACAGCAACGGCAACAGCAGATCTGAGCCTCGTCTGCTACCTCCATCACAGCTCACAGCAATACTGGATCCTTTAACCCCTTGAGCGAGGCCAGGAATCAGACCCACAACCTCATTTATGCTAGCCCACAGCAGGAACTCCCTCTAGTGTCAATGACTTTTAACACTCTTAGCTTTTTCTCTGTGTTTTTAAAAAATAAGAATGAATGGAAGACTATTTTAGTATTATCTTTCTTCTTCTCTTTATAATAAATAAGGCTTTTAACTCTCTTAAATCTTTCCCATTCTCCTGAAAGAATAAAATTACAACTTTTTTTTCCCATGGCCGCAGTTGAGGCATGTGGAAGTTCCAGTGCAGCTGTGGCAAGGCCAGATCCTTTTAACCCACTTGCCCTGCTGGGGATCAAACCCGTGCCTCCACAGTGACCTGAGCAGCTGCAGTTAAATTCTTAACCTACTTTGCCACAGCAGGAACTTTCTGAAATTACAACTTTTGGTTAAACCTGTGTCTGTGTAAAATTTTCTCCTGTTGAGCTTTCAAATATCAAAAACTATGGTTTCAATTTCTTTTTGGCTTTTATCTAGAGTTAAAAATTGCTATATTTTCCCCACTTGCTTTGTTTTCTTTGAATTTAAATTTAGTTCTTTCTCCATGTTTTGTCATCTCCAGAATCTCAGCACTTCTTTTTTTTCCTGAGAACCTTTGTATTTGATCATTTGTTCCAAAGAACAACTTGTTATACGAGTTGTTTACCAGTTGCTTTGGTAGCAATGAGCCTCCGTGGCAAAATGTATATTCCTAAATGATAACTACTTCCTTCTGGTTTTCTTGCTCTTCTAAATGCCTTCTTATCTGATCCTTTTTGTTCTCATTGGTTTGACTGAAGAAAAGATCAGTCATTGAATGAGACTCTTTCTTTTAGCCAACCTAATGTTTTGCTTTTTTGTTTTTTTAACATAGCATCTTATCAGCTGCCTTGTGGCTTCTAGAGCCTGTTTCTCTACCTTGCCAGCACTAAAAACAGATTTCCTATCTACGCCTGTAATATTCCTCTTCTGTCTGAAAGACATCTTCAACTGTCTTACTCATTTACAGAGTGAACCCGACAGGGCCTGAGTTTAACAAAAGCTAACGTCTTTCTGGGTTCAGATTCTTACCTCTTATGGGCTTTTTATTTAACATCTTTCTACTCAAGGCTTTCCTCTTCTTTCTTGCCTTCAGTTTATTTTCTGTGAATCCCATCTTTGCCACTCTATAATTCTCAGAATTAATCAGTTCACTAAGCAAATGTTTATTGTTTATTATGTGCCAGGCACTCTTCTAGGTGCTGGGGAGATAGGGTGAAACAAGATCCCTCCTCTCATAGGGCATATATTCTAGGTAGGAAGATAAGCAAAACACATACTTTAAGTGCTATGAAAAATCATATGATAAAGTGTGATTGTACTAATGTAGGTAAGGGATTCAGAGAAGGCCTTTTCGAGGAGGCAGCATTTGAGCTGAGCCTCGAATGAGCAGGGTGGACGGTCCAGGCCAAGGGACGGAGGCATGAAGGCATTGCAATAGGAAAGGGCTGCTCGGCTGGATGTGGGGCAGGGTGGGGAGGCGAGGAGGGCAGAGATCGCTCCTTGTACTGGGGGACCTTGGGGGCCACCATAAGGACCTGGGTTTTTGCGTCATATTCCACGGGAAGCTGTTGGAGGAGCGACATGGTCTGATTTATGTTTCAAAAGGTCATTCTGGGTGTTGTAGAGAATGGGGGGAGCAGATATACTTGCCAAAATGAAACAGGTGGTTTAAAAAAAAAAAATGTGATGCGCATCACAGGAAGAGCAAGGTATTTCTTCATATTTTCCCTGCAATGAAACGTGAAGGTCATGATAAATATTTTTGTTTTGGGGTGTTATCCCGAGGTATTTGCCTACTTCATGTTCACAGCTTCTCCTGTATGCTTCTGAATGATATCACAGTGGGATACCCCACTTTTGAAAGGTCTCCATCTTCTAGGAGAGAGAAATTTATAAATATAACATTCAGATAGTCTGATGTTTCATTTTAGTTTTATAAACAAAAGCAGTTAGGGAAGCTTTTTGAAAGTCGAAAATGTTTGACAATTATGACACTGAACCATTTTTTATTGCTAATACTCAGTTACTTAATTTTGGAAGTTGTCTAAGTTACTTTTTTTTTTTTTAATCAGTTTTAATGCTTCCATTATCCTCTCCAGAAAAGCATAGATGACTGCTCCTTATTCACAGTTTTTAATGTTCCTTATGAGGGGGGCTTCCCTTGGGGTACATGGCTTTGGACCCCAAACTATCTTGAGACTACAATAGAATTATGATGGAAAAGAGAACCTTTGTTAATTTTAAAATTGATCGTTGTTTCAAAGCATTGTTGTTTCTAACTTGTAATTCTTTCCTAAATCTCCCATTTGTATGTCACAGTTGGCACTGTAGAGGGAAGAGACTGACGAATCAGAAAAGTCGTCAAGTCCAAGCATGAAGTAATGAAGATTTGTACTTAAGTGTGGGAGGGAGCTGTGATTTAAAAAAAAAAGAACATGGATGGAAATGTTGACTATAGGCTTCTCTTGTCCTTCACTTTATGATGAAACTAAGGTTTCAAGCCTGAGTGGCGGGAAAGAGTGAGACTTTTGATGTTATCAGCTCATATATATGGGAGGGAAATGATTGTAACAGATGATACCCTCAATTTTGGACATGCCAGGTTGGGGAGTATTTGATAACCAAGTGGAATTTTTCACTAAACTGATAGCCGAACAGGATTGAAACTGAAATGAGAAGTCAGAACTATGGGTATAAATTTGAGAGAAAAATAAAGGAGCATATTGGAGGGCTAGTGGAAAAAACAGAATAGAAAATTTTTTGAGGAGCTGCCGCTGTGCTGAAACAGGATCAGCAGCGTCTTAGGGACGCTTGGATACACATTGGTGTAAGGATCCAGCACTACTGCAGCTGCGACTTAGGTCACAACTCCAACTCGAATCTGATCCCTGGCCTGGGAACTCCATATGCCAAAAAAGGCAAAAGAAAAAAAATTTTTTTGAGGATGTTCCTCATTTTTTTGTTTAGCAGTGGTGTGGGCCATTGAGAACATAAATATACGACGTAACGCGGCATTTTTGCATGAGAAAATCACCTCCAGTTTTCCGATACATTAACTCAGAAATAAAATGGTCAGTTCTTAATGTTTACTGGTAGAAAGAATATGCAAAATAGCTGATGCTTATTACTGATTAACAAATATTCGAAGAATTCACGGTTCTTGACCAAATTTAGAACAAAAAATGTATGTGTGTCTATATCTGTATCTACATTTTTAACCACATTCTCAGCATGTGGAAATTCCCAGGCCAGGGATCACACCTACATCACAGCAGCAATCTGACCTGCTGCAGTAACGATGCTGGATCCTTAACTTGTGCTGCAAAGGACTCCCTACTGCTAAAATTTTTGACCACAGAAATTTAGAGTTAATAAAATAAGGCTACAAAAGAAAACTCACATTTGCAGAAACTATAGTAGATAATATCTGATACTGAGAAATTTTTATTATCTTTTTCATAAGTACACTTAGAAAAAAGTCAACATGGGAAAATGATTTAATTGCCGTTTTATAGGAAATTGATATAGCTTAATGGAAGTATATTTAAGTAATTTCTCCGTAAAAGCTCGTCAGTGCTAGGACATTTGTGAGTGCTTTTTTCTTCATAAACGTGATAGGTGGGGGAAGTGTCAAAACACTTTCTAATTTACCTTTTGCCTTAGGAGCCTAAGTTCAAAAAGTTAGAATTGGAAAGTGCTTTCAGGGATTAAGGAGAGACTAGATAATGTGGAAAAGAGAGGCTGTCATTCAGTAAGTTTGATAATAATAAAAGGAATACAGGAGTTCCCGTCGTGGCACAGCAGAAAGGAATCCGACTAGGAACCATGAGGTTGCAGGTTCAATCCCTGGCCTCACTCGGTGGGTTAAGGATCTGGTGTTGGCGTGAGCTGTTGGTGTAGGTAGCAGACGTGGGTGGCTCGGATCTGATGGGGCTGTGGCTGTGGTGTAGGCCGGCAGCTACAGCTCCAACTGGACCCCTAGCCTGGGAACCTCCATATGCCGTGGGTGCGGCCCTAAAAAGACCAAAAAAAAAAAAAAAACGAAATGAATGAATGGATTACGAGGCTGAACGAGAGTTAATATAGGCATTGCAGGAACCGTTCAGAAGGCATCTAAACGGGTGATGAAGAGCTAAGTGTAGAAGTATCTCCAAAGCCAGTGTGGGGCACTCTTAGAAATGTATTTTACACTTCAGTCTTCATGTCTGTCTCCCAAAGGTTCTGTTAGAGCAGATATGGGACAATCATGCGTCCATGAGGATAGTAAGTAAAATAATTCAAGTGAAAGACTTGATTTCTTATATATTTTGACCCCTGGTTTCTGCAGTCCACAGCAGGAGCATCATTATTGGCTAATGCCTCACCTCTGACTCTCATGACATCACCTTTGTCTGTAACAAATCAAAATGTGACTCCTTTTGGGATGCTGGGTGGCCTTGTTCCAGTGACCATGCCCTTCCAGTTTCCCTTGGAGCTACTTGGCTTTGGAACGGACACAGCTGGAGTGACAACCACCTCGGGATCTACCTCAGCCGCTTTCCACCATAGCCTAACTCAGAGTAGGTGGAGCTCTTTTATTTGCTTGGCTACCTAGTTTGACATGAATTTATACTGATGGAGAGCAGTCCAGTTGGAATTAGTGCAGTTGGAATAAATGCAGTTTATTTCGTCCATGTATTTAATACATCAGATTACTGGACTCTGAAGTTTTTTTGTAGTTGCTAAGTAAACCGTTTATTCCACATTTCTATCTTAATGAAATTTATAATAAGAGGAAGTCAGATTTGCTGTGTTATTTGCATATACATATATGTTTCTACATGTACGTATTTTTCAACGTATGTGCTTCAGTTTAAGAAAGACTTTGACGTCAAGGTCCGCAATTTGCATTAGATAAATTCAGCTATTTTCATTTTTATCTAAGAGGGCTCAAATCTTAGTTTTCAGAAGATCACTAACGAATCTGTTTTCCTCTCAGATTTACTAAAGGGTTTACAGCCAGGAGCTCAGCGCGCAGCAGCACTTTCCCACTCAGCTCTGCCTGCTCATTCACAGCAAACATTCAATGGTAAGAAAGCCACCTTATCGTTCATTAGAGATGCACACATATTGTACGTCTTTCCTGGAAACAGTGTGAATGAAATGACAAAGGTTGGGAAAACCAGTTTTCATGTGACTGAATCCCCATTCGCAACAAACACTTTTTAAGATAGGAGGTGAGTGAAGGAGATGTTTTGTTAGACGTTCAGAGAGCCTTTTCGAAGGTGTCAGTTTATGGAAAGGATAACAAAGAAGAGGATTCATGAGACAGTGTACACAAGTCATGGCCAGGAAGTTCCTGTTGTGGCTCAGCGGGTTGAGAACCCAACTAGTATCTGTGAGGATGTGGGTTCGATCTCTGGCCTCACTCAGTGGGTTAAGGATCCAGCGTTGCTGCAGGCTGTGGGTAGGTCACAGATGTGGCTCAGATCCTGCGTGGCTGTGGCTGTGGCTGTGAGCTGCAACTCCGATTTGACCCCTAGCCTGGAAGCTTGCATATGCTGCAGGTGTGGCCCTAAAAGGGGGAAAAAAAATCATGGCCGGTAATTTATCATCGTTCACCTTTATTGAAGGCCTACTAAGTGCCAGGTAGTCTTGTGGGCTACTTAAATGTCTTAGCTACTTTAATCTTACAATAAACCTGTGAATGAGAGAACAGTCCTCATTTTACAAATCAGGAAACTGAATCAGAGGTAAGCAACTTGCCCAAGATGCTAACAAAGTGAGTGTTTGATCTGAGGTACAAACCCAGGAAGTCTGACTCCGTGGCCTGTGATCTCTCTCTCTCTCTCTCTTTTTTTTTTGGCTGCAACCACAGCATATGGAAGTTCCCAGGGCAGGGGGTGAACCCTCGTCACAGTAGTGACCCAAGCTGCAGCAGTGACAGTGCCAGATCCTTAACCCAGTGTGTCACAGTGGATCTCCCCATGGCCTGTATTCTTAACTATTAAACTTTTCTACCTTTGGCTGTGATTAAATTAATATGATTCAAACTTTACACGTTATATACTGGCAGCCCAACTAGATCACTCTGAAATCTGAAATTGGATATAACAGGAGTTCCCATTGTGGCTCAGCAGGTTAAGAACCCAACTAGTCTCCCTGAGGATGCAGGGTCAATCCCTGGCATTGCTCAGCGGGTTAAGAATCCAGAATTGGTGCAGGCTGGGGTATAGGTCGCAGTTGTGACGTTGCTATGACTGGGGCATAGGCCTGAAGCTGCAGCTCCAATTCCACCCCTAGCCTGGGAACTTCTACATGTTGCAGGTGTGGCCGTGAAAGGGGAAAAAATTAAATTACCTTTGAACAAATTTACAGTTGACCATAATGCAGAAATGGGAGCTGTGAGCAATCTCGAGGCAGTAGATTATAATTAATCCTCTAAAACACCTGACTGGTAAGCAGCCTCAGACTCACCCGCTGAGAGAATGAATATAAAAAACCCACAGTTGTACAAATGCGGGAACACAAAGTAGGCACAGATGTCAACAATCCTGACCGTCCTGGGCTTTTTGGTTTCTGTTTAAACACATAAGGAAAATTGCCCTGTGACTAAAGCTGTTCCACCTTGGGGGCTTTCAACTGCTCGGTGTGATGAGTCCAGCCTGGAGCTGTATGTTCGGGGTGGGCAGATGGTAGGAACCTGCAAGGAATTAGACAAACAAGATTCTTGTGGTTCAACGTGACCCCAGTCAGTATTCCAGCTTTAAGTGCATCATCTTGTTGTCGGTGCTACAGCGCTTTTCCAGAAGGAGAAAGGAAATATGACTGTCAGTATTTTCCAAGTAATTGAAATTTAAAAGTTTAAAATGTTTTATTTTAAAAACATTTTAAAGTACGAGACACTAAATTTGAGAATCACGCTGGGAGTTTCGAATTCTAGGCCTGCTACTCTGAGCAAGTGTAACTTGTTTGACCATCATTTCCCCTGGTGATAAACTGGCAACAACACAGTGTTTTTAATAGGCTTCTTATGAGACTTTAATAAACATAATTTTTGTAAAGCTTCTAGTTTGGTTCCTGGTACATGGTAAGGGCTCAGTTAAAATGTTAATTCTCTGACCTGTCTAATCGAAAGACTGGAGCCAGTGAGCTTTGTCTGTGAAAGTGCAATTAGTAAATGTTTTAGGCTTTGCGGGCAACAGAGTCTCACACACCTACTCACTGCAGTATGAAAACAGACATAAGCAACATGAGCGTGCCTGGGTTCCAGCAGAATTCTATTATAAAAAGAGGTGGCAGACCATGTTTAGCCCAGGGCCCGTAGTTGCCAAACCCCGGTCTAACGAGCCTTGCAGTCCGGTTAATGTGAGTTTTACTAATTAACCAAAGCTGCTTTGAGCAGAAGCTCACCCTGCCATTTTAGGAATTTAATTGTACCTCAAGTCACACCATTTCTCTGTACAAATGCCAGTACATATCTCATTATAAATGGAAAGGCCAGCTCCTTAGATGTTGTCACCAGTGTTCATTTTAATAATACTCTGTTCATCCAGGTTTTGAAATAATTGTGGTCTTGTTTCATTGATACATCATTTCTTCGTAGAGGCAGTTGTTTTGTTTTGCTTCTGTTTTAGCACAGCGAGTGAGATGTCCACGTGAATGACCAACACTGGGACTTCTGTGGGCTCCTCGAGCCTTAAGATCGTTATCGTGGTGCACTCATTTGTCCCTTGTCACCTGTACGTTTCTACCATGCTTGCCTTCCCCTGTCTTTTACTCTCTCGTCTTCCTCGCGAAGGCCATAAATGAACTATCAGAGGCTTTCTCTGTATTTTGTCGGCTCTTAAGGTCACTGGGCCCTGCTCTTGTCCAGTGTAAGTAGAGTGATGGACATTTTCCCCGGAAGAGTTGAATAGGCACACGTAAAACCAGAAACATTGTTTCCCCTAGCAGACTTTTCCTACCCCTTATAAGACTGAGCTGGGGGTTGCAGGGGGAGGACTCAGCTGGAGTTTCTCCTACCAGTGTGGCCATTCATTTATAGAAATAGTGGAGAGGTATCAAATGCCATGGCATGGCAAGAAATTTAATTTCACTTGCAAGAAAATGAAACTGACCTTGCATCCTGAAGGAATCAGAAGATGTGATAAGGTCCCTTGAAGGAGGGAGATTATGTCTTTTATGTTTCTTTGTATTCTTCACATAGGGCTCGCATGACTTTGTGGTGGATAGTGCTTGTTGAAATAGTATTTATAAGACACTGATAACCAATTGAACCATGTAGTCCTTTGAGATAAGAGGGTCCTTCTGGTTGAATTTTATCTCCAACCTCTGTAATGTTACAACATGTAAGCTATTAATAGCGGTATCTTGACCATATGAATATTAAAAGTTAATTGTTCTTTTTGCTTGGTTGTGTGCTGATCCATACCAATTAAACATCTCTTTTCTCAGATGGAGGCCAAAGCAAAGGGGACACTAAATTACCACGGAAATCTCAGTGACTTCCCAGCGAGCAAAGGAGATGACACACACTCGGCTGGCTGATGGAATCTACCTGATGGGAAAGTACTCACGTGGTCATAGGGCTGCTGTTCTGTCGATGTTTACATTCTCTCGTCCCAAGCACTGTGGTGAGGAGGAAAAAGAAGAGAAAACATTACTTGAGTAAAGCCAGGTGCGGGAGGAAGAAATGCTCTCGTGCAAAGTTAGTGACCTTCGGTCTCTTCTAAAGAAAGACAGCGTTACCATGTTAACTGACTTGAAAGAGACTCAGTTGTCAAACCCACAGAAGTACAAATTTGATTTTTCCCGGGGGGGGGGAAGGAAGGAAAATTGAGGATTTGGGTAAACTCCATCCATCCTGGGGGTTGGATTTGAACACGTGTAGACAGAATTGCATAATAAAAGGCACTATATCTCAAATTAGGCCAGTTTGTCAGGAATAATGACCATGTCTGTTTGAATGGACTATGCAGCAAATTCGCCACAAAAAAAGTTAATGACCCTATGTCTGATATAGACAGTAGCTGAGTGTAAATCATGTACCCTCAAAAATCCTGAACAAACTTGAATCTTCTCCAGAGTGTAGCAACTCCCATATAAATTAGTGGACTAAATATGCTTCAGGAAAGTTATTTTAGCACAGTGATATATATTATTACATTTTTAAAAGTCAAAAAATTGAGCCTGTTGCTCTTAACAGACGAAACTTAGATGTCCCCTTTTTGTAAAAGGGTCAATTACATCTTCCATTCAGAAGCAGATACTTAACTCTCTTCTTCAGGTGATTTGTGCATCTGGTATTGACTGGTTAATTCTTATTTCCATTCCTGATGTTAAAATGTGACTGGGTTCACATTTTCCTCTCGAGAAATGGGGATCTTTGATGTAGGGCTGCGGCTTTGGTCCACTTAGCCTTTGCAGGCCTGCCAGTAGGAACTGTAAATTTCCCTCAACAGCACCTCAACTCACAACTTCTCCTTCTGTTCTTTTCGCTATTGCTATTTCAGATGATTATTAACTATTGATATAAATAGGTATAAGTGTGTATTACAGTGCGTCTTCATTGGTCATTCAAATAGCATATATATATATTTTTTTGGAATTTTGAAGAAGGTATTTTAAAGGGAGGAATTAAATTAGGATCATTATGTGTACAGGGGATTATTTTTATAACAGTCACGGTGTATTTTTACTCCCTCAGTCCACTACAGTGAAATTGATTTGGAGCATTTGGTATCTTAAATCTTTACTAATATTTACTCAAAGTATTAATATGGGACTAAACCTGCAGCTAATAAGAATCCTTTGTTATTAGAGCTTCCTCGTGCAAATAGCATATTCAACAAAGGATGTTAAGGGAGAAATTTACGGTTATGTTTAGATACATTTTGTGTGATTTTTTTTTTTTAACCTCATCATTGTTATAGTCTCTCTTTTCTCTTCCTGTTTAGGTTTCTGAATGTTTTCAAACTGTACCCAAGAATGGTATAAGCTTGGTCCATTAATAATGACAGACTAACCTAAAAAGCAGCATCGCATTGGTAGTAGCAAGATTTCTTGCATGTGTTTTCATTACAGATCATCTTATGCAATTAAGTTTATTCAGATAAGGGTATTAACCAGGCCCTTTTTCATTTACATAAGTAAAAGTCCCAAGTAGCCTTTAGGACTGTGAATAAATTACCCCAGATCTCTCTAGATCTGTAGGCCTATGTTTTGACTTCAAAGTCACATTGGCTTGCTTCATAGCAAAAAAACAAAACAAAACAAAAAAAAAAAACCTTAATAACTGCAAACTTTAGTTCCAAGAACTTGTTATGGTATGAGGAAAGGATTACTTCAAGGGATTCGTTGATATAATTACTTGCCTCTAAGAGTTTAGTTTACCAGTAAAGCAAATGAGAATGTTGTATCATCCCGGGTGGATATTTTGGAAGGATATTGGGATGTTGTTGCAGATCAATTTGACTTGAATTGAGAGTGATTAACGTTTATGTGGTTAATGAGGGAAGCTTACCCGATTCTTGAGTTGTTCCAGTGTAGCATACCTCTTGCTTTTATCTAATTTAGAAAAAAGAAGTCTTTCCTTTGGGAAGCTGCCTTTGTTTTCCTTCCCATACCAGGAGAAAAGTCAGAGTGAGCGCATGATTAATCTCTCTCCCTGCTGCTAACTGCATGTATTCAACTCTGTGTGTGTATCTATACACACAGGTTTATCTCTATATAAGTTCATCAGTAGTTTAAGTTGAGCAAGGACAACCTTAATTTCTAAAATCCGTAAACTCTGAATCACGCCGTGTGGCGATCCCTGATGACTCTTTGTCTTCCTTAGAGGAGAACAGGATTTTCAGTTGCCCCTGCCCCCCATATGATTTTATAACTAACCAGTAAAAATATCTGAAGGACCTTGGCTCTGAGAAATCCTCATGTGTGGAGATTCTATTCGGATTGTCTTCGCTCCTGATGCCTCGAGGACCGCTGCCTCACCCCCACCTCATTTTCATGACCTTAATCTGTTTCAGTCAAGACTACCCTTTTATGTTGCACAAGTGCAACAGACATCCCTCTCTTTCTTAAAAAGTATGATCAAAGAGTTACTACATGTAAATACCTATTTCTTTTCTAGGTCACGACATTGAAAATGGTGTCCCTACTGTACAGTCACCTACCTTTACAGTTTTTCTTACTAAAAACAAACATACAAATTGGTTATTTTTTAGCACAGAGACTTGTGACTCATACTCTATTTTTGCACTTGAAAGTCAAATTTTGTTATTTTTTAAAATGGTGCGTCTTGGAAAGGATGTGGAGCAATGTGTGTTTCTGAACAGAGAGCATTAACAGCCTCCCAGTGTAGAAGCAATCAGCACACGTGGTTATGTCCCATTCAGTGGGATTCTTGATTCAGGAAAAGTAAGCTGTCTGTTTCCAACTGTCTTGTAGTTTAATTGCCTTCCCTGATGTATAAGCTGTTACTGTACATACCAGTTGATCCTCAGTATTCACAAGCAATAATGTGTGGTCAGCAGAGTTGTCTTCAGAGATAGCAGTGCTGAGCCTGGGTTGGAGACTGAGAGCAAAGTGTCAAGCTCACTCAGAGCCTCCAGAATAAATGCAAGCAATAATTTCATTATTAAGTCGATTATAATCCTTTCTCATGTGCTTCTGAGATCATAGGGTAAAAGAAATCATGATTTTAAAACAGCCTTGAAGAAATTAGGGCAAAGAAGTGAGGTTAATCTGAAGACACAAAATCTTAATATCGAGGGAATCAGAGGATTGTGTTAGTACATCCTTTCATGCCTGCCACCCCTTTGATGGATGTTGTTAGCCCAAATTACTTTCATATATACATAGAAGCTGAATAGGCTTTATTGCGTCACCAACATAGGAGGAAGAACCGGGCAACGTACATGTTTGAATGCTGTGGGTTTGACACCTGTTTGAAAACAACTTATATGAAAAGATTTTTAACCCAGGATTTTTTTTTTCCCAAAGCAGATCTAAATTGTTTACTACCCAGGGTTGGAAAGGGCAGACACCTCTAGTCTTTCTCCTCTCATTGCCCTCTACCACATCCCTTTCCACCTCTACGTGGGTCAAGACATTTTCTGAAATGGAAATTCTACTGTTACTCAAACTGCCATTGATTATGAGAACGCTGTGTCCTTGGCATCATCTCCTAGGACTCCAGTTATCTATCATACTTGCTGCTACATTTGTAAAATGAACTTTGCCTGTAATGGTCAACTGTAATCTAATTTGCAGGTTTGTTTTTTGTTGTTGTTTTTTTTCCTTTTCTAGGAGGTTTTAGAATTTGACCCATGTATAATAGAGTTAGGATACTTTATTTTCGGGGTGTATCATAAAAGCACACTGGCCCCTCCCTGTATTCTTTCTGTCATCATTTAGATTTTGAACTTTTGTTTGCCTTTTTTGTTCATTGATGTTTGTTTTGTCTTGATATTAGCTATAGAAGAGTGAGAGGAATCTGTAATCAGGCCAAACTTGAGAACTTTCCCTGTGCTTTATTTAGCACTATATTTTCTGCTGTCCTTATGTTCTCAGAAGGGCACTTTTTACCTTCCATTATGCATGTATGATTGTTTTTTTGTTTTGTTTGTTTTTTGCTTTTAGGGGGCTTTTGTTCTTGTAATAATAAAGCAGAAGAAAAATGCAGTAGTAGGTAAATGATTAAAAACCTGTTATACAATTTTATTTTATACAATGTAAGGGAAAAGGTTTAACCCTGTAAGTCATTTCTTAGCTCTGGTAAAATGGCATATATTACTCCTCTAAAACATGCTCCATTCAGGCCTTTGTCTTTGTTAAGTGCCTTTTTTTCTTTCTTTTTCCCCTTTTGAAACTGGTCTCAGATATCCTCAAGTACAGGCTAATAAGTCAGGGGATTCAGGAGGAAGAATCTCAAACTTGCCAAGACCACATCATGCTATGATATTCTTCCTTTTCCTTATATGTATATGGATAATATGTGTAAGATACATACATACATACATGCATACATATATATGTGTGTGTATATATATATATATGTATACATATGTTATATGTATATAAAAAAAACTAGTAGCTGCTGTACCATTGCATCTTTTCCAAGCACTCCCCTTTTAATGTTTGCGAAACTTTGCCTTGTTTATTCCACTGCTTTTAGTTGATTCAAATGGGTGGGTTGGGAAATTGTCTTTCCACAAGATGCTGTCTTTCCCCCTTTAAATAATCTGTTTGTAGCAGTTAATAGCAACAGCAACTATATATATATATATATATATACACACACACACACACACATTTCCATATATATATATATATATATATATAGTTATTACAAGTATAATAAATTTAGTGAACTCACTGACTATTCCTGGATGTAACCCACTACTCTGTGCCCTTCAGGCTTGGCATGAGTAACGTTAGAGAAAGCGTTGGAATAATAAGAGTCTTTCCAGGTCAAGTTGATGATGACACTGTGGCAGGCAGGACTGAAGACAAGGGAGAGCTCGAGTTTAGAACTGTGGTATTGGATCTGAGTTTTGAAGGAAGTTAGAGAGTTTGTCAACATTAAAAATGCATCATATATTCTTCTGGGAAATGATTTTTTTAAGAATTCCTATAGCTGCATATTTGTCAAAAAGTTAACAAACTTAACTAGAAAGATTTCAAATACTGAGGAAAACACTCCTGTAACCTACAGCCTTTTTGAGAGATCTTCAGTTTTTCTTTTTGCCAGATAATTGCATTTGGCTTAATATGGTTTGACAGTTCTTTAGGTTTCTCCCTTGAGCAAAATAACATAATATTTGGTAGCTTAAGATTCATCTGTTTCTTGTTGATAACAGATGTGACATGTTGGGGGGGAGACCAAGCTGAACCAATCCTCAAAACCCAGCACAAATCTATCTAATAACCCCCCACCTCCCTTAAATACATTTTAACTGTGAAGAGGAGACTGGTGGCCAAAAAGGAGAAAGCAGAGGCTCCTGGTGGTGTTACCTGATAGCACAACTGTTACCAGGTAGCCTCAACTCAGTCATGTTAACTCTCGAATTATTATGTTTAGGAGGAATATCATTTAACCTTTGTGCCTCAGATTACCCATTAGAAAATTGGGTATAATAATATTCAACCTACCTCCCAGGGATATCAGAGACTTTTTCAAAAATATTTTGAGTTTTTCTAAAATGTCCTATATAATTTTAAAAAAGTATTATCATCTTCCTTCAGAGGCTGAAAAATATTTCCCTTATGATGGGTATAAAAAGCACCATACAATTTTTAAGAATCACTGGAATTCTAATTTAGATGCATATTTGTTATTTAAACATATTATATTTGTGGTGGGATAAAGTGGTTAGTTTCAGGTTAAGAAGGGGGAAGTGGGTAAATAACACTAAGTTTCTTAATTATAAGTAGATCTTTTAGCCATTTATGGAATTATTACGTGTGTGATTTTTGCCAGGGTTATGGAGCTGAAGCTAGGTCAACGTTGGATGATTGGTTATTAGAGTCGATTAATGATCCCAAAAGTTTTATCTGCCTCACTTTGCCATCTTCTCAATCTAATTTCCTTATATTACTTGTTTAGTGATGGATAGTAAGCTTTTAACTTGCTGAGAATGAATGAGAGTCTCCTCATTCCTGTAGATCAGAGATTGTGTACTATTCCTGTGATTGATTATAGGCTTATCCGGCTTTGCACTGAAGACGCAAGCATCACAGTCAGCTGGGTATACCTTTAGCCAGGCTACCTTTGTAATTTATGCTTCTTCAGCACGTAAGAGTTGGAGCCATCAACTGCTCAGGTTGTAGGAAAATGAGAGGGGGAGGCAGGACTCTCTTCTGAGCTGGGGCAGGGTTGGGAGGGTTGGGGTCGAAGGAAACATGCTTGCCCAGCTCCAAGGAGGAAAGGAAGGTCATCTTATCCCACCCCCACTGGGTATACTAAGCAGTACTACATAGAACTTCCCTTTTCGCATTTAAGACAACAACGGGAAAAAAATGGATGCCATCTTTTTAGCTAGAGCTAAATGCTGAGCACCATTTGTTTGGCGGGGGGCGGGCGGGGGTGGCACATATTCAGGGTTAGGAGAGAGAGTGTAGCCGGATGAGGAACCGACTGTCCAGTGTAAGTGAGTCAGGAGAAAGCAGCGGGCCCAAGCAGACAGAGCCTCTGGGTTAATTCCCAGAACTGGCCGAGGCTCATTTCATCTCTAGTGATAGGAAGTTTTAAAAATCACTTTTTGGTTTTTTGTTGCTTTTTCCAGAGAAAGCCTTAGTTAGTAGCCTCTAAATATCAACTATGCAGGTAAACATACAAGTTTTCCACATTTTCCCTCGTGTTCCATTCTTTAAATAACAGATGTGAATGAAGACTTCTGCCCAAAGAAATAAGACATAAGGGTTTTGTTGAATGTGTGTTCGTTCCTCTAGGGAAAATGAAAACATAAAAGTAGACATATTTTATGTGTTCCTCTATCCTAAAATGTGAGCATGATATTCAGAAACTAAGTGCAGATTCTTCTACTGGTGAGGATCATGGAATGTCTTTGTGTCGTTAAGATGAAACCATCCCAGTGTTCAATTCTGAGAAAGTTTTAGATTCTTTGGCACAGTGTTCAGGTCTGTGGAGCTGAACAGATGGTCAGACTCTGATTAAAAAGTAGCTCTGAATATTAATGTCCAGTTCTTACTCTTTCTTCATTTTCTTAAGACTTCACTCTTCTTTGCCCTGGTCTTAAGTTAACCATTTCATTGGCCAGTTGCTGCACCAGAATATAGGTTGCTGGGCGTCTGGGGAGGAAAGGTTACTCTGTCGTTGCCGTCCTGATCGCAGGCACATTGGCCTGTGTCCCCAAGGACCTCAAACGGAAAAGCTGCAGGCGTGTCCCAGGGGCTCTTTACACCCAGCGCAGCCTGAGAGGGCGGACTGGGAGCACTCTCATCAGAAGCTGCCCTTGAATAAGCTGATTAAGTTGCGTTTTTCTCAGATGCTCCCACAGTACCTTTTGTGTGAAAGTAGCCACTTGTGATCTTGATTGAATGTCTTCGTACTGTAATTTCTTCCTACGTCTCCTTCTCCATCTTTCTTACATAATTTCCACTTTAGAGCAGGTTAGTACTTACGTTTTGGACACCTTTCCAAACTGTTACCCAAACAGGTCGAAAACACTTTTAGAGAGATCCCAGTAGTATAATTAAGGGGGTCTCTATGTCCGGGGCTTAGACTCATCACTGGTGACCCGAATTTTTTTTCTCTTCTCATTCGTGTTAAAAATAGATTTCTCTGCTATATAATGTGGTAGTAGCTAGGGGCATTGCATGGCTTCCTCTTGATACTTTTCAAGATTTTTCCGAAGAGGTGCAGACCTTTGTTAGGGCTCCTGTTTCTCGTGATACTCTTGCTTATTTTCATACTTGCCCTGGAATAAACCGACTTTGCGAAGGTCTGCGTCACATAGGTCATATGAATCCTCAGTTTTCTTATGTTCCTCAGAAGACTCTATGTTATTTGCTCCTATTTTGCCAACAAGGATTCTCTTTTATCTTAAAGCTAGTTTTAAAATATTTTGTAACCGAGCACTAACAAGACCTAACTGAAATGCACACGAGATGATATTACCCAGGAGAACCTGAACATCCTTGTGCTTCTAAGTCAACAGCTCCCTCTACCGGCCGAGCACATTTAGGGGTCAGCCGTAACCAAGACCAGCCCGCTGGCGTGCTTTCTATGTGATAACCTGCTTTTACTTTGTCAGATCTTAGCTATCTTATATTTTCTGTCCTTGAGGCCACAAACTTCCCTCCTTTTTTGCTTCCCTTTTCTATTTGCAAGGGTAGTGGACCCTGCGCCAGCATATTATGTTTTCTTTCCCGTACCTATAAAATTACCAACAATTACCCCCAATTTTGGCCAGAGGCATTAAAAGAGAAGTTGTTTCTCAGCTGACAAAGAACGGTATTACTGTTTTATATAGGTGGTTGGGAAGTTGACCAAGTTTGGCCAACTTTGAAAATCCTGGCTATGCTTACATAAGTAATCACATAGACCTGCTGAGACCTTCAGATAAGCAAGGGGCCCTTTCACCAGTAGAGGGAGGTTCTCATCCTGCAAATAATTTCCTCTGATCTGTGGCCAACCTCCAGAGAAAGGTTTCAAGCTTCGTACTGTTCTTTTGTTGGCTGTCATTGAAAAATTAGATTATAGAAAGTTATCAAAAATAGCTAATTGTTCTTAAGAAGAGTATGTAAATCTGGAGCCTGTCCTTGTCTGTCACTCACTAAACACTGTCAAGCCTGAAAGAAGAGGAAGGGTAATCTCTGGCGGGTGAAAACTTTGTGCCCTAAGTCTGCCAAGGTAACCAAGTGGTGAGTGTTTCCTCTCCCATTACCAGCAAGAAAGTTGATTTGCGGTTGTACAAATTATGGTGGGACTGCAGACCTATTTGCTATAACTATTGGAAATAAGGATTCACATTTTTTATCTAAGTAAGCACATAGTTCCAACCCCTGCAGAATGCATTTTGATAAAGGAAAGACTTTTGTTGGGTAACAGAAGGAAAAACAGGACTTATTTATACAGTGAATGTTCCCTCTGTGAGGAGCTGCCCTCCGGTTACAGATGTTTTCTCACTTTGGCCACCTCCACACTTGATGCCAACGTGTTTTCCACCCCGTCTTGAAGGAAGGAGCCCAAGTCATTGCTGCTCCTCTGGGTGAAAGGCCCTGATTACCGTACTGCATTTGTTTATAGGGAGGTGCATTTTTGCTAACTTGAAGGGATATACTGTATTTTAAATAAAGTGTGTAACTTAATATTTTGGATTTTTTTTTCCTCCTTTAAAACTGGACCTGAACACAGCTTTGCGTTGGTATTTGTAATAATCTCAGGACCTGAAAGATTGTAGCATTTAGTGTGTCTTAAAAATTATGTACTGTACCAGCCATGGATTTTTGTAAATATACCTGTCTCCCTTTTTTGTATTATTTTAGTAAAAAAATAATAATAAATTTAAATAAAAGGGGGTGGTGATGATACATGAGTGGGTGTGGGTATGTATGTGTGTATGTTTGTATAAGGCTCTCTTGAGATGAACTGGTGCTTGTTTAATTTCCGGCTCTGATCAGAGCAGGAATATGGACAAACTGCTGCTACTGAACCCTGCACTGAGCCACGGTGTTTCCGTTGTGTTTCCTAGCGATGGATTAAACACAGGCGACCAGTGGATGATTACGTTAATTCTCCGTCCCGCTGCCACCTTGCCTTCGCATTTTCAGTTCTACACCCCTTCTGAACTTTAATGGTAAAAGCTCTCCAAACTTTGGGTGGTTTGTGGCTCTCGAGTTTTTAGAGAGCTCTTGTCACTGTTCTCTAAGAAGAAAGAAGGACAGGCAAATTTTTTTTTTAACCAAAACCAAAACCAAAAACCAATCACATTTCATAAAACCGTGATGAATTGTGGATACGTGAGAGGGCTTAAACATTCCTAAATGTGGATCTGTGAATTTAGTAAATTAACCCCGTCGATATACTCCTTCAGTGCAGGGATTTTTTTTTTTTTTTCTCGCAACAGCCTTGCTCATATTCCAGGTGTAGCTAAGCAAACCCCTGTTTTAAAGCAGGAGCCTTATTTGATTCAGTGTAGATGTTTTCCTGTCTATCCTTTGTGACAGGGCCTTTTACATGAGTGTTTTTTCTTTTTGTATGTGTTATGTGTTTGTTGTATTAAATAAAGAGGAATGTACATATTATTCTTGTGTCTGTTGTGTTATTGAGCTAATAACTTGAATGTTAACATCTCATTTCTTTCTGTGGTGGCTGAGTATCTATTGTCTGTATCACACTGTGCTGGGTACTTAGAGGGAAGATACAACTGAACCACTTGATTTAAAGTGAAGATTTTGGGGGGAGTTCCTGCTTTGGCTCAGCAGTAATGAACCCGATTAGTAACCATGAGGATGCAGTTTCAATCACTGGGTTGGGATCCAGCGTTGCCGTGAGCTGTGGCATAGGTCGCAGACACAGCTTGGATCCCACATTGCTGTGGCTCTGGTGTAGGCCAGCAGCTGCGGCACCAATTCGACCCCTAGCTTGGGAGCCTCCACATGCTACGTGTGCGACCCTGAAACACACACACACATGCATACGCACAAACAAAAAAATGGATCCAGCGTTGCCATGAGCTGTGCTGTATATCACAGACGCGGCTCACATCTGGTGTAGGCTGGTGGCTAAGGCTCAGATTTGACCCTTAGCCTTCAGGTACAGCCCTAAAAAGCAAAAAAAAAAAAAAACAAAAAACAAAAACTAATGATATTTTGGAAAAGAGTGTCCTTGCACTTGGTTAAAAAGGAAAAAAGTGCCAAGTACGTGATCGCATGTGACTGTACAGTGGATGCAAAGCGTCTTTCCTGCCCATGGCCCTCTTTTCCTTCCCAGACCAACCACTGCTACCATTTGCTATGTATCTTGACTTTTAACCTAAATTTAGCATATGTATTTGCCCTACTGTACCTAGCATTTGTTTTCCAATTGTCTTGGAGGTTATTCCATATCAGTACATAGAGGTCTGTCTTCTACCTTTTCACAGCGTGTAGTATTCCATAGTTATATCATCACTTTTTTTTTTTGGCTTTTTTTTTTTAGGGCTGCACCGAAGGCATATGGAAGTTCCCAGGCTAGGGGTCGGATTGGAGCTGTAGCCGCTGGCCTACACCACAGCCACAGCAACTCGGGATCCAAGCCTCATCCGCAACCTACACCACAGGTCACGGCAACGCCGGATCCTTAACCCATTGAGCGAGGCCAGGGATTGAAGCTGCGTCCTCGTGGTTACTAATCAGATTTGTTTCCGCTGAGCCAGGACACAGAGTCCTATCACTGCTATTTATTGCATCCATTCTTTATTGACGATCAGTTAGATAGCTATTACAGATCAAATTGTAATATCTTTTGGGTATTTGCTATCTGTGTATGCATATCAGACCAACAGTTAAAAGTTTGTTTTTGTAATGGGTAATAATGACTAATGTTCCAGATTTGAAAATCATTGTCTGGAATCTGTGACATTGCTTCATATCCATGTAAAACTTTCAGAAATACTGGAGAAAATCTTTTTTAAAAAAAGGTTTTGAGGAGTTTTCTCATGGCACAGCATGTTAAAGATCCAGCATTGTCACTGCTGTGGCGCAAGGTCAATCCCTGGCCCAGGAACTTCCACATGCCATGGGCACAGCCAAAGAAAAACAAAAACAAAAAAAGTTTTGAAGGAGTTCCTGTCGTGGTGCACTGGAAACCTACAAATCGAACTAGGAACCATAAGGTTGCGGGTTCAATTCCTGGCCTCGTTCAGTGGGTTAAGGATCCGGCGTTGCCATGGTGTAGGTTGAAGACAAGGCTCCGATCTGATGTGGCTGTGGCTGTGGCCAGCATCTGTAGCTCCGATTGGACCCCTAAGCCTGGGAACCTCCATGTGCCATGGGTGCAGCCCTAAAAAGCAGAAAAGAAAAAAAAAAGTTTTGAAAATTGAAAGTAAAAGCAGAAGAGCTGATTCTGGGTGCAGGAAGGGTTGAATTTCATTGCAAATGAGATGAGCTTTTCCAAGGCCAATGGCAATCCCCTAGAATGCAGGTATAATCTAGTATGATGGCTCTTTCTCATCAATATGTGCCTTGGCATGGCTTGTTTTTTCTGTCTTTGTGTATATTTCCCTCTTCTTTGTCCCTGTGTCTGTCCCTTCACTATTGCCCCACTCTCTTTTTTCTAGTAGGGTGGCACAGCGCGAAGAACAGGCTGACATTACAGTCTTGGGTTCTTAGGACCCCGTTATGAACTGTGGCACTTTAGACAAGATGCGGATCTCCTGCCAGCCTGTTTGCTCCTTTCAGTGGGGGCGATAGCCAGGGGTGGGGTTTGCTGTTGAGTTACAGACAAGGTCTGGAAAGCACCTAGCACAGTGCCTCGCACATAGAGCTGATAAATGGTGGCTACTATTCTGACTCTTTTCTGCCTTTTTTTCTTCTTAAATTCATGCCTCCTCTTGCTGTCCTAGTTTCCCAAAATAGAGAAATGGAACCAGTGTTTTTAAAAATCTTAAAAAAAAAAAAATATATATATATATATGGAAAAGTATAGTAGATAAATATCAGTTAAAATTCTTTGACTGCAGCTGTCAAACCCCTGGCATAAAAAGTAAAGGGAAACTGCTCTAAAAGTTGAGTATTCAACAAAAACCGTTAAGGAAATGTTTTGGCTCCTATAAATGAGTAGTCTAGAGGTAAACATAGTTTGGGTAAAGCTTTATCTGTGATTCAGTGTCACGAAGCTCTGGCCCTCTGTCTCAGCTCCGGCACGTGGCAGGTGTCACAGGGAGGAGCCCTCTGACAACTACTGGCTCTCCCTTCAGAGCCAGATGGCTGCTTCACTTTCAAAGTGTATGTGAATGTGGGTTGTGTATAGTTTATTTCTGCTTTATTGTACTTCAGGTGCAAAGCGACGCACTGATCATGTGCCTCATGGTCTCTGTCCCTTCCTACAAGATGTCTTCCCTCCTTTTATTATACATTAGGTTTCTCCTTTCTTCCTTAGTCCCCGCTCCCTCGGTCCCATAGGTGCCCCCCCCCCCTTACCTTTTCGTACGTGTCCCTTGTTTATGCATGCATCCTGCGAAAACTTGTAGTGTTACTTTGTGTGTGCAATTTTAAGTTACGTAAATGGTGCTGGGCTATCAATTTTGCTGTTCTCTACTTTTCTCTCCTTCCTTAGATTTATCCGTGTTGCCCTATGTGTTGCTTCTTTTCACAGGTCTTTTTAACTTGGTCTGTGCCATCCTTCATTGAACAGAAAACCTTTTATAATAGTAATTTTTGGTCTCACTTGTGTTTTGAGGGGTTTGTTCTATTTCCCTACCCCTGGATCGCAAAGATATCCTCCTACCCTCTCTGTGCTTAGCATTATCGTTTTACTGGGCAGTTTTTCATGTAGAACATCCACCCCTTGTCCACCTTAGTTGTATAATGTGAGGGTCCAGCTTTATTTTTCTTCATTTAGTGAGCCAGTTTTCCCAGCACCATTTAGTAAATCAGTGTTTTGCCCATTCATTTTTGGTACCATTTTTGTCATATGTCAGGTACTCGATGGGAGTTCCCCTCGTGGCGCAGCGGAAACAAATCTGACCAAGAACCATGAGGTTGTGGGTTCGATCCCTGGCCTCGCTCAGTGGTTAGGGATCCAGCATTGCCATGAGCTGTGGTGTAGGTCGCAGATGCAGCTTGGAGCTGGCGTTGCTGTGGCTCTGGGGTAGGACAGCAGCAACAGCTCCGATTAGACCCCTAGCCTGGGAACCTCCATATGCTGCAAGTGCAGCCCTAAAAAGACAAAAGACAAAAAAAAAGTGCTCATGTGCAAAGGTCTATTCCGAGCTCTCTTCTGTTCCATTGTTCTTTTTATTTCTGTACCAATATCATACTGTTTTTCATTACTGTAGACTTATAGTATGCCTTAATATCTTGTAAGGAGAGTCTTTCTGCTCTTCCATGTTCACTCAACTAATCATGGGTTGTTACTCTCCTCCATAATTTTATTTATTTTATTTATTTTTTCTACCTCCATAAATTTTGGAATAAAATCTTTGAGTTGTGTTTTAAAACTCTAGCTGAGATACTAGGATTGAATTTAATTTTTCAATTAACAAAGTAATTTTCTTTGTAAACAAAGAACAGAATCTAATGACATCTTTCATGGTGTATCTTCATTTATTCAAATCCTCTTTCATGTCTTCCAATAAAGTTTTTAAATGTTCTCTGTAAAGTTATAATACATGTATTGATTTTTAGGGACTTTATAGTTGTTGCTTTTACGAACAGTGTAGTATTCTCTATTTTCTTGTGGTTTTTACTGGTGTCAGGAATGCTATTGACTTTCAAAAGTTGAGTTCATATCCAGCAACTTTGCTAAATTCTCTTGAACTTGTCTGATTATTTTATTAGCTTTTCAACTGAGTTGATCACATATTCTGCAAATAGTTATTATTTAATTTCCTCTTCCAGTTCTTTCACTTTTTATGTCTTATCTTAAAGCATTAGCTCCTTTCATAAGTACTTGTGGAGTTTCTGTCATGGCTCAGCGATAACGAACCCAACTAGTATCTATGAGGATGTGGGTTCAATCCCTGGCCTTGTTCAATAAGGATCTGGCCTTGCTGTGGCTGTGGTGTAGGCCGGCAGGTACAGCTCTGATTTGACCCCTAGCCTGGGAACTTCCATGTGCTGCTGGTGAGGCCCTAAAAAGGCAAAAACAAAAAGAAAAACAAAAACAAAAAAACCCAATAAGTACTTGTTAGACAGTAGCGCTGAAAGTGGCATCTTTGTTTCTTAACTGAATGGGAAGGTAACTAAATCTTTAGCATTAAGGATAGTGTTTATATTTTTGGTACATAGTTTTTATGAAGTTAGGAAAATTCTAGGAGCTCCCACTGTGGCACAACAAGATTGATCTCTGGCCCTGCACAGGGACTGCAGCTTTGCTTAGGCCAAGGCTGCAACTCGGATCTGATACCTGGCCCAGAAGCTCCACATGCTACGGGGTAGCCAGAAATAAGAAAAAAATAATTTTGTTTAATTAAAAAAATTTTTTAAGTAAAAAAATTCTATTCCTAATTTTCTCGGAATGTTGATCATAAGTACTACGAGTTGAATTATATTAAGTGCTTTTCCCATAACACCTATATATGATCAACTCACTTGTAGGAAATTTCTTAGAAATGTATTTATAATATTTTTTATTCTTATAATCTCTGCTATATCTGTATTTGTTTTCCTGTTATCATTCTCTCTTTTCTTTATGTGCATCTTCTCTCTTTTTCTTACTCAGTCTTGGCAGAGGTTTGTTCTTACTCATTTTTCGAGGAGCCATAGTTTTATTGAGTGCGTATATGTTCATTGCGGTTTTATCCTTTTTCTCTATAGTTGATTTACAACGTTGTGTCAGTTTTTGTCTTATCTTTTTGATCTGTTGTTCTTTTCAGTAATATATGAGGTCTCTCATTTTTTGTTATGATGTGTTTTTGCCCTAATATTAGATTGAATATCCCAGCTGTCTATATACTGAATAATATTCCATTGGATGTGAGTTCTACTGTGGCTCAGCAGTAACAACCCAACTAGCATCCACAAGGATGTGGGTTCGATCCCTGGCCTGGCCCAGTGGGTTAAGGATCCAGCATTGTTGTGAGCTGTGGTGTAGGTCACAGACACAGGTCAGATCTGGCATTGCTGTGGCTATGGTGTAGGCCAGCAGCTGCAGCTCCAATTCAAACCCTAGCCTGGGAACTTCCATGTGCTGCAGGTGTGGCCCTAAAAAGGGAAAAAAAAAATTCCATTGTATGAGTATATGACATTTTTTAATTTACCCATTCATTAGTATAGACCCTTGGGCCATTTCCACTCTTTGAATACTATGAATAATGCTGCTGTGAACATCTGTATACAAATTTTTGTGGGATGTATGTCTTCAATTCTTTTGGGTATATAGATAGGAGTAGAATTCCTATGTCATTTGGTAACTCTGTGTTTAATTATTTGAGGACCCACCAAACTATTTCCCACAGTAGCTGGACCATTTTACACTCCTGCCAGCAATATACAAGAATTTAAATTTCTTGGAGTTCCCGTCATGGCTCAGTGGTTAACGAATCCAACTAGGAACCATGAGGTTGCAGGTTGAATCCCTGGCCTTGCTCAGTGGGTTAGGGATCCGGTGTTGCTGTGAGCTGTGATGTAGGTTGCAGACGCAGCTCGGATCCCACACTGCTAGGCCGGCAGCTACATCTCCGATTCCACCCCTAGCCTGGGAACCTCCACATCCCGTGGGAGCGGCCCAAGAAAATGGCAAAAAGACAAAAAAAAAAAATTTAAATTTCTCAAAAGACAAAAAAATTAAATTAAAAAAAAAAAAGGGAGTTCCTGTCGTGTCTCAGTGGTTAACGAATCTGACTAGGAACCATGAGGTTTCGGGTTCGATCTCTGGCCTCGCTCAGTGGGTTAAGGATCTGGCGTTGCTGTGGCTGTGGTGTAGGCCGACAGCTGTAGCTCTGATTCAACCCCTAGCCTGGGAACCTCCATATGCCTCAGGAGTGGCCCTAGAAAAGGCAAAAAGACAAAAAATAAATAAACTAATTTAAAAAAAAATTCTCTACAGCTTCACCAGCACTCGTTATTTTTCTTTCTTTCTTTTTTAATTTTTACTTTATTTTATTTTTTTGTCTTTTTAGGGCCGAACCCGTGGCATATGGAGGTTCCTAGGCTAGGGGTCTAATTAGAGCTACAGCCGCAGGCCTACACCACAGCCACAGCAACGCTAGATCCAAGCTGTGTCTGTGACCTACACCACAGTTCACGGCAATGCCGGATCCTTAACCCACTGAGCGAGGTCAGGGATCGAACCTGAAACTTCATGGTTCCTAGTTGGATTCGTTTCCACTGCGCTATGACGGGAACTCTGGTATCTTGTCCTTTTGATTTACATTTCCTGATGACTAATGGTGTTGGACATCTTTTCATATATATTAAATATATGAGTACTTCTTCCAGGAGGGTTTTCTTTTATATATATAATATATAAAATTATGGGTTTTTTTGCCATATCCATGGCATATGGAATTTCTTGGGCAAGGAATCGAATCTGAGCCACAGCTGCGACCTATGCCACAGCTCTAGCAGTGCCAGATGCCTACTTAATCTACACTGAGGATCAAATCCATGCTGCGACAGAGACAATGCTGGATCCTTAACCCACTGTGCAATAGCAGGAACGTCTTTACATTTTATTTTTATTTTTTATTTTATTTTATTTTCTTGCTTTCAAGGGCCACGCCCGGAGCATAGGGAGGTTCTCAGGCTAGGGTTTGAATCAGAGCTACCTCACAGCCACAGCAACGTGGGATCTAAGCTGCATCTGCGACCTACATCACAGACCACAGCAACGCCAGATCCTCAGCCCACTGAGTGAGGCCAGAGACTTAACGCAGAATCTCATGCTTCCTAGTCAGATTCATTTCCTCTGTGCCACAATGAGACCTCCTGCATTTTATTTTTAAATTACTTTTTTACTGTACATCAACTATAGAGGCTTTTAGATGCTTTTAGAATTATAGAAACTTTTAGAGCTATAGTGACGTACAATATTATGTTACAGTGTACGGTATAGTGGGTCACAATGTTTAAGGTTTTACTACTTTTTTTTTTTTTCTGTATTTTCTAGGGCCCCACTTGCGGCATATGGAGATTCCCAGCCTAGGGGTCTAATCGGAGCTGTAGCCACCGGCCTACACCAGAGCCACAGCAGCGCGGGATCTGAACCACCTCTGCGACCTACCACAGCTCACAGCAACGCCAGATCCTTAACCCACTGAGCGAGGCTAGGAATCGAACCTGCAACCTCATGGTTCCTAGTTGGATTCATTAACCACTGAGCCATGACGGGAATGCCTATGCTACATTTATTATCAATATAAAATACAGACGATATTCTCCATGGTGTACAATACATCCTTGTAGCTTCTTTTATAATAATACTTTGCACCTCTTAATCCCCTACCCATAATATTACCCCACTCCCCTGCTCTCTCCCCACTGGTAACCGCTAGTTTATTCTCTGTATCTTCAAGTTGGTTTCTTTTTTGTTATATTCACTAGTTATATTTTTTAGGTTCCACGTATAAGTGGTGTCATACATTATTGGTCTTTCTCTCTTGACTTATTTCAAGTATTTTCCTTCCTCACAGAAAACATACAACTTCATTTTTTTGGTTTCCAGTGTCTGGAATGAAGACAAATGTCCATTTAACTCTCCTTCTTCTGTGGACTATCTGCTTCTTTTCTTTAGAGGCTTTTAGAATTTTGTTTTTGTCTTTTTTTTTTTTTTCAGCCATGCCTGAGGCATGTGGAAGTTCCCAGGCCTCCCAGGCAGTGACCTGAGTCGCTGCAGTGACAATGCCAGATCAGATCCTTAACCCTCTGTGCCAGAAGGGAACTCCTTGTCTTTAATGTTCTTACATTTCACTGTAATGTGTCAAGGTTTTGGTTTTTCCATGTTTATTCTGTTTGGTGTTCCACAAGACCTTTGAATTGGGGTCCTTTTTGAAAGTTCTTGTGTATGGTTTACTTTATTTATTTATTTATTTTTTGTCTTTTTGCCATTTCTTGGGCCGCTCCCACGGCATATGGAGGTTCCCAGGCTAGGGGTCGAATTGGAGCTGTGGCCGCCAGCCTACGCCAGAGCCACAGCAACGCGGGATCCGAGCCGCATCTGCAACCTACACCACAGCTCAGGGCAACGCCGGATCGTTAACCCACTGACCAAGGGCAGGGACCGAACCCGCAACCTCATGGTTCCTAGTCGGATTCGTTAACCACTGCGCCACGACGGGAACTCCTCCTGAGTTCTTTAAATATCTCTTCCTTAAATCCATTTTCTCTTGTCTAGGAGTCATATTTTTTAAATTTTACGGTTTTTATTTTTTCCATTATAGTTGATTTACAGTGTTCTGTCAATTTCCTTCTGTACAGCAAGGTGACCCAGTCACTCACATATATATACATTCTTTTTCTCATATTACCCTCCACCATGCTCCATCACAAGTGACTAGATAGAGTTCCCAGTGCTATACAGCAGGATCTCATTGCGTATCCACTCCAAATGCAATAGTTTGCATCTGTGAACCCCAAACTCCCCGTCCACCCCTCTCCCTCCTCCTCTCCCTTGGCAACCACAAGTCCATGAGTTTCTTTTCTGTGTAAAGGTTCATTTGTGCCGTATAGTAGATCCCAGATATGTGATATCATATGGGATTTGTCTTTCTGACTTACTTCACTTAGTATGAGAGTCTCTAGTTCCATCCATAGGATTCATATTGGACATCTCCTAAATGTTCTTTCATATTTTTCACTTCTTTCCGGTACCTTCTAGGAAAACTCCTTTGGATTATTTATTTTTTCAGCTAGGTAGCCATCGTTTTCCTCCCATCTGTTGGCTTTGTTCAGCTGTTATCTATCTCATGTATATTTCCATTCGATTCTGTATAGCTGCTTGTTTCTTATTATCCTCTTTGGGAGGATCTTTACCATGTTTGTTTTAAGTTCTTGATCTGTGTCCTTTCATTTTGGTTGGTCTAGTACCGTTTGTTCCATGTATTGTCTCTTCGTTGGGATTATGCTCCTCAGGTATCACGTTATTTTCCCATGGGAGCTTGTTTTGTCAGCTTTCCTAGCTGGTGATGTGTACAAAGGGCAGAGGCCAAGGTCAGGGCTCTAGCATGCGCTTAGTGGGTTGGGAGCATCGGAGGGCATTTCCATACGGTCCCAGGCATCGGAGTCTGACCTTGAACCAAAGTATGGGTCCAATCCTACAGTATGTGCTTTTCTACTAACTTGCTCACGCTGCCTTCTTCCTGCATGGGTGTAGTCCTTTTTTATTATACATGCCTGCATTTTGGCTTTGGGCACTCTCTGAGTCCTGGATTTAAAGTGTGTTCCTCTAAAGAGTATTTGGGTTTGCTTCGTCCACCCTCCTAGGAACATTATCAACCCAGGACCACTTCAAACTAAATGTTCAGCTTAAGTATTTCAAGGCCACAGAGATAGGATGGCTTCCAGCCACAGATGTATGTGAGTGGTTATTGTTGGTGGGTTAAGAATTCTTTTTTTTTTTAATTTTTTATACCATCGAATTTACTCTTTCAAGTGTACAATTTAATATAATGATTTTTATTTTTTTCCATTATAGCTGATTTACAGTGTTCTGTCAATTTTCCACTGTACAGCAAGGTGACCCAGTTACACCTACATGTATACATTCTTTTTTCTCACATTATCATGCTCCATCATAAGTGACCAGACATGGTTCCCAAGAATTCTTTTTTTTTAATTGTTATTTTTTTAAATTTTATGACTGTAGCCATGGCATATGGAAATTTCCAGGCCAGGGATCAAATCCAAGCTGCAGCTGCAAGCTACCCCACAGCTGTGGCAAAGCCAGATCCTTTAACCCACTGCACCAGGCCCAAGATTGAAGCCCACACCTCCACACCGACCTGAGCCACTGCAGACAGGTTCTTAACCCACTGCACCACAGCGGGAACTCCAAGAATTCTTGTAGAAGGCTCCCTATCCTGCCACCCTGAGCTGAGGTCGAGACAGAAAAGTCTCCCCTTGGTGAGGTCATCGATGTTTTTTCATTCCCAGCAATAAGGTGAATTGGTGGTGGGGGTGCTGTTCCATCATTTTGCAAGAGTTTTTGGTCTGAACTCCCGCCATGCTAGTTTGAGTCTTTCTTTCCTTTGGACTGCATGAAGCAAATTAAAATCCAGACTCTACGCCACCAGGGATCAGCAGATATCCTTCAGGGAAAATGCTAGCTTTATTGCTCACTTATTTCCTCTTCACTGACTTCTAGTTATTCTGACTTCCTTTACTATCAGCTCAGTCACACTTTGAAAAAACTATTTGTGTGTGTTCATTAAAATTTCACTTAGCGGAGTTCCCATCGTGGCATAGTGGAAACGAATCTGACTAGGAACCATGAGGTTGTGGGTTCAATCCCTGGCCTCGCTCGGTGGGTTAAGGATCCGGCATTGCCCTGAGCTGTGGTGTAAGTCCCAGGTGTGCCTCAGATCCTGCATTGCTGTGGCTGTGGTGTAGGCTGGCAGCTACAGCTCCGATTAGACCCCTAGCCTGGGAATCTCCATATGCCACGGGTGCAGCTCTAAAAAGACACACACACAAAAATTTACCTAGCACTTTAAGGTTTTATATTGAGAGAGATTTCTCTGCATATTCCATAAGGTAAAAAACTAAAGTCTTATGCATAGTTTTCTATTAAAAATAGTTACATCTCTGCATAAACATATAGTATATATTAATATTTAATCAAATTAATATCAGATTCTATGTTAACTGCATATTCACACAGTCCAGCTCACAAATGAGGCTGTCCGATGTTGCCTATAGTGCATCAGGAGTCCTGATGAGAGAACAGGAGTTCTGGAGTTCTCATTGTGGCTCAGCGGTAACGAACTGGACTAGTATCCATGAGGACACAGGTTCAATACCTGGCCTCGCTTAGTGGGTTAAAGATCCGGCATTGCTGTGAGCTGTGGTGTAGGTCGCAGATGCAGCTTGGGTCCCATATCACTGTGGCTGTGGGGTAGACCAGCAGCTCTAGCTCTGATTCGATCCCTTGCCTGGGAACCTCCATATGCCATGGGTGTGGCCATAAAAAAAGAAAGAACAGGAGTTCCCTAAGGAAGGTTTGACAACAGTAATGTCCTTTACTAAAGTGGGAATCTTTCTGTGTCAGTTTCACCAGAAACCCCAAAGGCCGAGAACAAAACAGTAGGTGCCAAGTCCATCCACATTCCAAAGGGAAAAGGAACTATCCGCCGATGCATCCCACGCTAAGAGTTTGTGACGCAGATACTGGGAAGCCCTAGCTCAATCCTGAGAAGGATAACCCGGCACCACCTCCAGGCTCTGTAAGAGAACGTGAGCAGATTCCTTCGGAAGCAGTTATCAGTAGCCTGGACGTTTCCCTTCTCCCCAGGCAGGAGAGGGTGGGGGTGCTTCCTCTTCACAGGTCGAATGAGGGGGCCCTTCAGGAGGACGACTGGGAGAGCCTGACACATCCTGGAGAGTTGGAGGCACACCGGAACTGTGTCTGACTCACTCCTAAAAGCCGAAAGACACCTTCGGAGCAGGTGGCTGAGAAGAGGGAACGCTGCTTTTGGAATGGCTTACACTCCCAGAGTTCCTGAGATTCTGTAGGTAGGCCTGATGTGGTTCTCACGAAAGGGAGCCAGATGGGGTCATTTGAAAAAGGAACCCAGCCCAGGGGGACATGTAGAGGGAGGAAGGGACCTCAGGGGAGAGGAGGCGCCTCAAAACGAAGGGGTGTGGACAGGAATCCTAAGTCACCAGAGAAGGTTGCCTACAAGGGAACGACAGGTCAGAGGCCCCCAGAAAAGGAGAAACTATTGAGAACCTGTAAGAAAAAGGATGCAGCATTGGAATCCGCGGCTCCCAGGGGACACCAGCACCAGTTTCTCTCTCTCCCCATGCAGTAAGACCTTAGCTCTTCTTCCTTTGCTTGCTACATGGGCCTGCAGGCCCAGCCCAGCAGCTGCCAAGTGGGCAGGAGTTACCCGAGAAATAGAAATGACTCTGACCCTGACCCCCGTTCTCCTGCACATTTGCAGCCTGGAGGAGAGAAGTTTCAGATTACACTTGAAGTTTTGGTAATGGCCCCGGATGAGACTGGTTCACACCTAGGAAAAGGAAACTCTTTTAAAAAGGACGATGGGAGGTCTCATTGCGCCACAGCGGAAACAAATCCAGCTAGGAACCATGAGGTTGTGGGTTCGATCCCTGGCCTCGCTCGGTGGGTTAAGGATCCAGCGTTGTTGTGAGCTGTGGTGTAGGTTGCACACATGACTGGGATCCGCACTGCTATGGCTGCAGTGTAGGCCAGCGGCTGCAGCTCCTGTTGGACCTCTGGCCTGGGAACCTCCCCACGTGTGGCCCTAAAAGCAAAGAAATAAATAAAAATGATGATGATGAGACCTCTTTAACCTGTGTGTCCCCTCGAAGAGACTAGAAAAACTCTCAGTTTCATCCTGGCACAAGAACAGACCACGAGAGCAAGTTTGTACAGGCACTCAGGAGAAAAGAAAGCCGTCTTCTGTGTATATGAGTCTGGCTTGTTCCAGGAACAGGTTGCATTGGAAGAGCAGAGAAGAGAGAACGAGATGGGCCCGCAGCCCTCACTGGCCCTTTTGCACCCCAAGGCAGCCTCAGCCGACAATGGGGAGACGTCTTATGGAATGAAGGTTGAACTTTTTAACGTTAAACAGACTGGAATTATTTAAAACCGAAAGAAAAAGAAAGCTACTTGTCCTGTTATTTCCTGGGAAAGCTACGTGAACCACCCAGCTTCTGGCTGGAGAGGAAGAAGTTCACCAGCAGCAGCAGTGGGAGGAATAAATTGTTCTCCGCTTGTGTCCAGCAAGCCCAGCTTGCTGGCTAACAGTCCCAGTTACTCCTGAGTGTTGGGAGGTACTGCAGTCGCCATGCTACAGGATGTTATCAAGAAGATTAAGTTGCGCAAAATAAGACCTTTATTTTTTAATTTTTTTTAGGACCTTTAAATAACAGACACTACTATGTCATGGAAAGTAGCCATCAAACTCCCAACTCCCGCAAGCAAACTACACAGATGGAGTGCTTTTCTTGCTGCATGGTAGTTAGAGCAAGAGTTGCCACACTTAAAAAATATCTAGTTTTCTTTTACAAAGAGGCGACTGTTTCTCATTTGCTGACCTTTCCTGTGATGACATGAGTCCATCGGGAGGACGCCGCTGTGTGGTCTGGCTTTTTGGCAGCCAACATTCAATCCCATATCCTGTGTGTTACAGGGACTAGAATTATGGAAACATCTCCCAAATTCCTTTGCCGTCCCGGTTCTGGGTGTGATTTCTTTTCTTCTTCTTTTTTTTTTTTTTTTTTTTTTTTTGGTCTTTTTGCCGTTTCTAGGGCCGCTCCCACAGCATATGGAGGTTCCCAGACTAGGGGTGGAATCGGAGCTGGAGCCGCCGGCCTACACCACAGCCACAGCAACGCAGAATCCGAGCCGCATCTGCAACCTACACCACAGCTCATGGCAACACTGGATCCTTAACCCACTGAGCGAGGCCACGGATTGAACCCATGTCCTCATGGCGACTAGTCAGGTTGTTACCACTGTGCCACCACGGGAACTCCTTCAGCTCTTCTTATAGTGCCATAAACCATCTCAGTGCCCTGTACTCAATTCCTTTCTGCTTGAGAAGTCTGCAATGATTTCTCTTTTTCTGACCGAGCCCTGATGGATGCAGTGGTCCAGCTGCTATTTTGAAAGAAATGAACATACTGAATTACTGAATGGATCCCTTTAAGTTAAAAGTATTTTTTAAAGCTATGAGGTATTAACTGCCTTTTTAAAAGAAACTCA